>NW_022437000.1:630400-846014 GCF_009761245.1 Sapajus apella
AAAAAAAAAAAAAAAAAAAAAAAAAAAAGAAAAAAAAAGAATCCAGTCTGGTTCCTGCTCTCTGGGTGCTCATAGTCATGTTATGGAAAATAAGTTGTTACACAAATGACTTCACTTCAGGGAAGAAAATATTGTGAGATAGGATTATTATCTCTGTCAATGAAAAGAAGGATGATTTCCATCTAAGGTTCTACATTAGAGAAAAACGTGTAGAATATACAACCTCCTCCTTTCTTTTACACTCATTTTCTTTCCAAACGTTATTTCCCCATTTCCCTTTATCAGTGCTGTGCCTACCCCCAGCCTACTGTGTGCACCTCCCACGAGTGACTGGCTCTGCCCTGAGTGCTTTCCTCACTCTCTCTGGGTGGACGTGCCTGGCCTCCCATCCCCGTGTCCAACTGCTGCCTGCTTTTGAAGGCACAGTTCACATACAACTTCTATGGGGAAAGGGCTCTAGATGCTTCTGTTGAGAAGTAATTTCTTTCCTTGGACTTTTTGTTTTAGTTTGATTGGAATGTTTCTGTTTTTAGAAAAATGATTGGTGCTTTATCTGATATATTGTTTTTACTTAATATCCAGGACTAAAATGATTCTTTGATTTTTTTTTTTTTTTTTTAGTAACTGCTATGTATTTGCTTTAGAAAGTGTACAATAAGCCAAATTCCCTCAAATGTGAAAACATACCAAACTTTATAAGACTAGTAATTTTTTATGCTCAGTTTACACAAAGTGGGATTGGATTTTGTATGGTTCCTGCTGTCCATGACTTGAAAAACGTAGTGCGGGCCGGGTGTGGTGGCTCACTCCTATAATCCCTGCATTTTGGGAGGCTGAGGTGGGCAGATCACTTGAGGTCAGGAGTTCGAGACCAACCTGGCCAACATGGCAAAACCTTGTCTCTACGAAAAATACAATAATTAGCCAGGTATGGTGGCACAACCCTATGATCCCAGCTACTTGGGAAGCTGAGGCAGGAGAAATGCTTGAGCCTGGGAGGCGGAGGTTATAGTGAGCCGAGATCGTGCTACTGCACTCCATCCTGGGCAACAGAGCAAGACTTTGTCTAAAAATGTAAAAAAAAGTTTATGTCTCTTTGTTATTGCGTAAATACTTCATAGAAAAAACAAAGCTACAAATAATCATCATAAAAATAGTGATTTTCAATAATTTTAATGTGCTGAGCCAACAGATTTTATTTTCAAACATTTTCTATTCCGTATTTTCCCTCCTTTTATTAGGATCGGTGAAGGACCATCGGTGGGAGACTATGAGGATTGTTAGGATGAGGCAAAGACATTCTTAACAGAGTTTACAAAGAGCTTTGAAACGTAAAACTACCTGCTCTGGAAAAATGGGATGTTGGCTTGAAGATATTTCACAGTATTCCTTGTTTTCTTACTGGTTTTTCTATGTCATTTTAATCATATTATCATATCCTGTCATTTCAGGTAACATAGCATTATAAGTTATAATAATTAGCTTCAGGAAAAACATATTTTACAATTTGTGTTTTGTGTTTGGGTCCTATCTGTGTATTTGAAAGATACATGTATGTGTAGATGGATAATGAGTTCCATCAGGATGCTAAGCGTTGAAGGCATGGGGGGAACTGTGCCGAGGTTTGGTGATTGTGCTCTTTTATCTTCTTTCCTTCTCAAGTTTTTAGCAAGATAAGAAATGTAATTATTGTAAAATGAGAGGTAATTTTAAAAATAGCCATTGGGTTAACCAAAAACCTTTTAAATAGCTGTGGCTTCCAATGTGGGTAGGGTCACATAGTTTTGTTGTTGGGAATGTAAATTGTTTCAGACCTTCCCCTGCCCCCCAGAAATTTGCTAGTATTTATCAACATTTAAAACATATATATGTCCTTTAATTTAGCTCTGAAGAATCTCACTTACAAAGATATACTTGAGAAAATGTTCATTGTAAGGTGTTTCATAATAGCAAAATTTAAAAATTATACAAAAGTAAAATGTGGAGAATGATGGCTTCCCTGCAGAGTTATGGTCCTCAGTTACAAGACTGCAATCCATGCTGCGTTGTAGTTTAAAGTGTGTTGTAAGCACTTTGTAACTGATATTAAAATTCTGATGTTAGCAAGTTTGCCAGTAACTTCATTTAACAATATTTTTTGTTTAAAAAATAGTTTGAAGTGAATTTTAAATGATCCATATGATACTCTACTCATTCATATTTAGACTTTTTAAAAAATTTGAGTAGGAGAAAATGGAAGAGACTTAGACCTTACAAGTCCAGTATTGTTTATAACTCTTATTTTCTCTGTATGGGCTATAATCTTCATAGCTTATGGAAATTCATAATTTTTTATATGTTACAGCATAAGAAAGATTGGGAATTGTTACCGCAGTGTATTTTGTATAGATGTAATTTTAATTACGTAAATTTTCTTATTAACATTATTAGATTTTCCATTTTGGACACAGACCTTTGATTTTAGTGTATTAACATTTTTAATTTTTGAGAACGTAAAATCCTAAGAAATTTAAGCACATGAAAACATTGAAAATTAGAGTTTCTTTCCATCTTTGAACCTTCGATCCCAGACTCCAATTTAAATCTTTAGAGGTCACCACTGTTATCTTCTGAAACATGTGTGTCTCTGCATGTGTGAGTCTGTGTGTGTGTGTGTGTGTCTGTGTCTGTGCCTGTGTCTGTGCCAGAATTTTCCTCTTGATTTGTTATGTAAGATACTCTTATTTGCTTAAGTAGGACTTTATTTTTTGTATGAAAAGAAGTAGCGTACAACTTTTCTTATATAAGAAAAAAGTGGGCTGGGCGCGGTGGCTCACGCCAGGCAAGCGGATCACCTGAGGCCTGGAGTTCGAGACCAGCCTAATTAATGTGGAGAAACCCTGTCTCTACTAAAAATACAAAATTAGCTGGGCAAGGTGGGGCATGCCTGTAATCCAAGGTATTCGGGAGGCTGAGGCAGAAGAATCACTTGAACCTTGGAGACGGAGTTTGCGACGAGCCGAGATTGTGCCATTGCACTCCAACCTGGGCAACAGGAGCAAAACTCCGTTTAAAAAAAAAAAAGTGGTCCCTGGGCTTTCAAAAATAAATGTGGAATACCTACCTAGAGATAAATTATTTAATCTTTATGACAACCTATGATGTATTATTATTTTTATTCTTGGTTTTATGGAAAAGAGAACAATCTCTAAATGGTTAAATAAATGCCTTGCCCAGTGTCACATGGTAAGTGAAGTATGGATCCCATGTTTAGTATATGTTCCAGACTGACTCTCAGATGTGTTGGAACTGGGCTGGGCTGTTAGTGGTGTTTGTTTTTAATTGACAGCTTTAGCTGGCACCTATTCTTGCTGTTGGAGGCTTCTCTCATTCTGCTCCCTTTCCCTCTTCCCCATTGGTGTGTCATTATAGAGATCTAAAAAGTAGGGTGCTTTTGTTTTTCTTATCTTGTAAGGTGGATGCCAGTGAAGGCAAATCCTTACTTGGCTTTGCTAACTTAATAAGTAAGGTAACTGAGCTTTGCTCAGTTAACTGAATGGAAGAGCTACAGCATAGAGTTACTGATGCTTTTTACCACCCATTGATATTCTTACGTGGAACTAACCAAGTCTCCCTGGATTTGGGGGAGGCAGTCCTGTGATTCCTTTTTCCTTTTCACAATAATTTTATAACATTTTTCTAATTGTGACTTGTACATATGTGGTGTTAAAAAGAATTGATAAGTACTAATGAATGCAACTTCATAAGATGCTTATTATGACAGAATATCTTTTGAAATGTTTGAGGACATGTTTCTTTTCCTATATGTTGGCTTAAGTTGAGCTTTTAGAATATTTGTTGAAGATTTTGAATGTGACATGGAATACTAAATGCTCCAAAGTGAATACCTGAAAAGGAAAATTCTCCCTTTACAGTTAGGGAGTCTTTTAAGGATATTGATGGGTCAAATATTTTTAGAGCTTGTGGGATTTTGGGTGGTGGTTTCAATAGAAAGTCTGGGATTTGATGAGGCTGAGATTTTCTTCCCTTTGCTTGAGGTTAAAACAGGTTGAAATGTTATGTTCTAGTTTTCATCGTACTCTCTCTCCTTAGTGCCCTATGCATCTATAAGCTCATTCTGGAGTCAAAATGACAGGTACATTCTTTCTCTGCCACTTAGTACCTGTGTGATCTTGGGCAGGTTGTTTAATGTTAGACTCTGAAAACTGTTTTATTTTTACTATTTGCATGTTATGTATTTCTCCATCTGTGATTTTATGTTGAAAATACTGTGTGTCTCTTGTAGCAGGATATAGTTGTGTCATGCTTTTAAAATAATTCTGATGATCTCTATTTTTAAATTATAGTGTTTATTAAGTTTTTTCTTCTTTAGCTTACCTTAGTATATTTTCTTAAATAACAGCTCTATTGAGATTTAATTCACGTATCATCATGCTCACCCTTTAAAAGTATACAATTTAGTGATTTTTTAGTATATTCACAGAGTTACGTAAGCATCACTACTATGCAATGTCAGTTAAATCCATTAACGTTTAATAAATGATCGAGGTGGTTGGATTTATAAGTCTGCCATTTTATCATTTTTTTTCCTCTTTCTCCCCTTTTTTTCCTTCTGTTTTCCTTTATGCCTTGGATTATTTTAATAGTTTTTGAAATTCCATTAAAATTTATCTATTGGATCTATCTATTTTTCAGTGTTTTTTCTAGGATTGCAATGCCCTTAACATTTCATAGTCTACTTGGAGCTAATATGATATCATTTCAAGTAAAATGTAGAAATTTTGCAATCATAAATCCCATCCTCCTCTTCCTACCACTAACCCTCTATCTTATAGTTGTTATATGTATTTCATCTGCATGTATTATAAATTCTGTGGGAAAATGTTATAATTTTGCTATAAACATGTTGAGGTGAGTTAGGACATTTCTTCAAAATGATCTGTCAAAGTTAAAATGTAGAGACAAATCCCTAGATTAAATAATTTGAGGATTGCAGAATTGGAATTTGGGGCATATACACGGAGTCTTCAGTAATGTCCAAGGAACAAAGATCAGGTTGAAGGTTTTATTAGAAAGAAAAGAATATTACTGATTATTTCAAAATAAAGCTCATTGGCCCTTGAAAAGCTTTGGGAGCTGGCAGGCTCGGATAAGAGAGTGACAGTGGTAGGTAAAACTAGTCTTCGAGTGATAGCAGGTTGTTTCAGCAGTTACTAGGTAAAACTGGCCTTAGGGTTATAGCAGGCTGTTTCAGCAGGTGGGCCTCAGGATAGTTCAGTTCTTGGAGCCTGTGCTGTGTGGCCTGAGTAGTTTTTTCCCCTGGCTCCTTGACTCTTATGTAGTTGGGTATACAAGAATGACCCAATTCATATAATCAACCTTCATAGATCCAAATATCATTCAGTTGAAATTAAGACTCATTTTATTTTGGTCAATTTTGTAAATGTTGTATTTTAAAATTACATTTGTATTTTTATTGTGGTAAAGTATACATAACATAAACTGTACCCTTTCACCATTTTTAAGAGTGTGACTCAGTGGCTTTAATTTTATTCACAATGTTTTGCAATCATCACCATCATCCAGCTCCAGAACTTTATAGTATTCCCAAACTGAAACTGTACATATTAAACACGAATTCCCCATTTTCCACCTACTCCTAGCCCCTGGTAACCTTTTTACTTTCTGTCTCTATGAATTTATATATTCTTGGTACCGTACGTAAGTGGAATCTACACGATTTGTTCGTTTGTGTCTGGCTTATTTCGCTTAGCACAGTATTTTCAGGGTTCATCCAGTTCCTTCCTCTTTAAGACTGAATAGTAATCTACTGTGTGGATATACCGCATTTTGTTTCTTCATCACCCGTTGATGGACATTTGGGCTGTTTGTACTTTTTGGGTGTTGTGAATAATGCTGCTGTGAACATTGGTATACAAGTATCTGTTTGGGTCCCTGCTTTCGCTTCTTCTTAGTATATAGCTAGGAGAGGAATTGCTGGGTCCTATGGCAATTCTATATTTAACTTTTTGAGGATCTGCCATACTGTTTTCCACAGTACCTGCACCACTTCTCATTTCCACTGTTTTATTGTTTTTAATAACCACCAAATCATGCCTTTCCTTAATGGAAGCTCTGGGTAATTAGATGACTCATTGGATGTTTGTGATGTAGCTTTACTTAAAGGTTAAGAGGTTTCATTTTACAGTGTCTTCCTAACCAATATGTTTATGCTTGTTAGTCTAGTGTTACTGCTAGAGACCTGTTGCACAGCCTTGTGGGGGTATTGGGACTATGATCCATGGACATTTATTAATATTTTTACCCCTAACTTTTTTTTAATGAAAAATTTAAGAAATGCAGAAAAATTTGAAGAATTATACTGCAAATACCAGTAGATTCTATAATTAACATTTTCTTATTTGTTTTTAACATATTTATTCATTTGTGTTTTCCTCTACTAATCTGTCGACCTCATTTTCATTTCGCACATCAACTTAAGTTGTAGGTAATAGTACAGTTCGCTCCTGTACACTTCAGCATGCAATTTTTAAAGCAGAGTTCATGCCGAGTGTGGTATCTTATATTGGTAATCCCATCACTTTGGGAGGCTAAGATAGGAGGATCACTTGAGGCCAGAAGTTTGAGGCTGCAGTGAGCTATCAATCCAGCCTGGATTACAGAGCAAGACCATGTCTCAAAAAAAAAATAAGTAAATAAGTACAATAAAAAATAAAGCAGAGTTTATTATTTGTTTACAGTGTTTCCAAAGAAAGCCTTATTGAAATATAATTGCTATTCAGTAAAATGCACATATATAAGAAATCAGTTGTACATTTATATGTGTCCACTCATGAAATCACAATCAGAATAAAGAATATATCCTTCAACTTCAAAGACTTCCTGGTGCTCTTTTGCTGGCTCTTTCAGACACTTCCTGATCTTCCTCGTCCCTGTTATGCAACTACTGATCTGTTTTGTAATAGATTATTTTTCATTTACTATAATTTTATGTAGGTGGAATAACACAAGATATGCTTTTTTATAGATGGAATTTTTTTTCACTGAGCAAAATTATTTTGAAATTGATCCATGTAATTGTATCAGTACTTCATTTCCTGTTTTTTATTTTTTGTTTTTTTTGAGACAGAGTTTCCCCTCTGTTGCCCAGGCTGGAGTGCAGTGGCGTCATCTCAGTTCACTTCCACTTCTGACTCCTGGGCTCAAGTGATTCTTGTGCTTCAGCCTCCCAAGTAGCTGGGATTATAGGTGTGCACCACCACGCCCAGCTAATTTTTGTATTTTTTTTTTTTTTTTTTTTTGAGACGGAGTTTCGCTCTTGTTATTCAGGCTGGAGTGCAATGGCGCGATCTCGGCTCACCGCAACCTCCGCCTCCTGGGTTCAGGCAATTCTCCTGCCTCAGCCTCCTGAGTAGCTGGGATTACAGGCACGCGCCACCATGCCCAGCTAATTTTTTGTAGCTTTAGTAGAGACGGGGTTTCACCATGTTGACCAGGATGGTCTTGATCTCTTGACCTTGTGATCCGCCCGCCTCGGCCTCCCAAAGTGCTGGGATTACAGGCTTGAGCCACCGCGCCCGGCCCAATTTTTGTATTTTTAGTAGAGATAGGGTTTCATCATATTGGCCAGGCAGGTTTCGAACTCCTGCCTCAAGTGATCCTCCTGCCTCAGCCTCCCAAAGTGCTGGGATTACAGGTGTGAGCCACTGCACCTAGCCTTCATTCATTTTATTGCTGAGTTCATTCCTTTTTATTCCATTGTATGGGTTTACTAACATATTTTTATTAGTCATTCATCTGTTGGTAGATATGTGAGTTGTTTCCAGTTTTTAACTACAACTAACGGTGCTGTGAGCAAGTAGTTATATGAGCATATGCTTTTATTTTTCTTTGGTAAATGCTTAGGAGTGGAATGGCTAGATCATTTGTATGTTTTATCTTAGTATCTGCAGACTGGTTGGCACAATTTTGCATTTCCGCCACAGTGTATGAGTGTACTGATTGCTCCACATTCTTACCACCCTTTAAATTTAACTGTTCTACTAAGTATATAGTGATATCCTATTGTGGTTTTGATTTGCATTTGTCTGGTGATTAATAATGTTTAGCTCATTTCCTGCATATCTTTGTTGATGTGTTTGTGAAGTATGTTGTTCATTTTTAAATTGAGTTGCTTGTCTTATTTAGAATTATTAAGGCTCTTTAGGTAAAAGTCTTTTGTCTGATACATATCATTGCAAATATTTTCTCCCACGATGCAATTCTGTTTTCATTTACTCAACAGTATCTTTTGAAGAGCAAAAGCTTTTAGTCTTATTGAAGTTCAGGTTATTGATTTTTTTTTTTTTTTCTATTATAGTTTGAGCCTTTTGAGTCTTTTTTTTTTTTAGATGGAGTCTTGCTCTGTCGCCAGGCTGGAGTGCAGTGGCGCAATCTCGGCTCACTGCAACCTCTGCCTCCTGGGTTCAACCGATTCTTCTGCCTCAGCCTCCCGAGTAGCTGGGACCACAGGGATGTGCCACCATGCCTGGCTATTTTTTGTATATTTAGTAGAGATGGGGTTTCACTTTGTTGGCCAGGATGGTCTCGATCTCTTGACCTCGTGATCTGCCCACCTCAGCCTCCCAAAGTGCTGGGATTACAGGTGTGAGCCACCGCGCCTGGCCTCCTTTTGAGTCTTAATATGGGCCAGGCACAGTGGCTCAGACCTGTAATTCCAGCACTTTACTGAGGTAGATAGAACTCTTGAGTCCAGGAGTTCTAGACCAGCCTGGGCAACATGGGGAAACCCCATCTCTACAAAAAATAACAAAAATTAGATGGGGTTGGTGGCATGCAGCTGTAGTCCTAGCTGCTTGGGAGGCTGAGGTGGGAGGACCGCTTGCGCCTGGGAGTTTGAGGCTGCAGTGAGCTGTGGAGTGTTACTGCATTCCAGCCTGGGTGACAAAGCAAGAACCTGTCTCAAAATAATAAGTCAATTAAAAAAATAGGAATATGTAATTTCTTGCCAAACTCAAGGTCACTGAGACTTTCTTGTTTTTTGTTTTTTTATTTTTAATGTTTTATAGTTTTAGGTCCCTGATCCATTTAGAGTTAATTTTTATATGTGATGTGAAGTAGGATCTAAATAAATCTTTTTTGCATGTGGCTATTCAGTTTGCTATACAATCTGTTGAAGAGGTTATCGTTTCCTCTTTGAATTGTCTTGGCACCCTTGTAGAAAAAGTAATGGGACGTATATGCGTGAGTGTTTTTTCTGGACTGTCTGTTCTGTTCCATTAAGCTAGTTTGTCTTTATCACATGACCACACTGTCTTGATGATTGCCTTGATTAGGTTTCTAAGTTTGGATATTAAGCGTGTTGATTTCTCCAACTTTGTTGTTCGCTTTCAACATTGCTTTAGCCATTTTATGTTACATATAGATTTCATACACTTTTTTTTTTTTTGAGACGGAGTTTCGCTCTTGTTGCCCAGGCTGGAGTGCAATGGCGCGATCTCGGCTCACTGCAACCTCCGCCTCCTGGGTTCAGGCAATTCTCCTGCCTCAGCCTCCTGAGTAGCTGGGACTACAGACACGCGCCACCATGCCCAGCTAATTTTTTGTAGTTTTAGTAGAGATGGGGTTTCACCATGTTGACTAGGATGGTCTCGATCTCTTGACCTTGTGATCCACCCGCCTCGGCCTCCCAAAGTGCTGGGATTACAGACTTGAGCCACCGCGCCCGGCCCGATTTCATACACTTATATACACTTCATGGACATACAGGTTTTAGAATTGGCTTGTTAATTTCTCCAAAAGCCTGTTGGGATTTTGATTGTGATTGTGCTGAATATGTAGATCAGTTAGGAGGGATTGAGTCTGGATGAGCTAACTGCCTCCCAAAGCAAACAAAAAACAAATTCTCTCTCTCTCTCTTTTTTTAATCAGAGTGTTGCTCTGTCGCCCAGGCTGGAGTGCAGTGGCACAATCTTGGCTCACTGCAACCTCCACCTCCTGGGCTCAAGGGAAACAAATACTCTTGAGAGGAACATAACAGAATTTAGGTCTCTAACTGTAGATTATCATTCACAATATATGACACATACTCAAGACAAAAGACAAGAATAGGGATGGACAGTAAGATGAATACCCAAATGGGCAAAGATTTTTTCCCCCTTGGGATTTTTTTTCCCTGGGGGAAAAATATTACAGGGTCTAAGACCTAGGCTGTCCACTTATTAATAGCTTAGCCCATTGTATGTATTATACCTAACCACCACTGATAAAACACAGCTATAGATAATGAACTCTCAATAATACTTGGTCCACACCACTTTTCATTTACTTCCATATGTTACTAATCCTGCTGACGCCATCTTGGTGTGACATCCTCCTCCCTCACCACTGACTCCCTCTCTTCTCTCTCAGAACTTCCTTTAACAATCTTCAGCAGTTGAATCTCAACCTGAGAGAAGATTCTATTGTTCATTCTCCAGTTCCACTCATTTCCACTGTGAGTAAGAGAGGCTCATTCCCACAGAAGGATGAGGTTTAAGGTTGCTCCAGTCATTAACAGTATATAAGATGTCAGATAGAGTTTTAGTGGCTCTAAGGTAAATTAGGCTATACGCAAGAATATTTATATACCAAACCAACCTCTCCATACATCCCAATTATAAATTCTGGACAAAATACAAAAAGCTGCATAATACTTATGGGTTCTAGAGAGCAGCAACAATTAGAAATAGGAAGGCAGCTACCCTTGAAAGGAGGAAATGGCATGGAGGGCAGTTTCCTTTTTTGGCCTTTTGTGTACAGCTCATGGAATCAATTCTGGAGTATTCATGTATTCATGGGTCAGCTTACAAGCACTCCAGCTGAGGCTAAAAGAACCAAAGAGAATTATTAGCTGTTTCTCATGTTAGTATTGGGGGAATATATTTAATGTGACAGCGTAGCAGATGCTGTTGATGCCGCTGTCCACCCTTTCTGCCCCGTTGTTAGCATCACCTTAGGTGACCATCCCTTCCCTGTGAGTCTCAGTGGTAAATCCTGACTACTGAAATCCTTACCAGGATTCACGCTCTTCCTTACCAATGACCAGTTTAGGGGAGGCTCGTAGTCCAGTTTGATTCCTGACAAGTGAGGGGACCTTCCAAGAAAAAGTTTCTTTTCATTGTGTGAAGTAAGCCTTTTTAAAATTATTTTAACCCATTGTAAACTGAGTGTTTTTATTGTTTTGGGGATTTTTGTTTTGTTTTGTTATTTTAATTTTGGCCCAAATCACCAGGCTGGAAGATCAGTGTTTTATAGGTTGACATTCTTTTGAATCTTTTTTCTTTCTTTCTTTCTTTTTTTTTAAACAGAGTCTTGCTCTGTTGCCCAGGCTGGAGTCCAATGGTGCAATCTTGGCTCACTAAAAACTCCGCCTCCCGAGTTCAGACGATTCTCCTGCCTCAGCCTCCCAAGTAGCTGGGATTACAGGCCTACTCAGTTAATTTTTGTATTTTTAGTAGAGACAGGGTTTCACCATGTTGGCCAGGTTGGTCTCAAACTCCTGACTTCACATGATTCACCTGCCTTGGCCCCTCAAAGTGTTGGAATTACTGGCGTGAGCCACCACGCCCAGCCTCTATCGAATCTTAAAATAGAATACAGCTTCTGATTCTTGTGTTAAGCTTTCTGAAGAAATTTAGAAACAAAACCCTTTATGGATTACATACCAAAGAAGTCATGTTTCAACCGTAAAGTAAATTGTTTTAAAAATTTCCCTTAATTTGGCCGGTCGCAGTGCCTGACACCTGTAATTCCAGCACTTTGGGAGGCCAAGGTGGGCAGATCACCTGAGGTCAGGAGTTTGAGACCAGCATGGCCATGATGGTGAAACCCTGTCTCTACTAATAATACAAATATTAGCTGGGCGGGGTGGTGTGTGCCTGTAATACCAGCTACTGTAGAGGCTGAGACATAAGAATTGCTTGAACTCAGGAGGCAGAGTTTGCAATGAGCTGAGATCTCGCCATTGCACTCCAGCCTGGGCAACAGAGCAAGACTCCATCTCAAAAAAAAAAAAAAAAAAAAAAATTGTCGCCTAGTTGGAGTACAATGGCATGACCTTGGCTCACTGCAACTTACACCTCCTGGGTTTAAGCAGTTCTCCTTGCTCAGCCTCCTGAGTAGCTGGGATTACAGGTATGCGCCACAATGCCCGGTTAATTTTTGTATTTGTAGTAGAGATGGGGTTTCACCATGTTGGCCAGGCTGGTCTCCAACTCCTGACCTCAGGTGATCCTCCTCCCACCTCCACCTCCCAAAGTGCTGGGATTACAGGCATGAGCCGCCAGTCCTAGCCTGAACTCATGCTTTTTGATTCTTTTGCATCACTCAGGCTTTCTGTAGGTGCTTATTAATTCTTTGCTAGATTAGAGAAGTTGCTGAATTAAAATTTAGTATTCTGGAAATAAATGTAGAAAGGTTTTGAGAAGCATCCTTGTACTTTCATGTTATAATGCTGTTTTTAACTTACTGTAACTTTGTGATATGTTAAAGTTTATTTTCATTGATTTATTTATATGTGATTCCTAAACTTAGAATTCATTGGAAAGATTTTTGTTGTTGTCCTAGTGAAAGAAATACATTGCTTGGGGATTTTGTTGGATTAAATGAAGTAACACTAGTTATCACTGTTACATGTAGTTAATGATTCTTATTGCCCCTAAATTTGTTCTAAAATTAAACTTTTAAATGCATGCTTTCTAAAACAGGCAAAGAAGCAGAAATAATGAGATGATCACTGTGGCTTTGTTTCTGGACTGGTCCTTATCTAAGGATATTACAAGGTTTCCGAGTTACCATATTGACTCATAATATGTGATATGCTAATATTCAGCAGAGAGTATTCTTTTCTGTATGGTTACACTTCCCAGCCTACCTATGGTGTAGTACCTGTGTGCACCCCCACGTGTGTGCACATGTACATGTTCCTAGCTTTTTATTCAGTCCTTTATGTGCTAGTTGGTTGTCGAGTGCAGCTAAAAGTAATGTGTTGCATTTCTTAACCACAATATTTTATTTATAAGGAAATATTTTGATAACAGCATTTATCTTAATATTTGCTGTTACTGATTAGAATGCCACAACTGATAGAAAATATATTGGATATAAAATTGGTTACATATTTATATAATCTATACACAAATAATAGCATATTTTATCAGCATAACATACAGTAGCCATAAAATAAGAGTGGGTGATACAATAGAGCGTTTGTTTCCAGTATGTTCTGGGACACCTGGGGACTCTTGAGACCCTTTCAGACACTGAAGTAAATAATTTTCCATAATAGTTTTTCCTGCTCCCATTCTCTGAGGATTGTACAGTAGCGTTTTCCATGTAACAGTAGAGTTACATAATATATGTTATCACAACAGATTGAATGCAGAACCAGATTTGAGAATCTAGCTATCTTAAGCCTGATGTTAAAGAGATTTGTGAAAATGTAAAACATTTACACTCTAACTAATGAATTTGTCATAAAAATGTACTTTTAATGGTTAACATCAAATGGGCTATTCTTTTGAAGCATATTTTTTAAAGTTTCTCAATTTCAGCATGGTAAATATTGCTATATACATCACCTATAAGCCAAAGCTCCTTGAGACTGTCAATATTTAAAACTGTAAAGAGATTCTGAACTCAGAAAATTTGATAGGCACTGTGCTGGAAGGTGACTGGCTGGCCTCTTGAGATTAGGTGATGACAGTCTTTTCTGAGAGTGTGGCCTTTAAGCTGAGTTTCTAGACAGAATGAGCACGCTTCCTGTGACTCTCCCTACTCCACTTCTGCATTCTTTTTTAGCCTTAGTATAATTACTTCCATGTCAAGTTAAGGACTTTTACTCATTCATTTCTGAATTCCTGTTGCTTACCCCTTTACTTACTAGTCATTTATAATTCTTTACAGCCATACGCAGTGGCTAACACATTTAATCCTAGCACTTTGGGAGGCTGAATTGAGAGGATTGCTTGAGCCCAGGAGTTCAAGATCAGGCTGGACAACATAGGAAAACCTCATCTCTACAAAGAAGTTAAAAATTAGCTGGGTGTGCTGGCATGTGCCTGTGGTCCCAGCTACCTGGAAAGTTGAGAGGGGAGGATTGCTTGAGCCCAGGAGATGGAGGCTGCAGTGAGCTGAGATTGCATCACTACACTCCAGCCCTGGTGACAGAGCAAAACCCTTTCTCAAAAAAAAAAGTAACTAGAAAATATATATATATATATATATATATATATATTTACCTTTTAATGGAATTGTTTAGATACATTTCTAAACATGAGACAAACTTTGAAGGAAGTTTAAAATCTTTGCTATTCAGACCAAACTAATTTGAAATGTATTTTTATTTATTTATTTTTTAAAACTTAACTTTTTTAGGATCTGTTATTTCTTATTAAATTCCTTTTACACGAAAAATCATAAATTGATTTTTTAAAATGGCTTTTAATATTAATAGGTCTTTGTCTTCCAGACATATTTGTTAATGATAAATTTGTGTAATTTTTATGCTTCGTAACTTTAATTTAGGCCCATATATAAAAACTGTAGTTTTTACTATCATTCCTGCTGTCATCATTCTTCATCATGTCATTTAAAAGCAACAGAAGTTTTAAAAGGAGTAGCAGAGAAAGACTATCAGGAATTAATGAGTTTAGATAAAATAAGAGTACAAGGAAACGAGGTGGATTGTGGCCATGTTATGAATGCTCAACATTTCAGCTTTTAGCAAATTAATAACTTTTTCTGAACACTTACTGTGTGCCAGGCAATATCCCCACCCCTCTGCATGCACTAACTCATTTGCTCTTCATTATATCCCTATAGGCAGGTACTATTATTTCTGCTTTTCAAGCGAAGAAGCAGAAGTTGCTCTGGATCACACAGGTGTTAGTGCCAGGGCAAGGATTTGAACCCAGTCATTACCATGCTCGTAACTACTGGACTGTGCCACCTCTGAAGAAGAGATTATACAGCTTGTGGTGCAACGCAAAACCTTAAAATGTTTTCAGCTCTCTTTTTTTTTGTCACCCATCCTTATTTTTTCCCCATACAACTGTTATTTTTTGAGCCTCTTGGTATCTAGCTTGTAGAACATTTCAGAGTCCTAAAGGGACTATATAAAGAACTGTCTGTAAAAGTTCTGCTTTCCTCCCAAAAGCTAGCAATGTGAAAAATAAGCAGGAGAGATAAGTTGTGAAGCACAGGGAGGAAGAAAGAGAATAGTGGAAGCAGCAGTGATCTGTAGTGGTGTCTACAGGTTCTGGTTGAGTTGGTATGGGCAGTCATGTCAGCAACCAAATCTACATTTGTTGGAGGACTCATTTTTTACATGCTCTCTTCAGGATAGTTTTAGTTACTAGGATGTAGGGGACAGCAATAACACCATTTGGTAAAGATTCAGAATAGCAACCAGGATGATGAGCTGCAGACATAGTCAATATCAAGTAAATAAGAAGAGATAGAAGATAAAACAATTCTCTCTGAGGTGCCAGAAAGCAACCTGGTAATGGAGAAATACATATCCTAGAGAGAGGCAAACAAATGTTTTTATCCTTTTGGGACATTACCTGGATAGGCCTATATTTCTGCAAAGCAAAAGAGAGTCAAGCTCCTGAATCCCTGCTGGATAGGCTGGTAAGTGTTAGTGGGTGTCTGATAGAAGAAGGATGAGGACTTCCGGTTTCTAGTAAACTTAAATGTGATACGGTTTGACTGTGTCCTCACCCAAATCTCATCTTGAATTTGTAGCTCCCATAATCCCCGTGTGTTGTGGGTGGGACCTGGTGGGAGGTAACTGAATCATGGGAGTGGGATTTTCCCATGCTGTTCTCATGATAGTGAATCAGTCTCATGAGATCTGATAGTTTTATAAAGGGCAGTTCCCCTGCACATGCTCTCTTGCCTGCTGCCATGTAAGACTTGCCTTTGCTCCTCCTTCACTTTCCACCATGATTGTGAGGCCTCCCCAGCAATGTGTAACTGTGAGTCAATTAAACCTTTTTCTTTATAAATTACCCAGTCATGGGTATTTCTTCATAGCAGTATGAAAATGGACTAATACATAATGATTCCTTTGTTTGGAGGATTGTCAAATACTATATGAAAAGTGGTTTCACATGTGCTTTAAAAAAACCTGTATATGTGCCTTATGGTGTCATTATTTCTAATTTATAGATGTAGAAATAATAATATTAGAGAAATAAAATGTGTTTTCTAATGACGTACCAGTAGGTGATCAGCAGACTGGGACTAGAACTCAGGTTCTTTTGATTGAAATTGTTTTTACAAAGCCCTGAGGGTTCTAAAAACTAGAGTTTCACTGAGCACTGTTATATGGAAAACTTAAATGTAGCCAGAAACCATATCGAGAAAATAACTAGGTTTTAGATATTTTATTGTATAATATTTGCTGTGATACTCTTTTATGGACATTTAGAATCTAGTATGCTGGTCTGGTGCGGTGGCTGGTGCCTGTAATCCCAGCACTTTGGGAGGCCAAGTCAGGTAGATCACTTGAGGTCAGGAGTTCAAGACCAGCCTGGTCAACATGGCAAAACCCCATCTCTACTAAAAATAAAAAAAAATTAGCTGGGTGTGGTGGCACATGCCTCTAGTACCAGCTACTCAGGAGGCTGAGACAGGAGAATTGCTTGAATCTGGAGGTTACAGTAAGGCAAGATTGCACCATTGCACTCCAGCCTGGGCAACAAAGCAAGACCCTGTCTCAAAAAAAAAAAAAAAGAAAAGAAAGGAAAAAGAGATAATGTAGTATGCATTTGGGCAATCAAAGAGATAAATTAATATTCAAATGTGCTCGTATTATGATTATTACTCACTTATAAGTATACTTTGGAAAGCTATTGTCACACAATAACATTAATTATATTTTTATTCATTGTTTTACCACATTTGAAATTCTTATTAAAGTTTTAAAATGTATTTTAATTATAAAAATAATAATTTCCTTGAAAAGTTAATAAATACTAGATGTTGGCCAGGTGCGGTGTCTCACGCCTGTAATCCCAACACTTTGGGAGGCCAAGGCAGGCAGATAACAAGGTTAGGAGTTCAAGACCAGCCTGACTAACATGGTGAAACCACATCTCTACTAAAAATACAAAAATTAGCTGGGCATGGTGGCGCATGCTTGTAATCTCAGCTACTCTGGAGGCTGAGGCAGGAGAATTGTTTGAACCCAGGAGGTGGAGATTGCAGTGGGCCAAGATGACACCACTGCACTCCAGCCTGGGTGACAAAGCAAGACTCAGTTTTCAAAAAATAAGAAGAAATACTAGATGTCTGTTCACACTTCATTTTTCCATTGTAAATTGCAGATTAGATTATGATGAATAGGCTATAGTCTTTTAATATTCTCTGCCCTAGTAAATGAGTTCTTGCTTATGTAAGTCAGATATTTTGTTATTTTGATATCTAAATAATTGGTTTTTATGATTTATTTTTTTCTTGACAAGTTTCTAAGCTTTGTTCAGTCTTGTCAAGTCCCTGGTGAATTTTAGATCTCTGAGTCTAGAATTGGTTGACTGAGTTCATGAGTAAACCAATAGATTAGTACATTGTTGAGTTTTCTTTTTTTCCCCAAAACCAGAGATCCTATTTGCTCTTTAAGGAAACTGTTTGAAAGTATGGCAAGTTTTAGAGAAGTTTCACAAATCTTAGCCACTTGTTTACTAATATTTTGCACACTATTTTTAGTTGATGACATGTAAGCAATTTATATTTGTCTGAACTTTACATCTATAAGGTAGTGGTGACAGGCTGCTCTATTTTGCAGCTAGCATCTTTAATTGATGTTGAATTGTGGCTTTCCGTGCACACAGGGTTAAGTGAAAAGGTTGCAGTCATCTAGTGAGCATTTTCCTTTAATGTGCTCATTAGTGGTGGCAAGTCCAGGTTTCAGCACATGTCAGTAATTTACATTTCATTGTGGAGAGGCTGCTGTTGTTCAAGAGTTGTTTCTAAGCCTGATGAATATATATTGGGAATAAACAGAGTAGAAGAATTGAAAGCCAAATCCCTGCCAGGCCTTTCAGTTGGTTCTGAAGCTTCCAGTGGATCTCTGATTAGCAATGCATAAAGCAGGATGAAAATGCAAAGATGAGGCCTACAAAAGTTGTCACAGGTAGGTTCTCCCCTTAAATCCTCTTTTTGTGACTGCCTTTCCATTTCATCTTCTCCAAATTCTTTTTTCATGGCAGACTTTGTTGTTAAAGTGAAAATACTCTGTTAGACTAATGCTACAGGGTCATCCTGGTTCCTGTACCTCTTCTAACTCTGAAGCCAAGTCTGATTGTTATGCAGTGAGTTTTCAGAAGCAAAGGGCTTGATAGGCCTTGGCTCCTAGGGATCAGATGATTGTGATCGGAATCTTTGTGATGATTCCTTCTGGGACTCAATTTTTCCCATCTTTGCCTGATTGGTAGGTACCAGCTTGTTATGGCTTTTGAAAGCTTGCATAGATCAGTAAAGAGTAACTGTGGAGGCTGTGGTCAGTGTTGTTGGGCGTAGGGACTGGACACATATTCATATTGTCTTTGAAATTGTGGTGTTTGGGAAATTCCAGAAGTTTTCTTTTTGTAGAAAAATTTCATACATTATAATGAAGCATTTTTGGAACTTGGGATTTTATTACAAGTTACTTTATGCATAGATGGAGTAGCATTAGAAAACTCTGGCCTAGCTGTTTTTAGAAAATGTTATAATTCTTTATACATGTTAAGCTTAATTATTTACATGTGTATAAAAATTGGATTTATTACAAGAAAGTAGATTTTGATATTGCTATTTTTGTGTGTTTGTATGATGTGTTTAGTACAGGATCTACCTGTACTAAATAAGTACATAGATACAGGTAGATCCTGCACCACAAAGATATAAACAAACCTTCTTAAACTACATATTTTGACTAGCATCACATGGTGTATATGTATCTATATACTTACGTATCTTTGTGGTGCTAGTCAAAACATGTAGTTTAAGAGGGCTTGTTCAGAATTTGTGGTTAGAATCAAAAGTGAGTGAATTTATGACTTACATTATTGAAAAACATTGACAAATGTCAAGACTCAAGTCAGATTTTTATTATTTTATGATAAATTCAGTCAGATGTGATTTAGCACTTGGATCATTTAAATATAAAGGTGTGTTACAGTTTATTAAATCTTTATGTTAGTTTTTTAATGAGGTAGAGTTTTAACAGGGAAGCAACATGGAATAAAGTTTTTGGAAAATTTTTATGTGTATGAAGATAAAAATGCAAGTCTTGAGAATATTAGTTTAGTAATATTCTGATTAGTGCTTGTAGCCTTTGTAAAAAATGTAAATTTACCTTCTAGATGACTACTTGAAACTATTGTTTTTGGATGCTTGCCAGATAAAGCCTTGTGGGATTAAGTTCTGGTAAATCGCTTGCAAACTTGTGGGGGATATCAGTGACTTTGTATATTTAACTGTCCAAACTGTCATCTCCATGCATCCTGTCTCTGCATTGGGTGAAAAAATTAAAAGTTTCTCAGCCAGTTAGAATTAAAGGTGACATCTGCTTTTAATTGGTATTTTATTTTCTTCCAAGTCAGTAAAAATTCAGTAAGACATGAATTATCAAATTTTGCAATGCTAAGCAACTTGTCAAGTGACAGTAAGCACTACCTTGAACAGTTGTACAGATGGGAAGTGTTAAAATGTTGATTAATCTTCCAGAGTTCTGATTATGGCTTTAGAAGCCTGAAGCTTATATAACCATTGCCAGCTTTCTAGTGTCAGAATAGTATTTATTTGTTAATTTTGTAGACCTTTTTCAATTACTGACAAATTGCCTCTTGCATAATGAACATTTTACTAGTTTTAATAAGACTTGGTCTAATTGACTAAGGGTCATAGATGGCAATGTAGAATTTGTGTTTCTGTTGTCTATTATTTAGTAAACATATTAAATTATTTTTAGTAAAAAACTGAAAAAAAATCTCTGATCTTTAACTTTTATTCTGTTATACATATTCATCCTGTGTTGAGAAGGGAGTATCCATTCGAATCTTGGCAAAGGAAGTCTTGCCTGGGCCCCCTGATGAAAAAGAAAATGGATTATTTCTGTTTTTACCATTTATAAGACATTTTAAGATGTAAAACATAAGGACAAAAAAAATCATCACCTTCAAGTAGACCACGTAAAAATAACTCAAGTCTTCAAACATTCTCAGAACTAAAAAAGACCAAGAAAATATTCCCATCATACTGATTATGTTTTAATTTTCTGGTTGCTAAAAATTAGAACATGGCACTAAGTAGACTGTTTATATAAAGTATGTCTTTAAAAATTCAACTGTGAAGATCTTTTTTTTGATAATCATTAATATGAAAGTGAATTTTCTCTTTTTCCTGTTTGAACAGTTCTGTATAGTAGAGGTAGAATTCTGTTTTAAAGGTGGTTAGGACTTGTAGCAACATTTCTGGAATGAGTTTTTTGTTATTACCAGACTTCAGTTTAATTCAGGTTTTCTTTTTTGCTCTCCACTTATGAATAGCTGATAAATATTTTACGTAGTAATGTACTTCTCCTACTAGAAAATCAGTGGGTTATTTAACTTGATTCAGGAAATCTACCTTGTATGGTTACTTCGAAGTTGAGTAGATTTTATTTCAACTTAAAAAGTAGAAAAGATGCTACAGCAAATGATCTAATAGTTTTAGATGCATTTGATAACTTATGTCTTAAACCCCTGGCCAAGTTTAGCAGTTTTACACATTTTTAGACAATAGTCGAAAGAAAACTTAGGTCTTTTAGCTAAACTATACAAAACTTTTATAGTCATTCTGATGCCTGATAACTTCAGGGTTCATTGCCCCTGTACATTTTTCAAATTATTTGCTCCTCAATACATAAGGCTTTAATTTACCCCCTATTGACAAATCCCAAATGGGTTTTTTAAGAATTTCGAGAGTGGTCTGCTATAGTTGTGCTTTAGCACTGGCTTCAATTGCTGACACAAAATCTCTTAAGATGCACCAAATTTAGAAGGATAGGAGGTTCAGGCAGCATTTCCTCTGGCAAACGCTAAGGTTTTATTTGTGGGGGGAGGGAGGCAGAGATATAAAATTACTCTTTTCCATAATGTTTTTCTTTCTTTGATCTTATTTTAATGCCTATTTAAAAAAGTAACTTTGACACAAGACTTAGCCACATTTTTTTTTCATTAATTAAAATTTGTGCTTGTTTGGATGGGCTTTTGAAATCTTGAATTTTATAGAATAATAATAAAGTTAAATATTTGTACCTTGACATACCCTAACACAATTAATTATTGCTTCCATAAATAATATTGAATTTATGGAAGCAATAAATTTATGGAAGAAATAAACATACTTTACATTCCAATGAATAATATTACACAAATATATACTGTCCTAGAGGTGCTTAAAATGACTTTCATGCCACCCTTCATGCTTGCTGGGTTTTTAAGGCATAAAAGAAAGAGACAACCTTCTTCATTTTACTGGAAAAAAAGACTAAAACATATAGCTAGTATTGAATTGGGGTAATAATCTTTCACTTTTTTGCCCCTCAGTGCTGTCATGATCTTTTAGGGAAGTGAGGTCATGGTGGACTCGCTTGTTAATCATTTCTGTGTTTTCAGCTTAGTTTGGTCATGAATACTTGACTTGCTACCTATAGTCTTGCTTCTGTTTGCCTCTTTGCATGCAGTTCCTGTTGTTTAAATTACCATGCTTTCCTTATCATGTGATCCTGTGACTCTATTGACAATTGATTGGATCAGGGATTAGTGCCTGACCCAAGGCAGACATCTATAGAAGGGTCATGGGTGTGTGTGTGTGTGCACGCGCGTGTGTGTGTGGTTGTTGTGAATGGTGGTGGTGGTGCCAAGAAGGTTGTGACATTTGACCTAATAACTGAAAGATGAGAGAAGCAGCCAGCACTTGGAGATCTAGAGTAAGAGCTCTTCAGGGAGAGGGAATAGCAGGTTTAAATGTCTGAGGCTGGAATGAGATTTGAGAAATAGAATGTAGAGATTGGATATAGAGAAAGGAACTGGTGTGGCAGGAGAATCATGAATGAGAAGGCACATGGTACAAGACGAGGTTGAAAGGATGGATGGGTCAGGACCTATGCTTTCAGTTAGGGTCATTGTGAGAAGCTGGAATTTGGGTCTGAGTGCACTGGGGAGCTGCTAGCAGAGTTTTAAGCACATAGTGACCTAATGTGATGCACTTCTGTATCACTGTAACAACAGTGCCTATCAGACTGAATAATTATGTAAGTAAGAACACTTTGCTGCATAAGAGTAGAAAAATTTAAACAAGAAACAGTGCCCTAGAAGTAGTTAAATTCTCATGGGCATCCACCTGTAGACATTTTCACTCCTGAATATGTCCTGCTGGTCTAAGGATTATAGCTTTCTGTCAAAACAAAGCTATCTTCTAATTTATATTTTGCAAATCATTTGCTTTTCAGTAAACCCTATTCTTGCTTATCAGAGTTAATCTAATACCAAGATCCAAGATTCCTCTTTCCACAATGGCTTATTTTCTTCAGGCTGGGTTATTTATTCAGTATTGAAAAACACCCCCATATGACAGCCCATGGGAACCATTGACTCTTCAGGTCCTAAGAACAGTTAGAGAGTTAGGGGGTAGGTGTGCATACAAAGGGAGTATATGGTATTCCAGTTTAAGGTGGCCACTCTAAATTCCGGCTCCTCTGATTTTTCTCCGCTGGGGTTAATTACTAACATGCTTCTTTGACTTTCTGTCTGGCTAGTAGGTGAGGTTACATAGCACAAATGCTTAAATGAATATATGTGTATTGGCAGCCTTGTATATGGGCTCATGTTTGCACACAAATACTCAAATTCCAGTGAAGTTTGCCTTGCCAACATCCTTTCCACCACGGGCGATTTGTGGAAGCCAGTCAGGATCATCTTATCTTCCCTGACAATTGTTGATTTGGGATTTATCACGGCTTAAGCCAGTGTGGGCCAATGAAACATCATCAAAGGCTTGCCTGGGATTCCTGGAAAAGGAACCTCCTCATTCTTAAGAGAAAGACATTAGAAGCCAAGTTCTCTTGCATTCTCCCCAACCCATCACCTTGTGAATGAGAGGGTTTAGTTGCTGCTGGCAGCCGTGTTGTGACTATGAGGAATAGCTAGCCTGAGGATAAATCTCACTTACAGAATAAGGCAGATCCGAGAGAACAGCAGAGAAATCCAGAATTGGGAGATATATTTTTGGAAGAATTTCTGTCTAAAAGTGTAGTGGGGTATGTGTTGTAGTGAGAGGAGAGCTGGGATGTTTAATGGGTTAACAGCATTTTGTTATCATATATTTATTGAAAAATTTTCACATTCCATTGTGCCAGACACTGAGAAATTTACTTAAAACATAAAGTAGGGCACAGAACTTGCCTTTCCAGGAAATTTATTTACAGGTATTGGGTTTTGATTTCTTCTTTGGAGACAGGGTGTCACTCTGCTACCCAGGAAAGAATGCGGTAGCGTGCTCATGGCTCACTGCAACTTCTACTTCCTGGGCTCAAGCGATCCTCCCACTTTAGCCTCCTGAATAACTGGGACTACCATCATGTGCCACCATGCCTGGCCAATTTTTGTATTTTTTGTAGAGATGGAGTCTTACCATGTTGCCCAGGCTCATCTCGAACTCCTGGGCTCAAGTGATCTGCTAGTCTTGATTCCTTCTATAACTGCCCCTTGTATTGGATTTGGGCACCGAAAGAACAGTCAGTTACTGTTTTTTTTTTTTTTTTTTATGGTGTCTCTCTCTGTCGCCCAGGCTGGAGTGCAGTGGCATGATCTTGGCTTACTGCAACCTCTGCCTCTAGGTTCAAGTGATTCTCCTGCCTCAGCCTCCTGAGTAGCTGGGACTACAGGTGTGTACCACCACACCTGGCTAATTTTTTTATTTTCAGTAGAGATGGGGTTTCACCATGTTGGCCAGGCTGGTCTCAAACTCCTGACCTTAGGTGATCCTCCTGCTTTGGCCTCCAAAAGTGCTGGGATTATAGTACTGTGCCTGGCCAGTTACTAATACTCAGTTTTAAATTTTAGAAACCTAGGACTTAAAGCATATTAACCTTTGCTTACTGTGGAACCAATGTCAGGGCTGTGAGTTGCCTTCAGTGATGTTGAGGGGCAGCCAGAACTGTCTGTGTGCTTTGAGGAATCCAACAGTGAGAAGATAGTTAGGCTTGAGGACAGTACTGGAAGCGAAGAGTAGTCAGTGGTCAGTTGGTCTTACTTCTCTCTGGGTTTACGCTCCATTCTTTGAGCTGTTTCTGCAAGCTTCTCTGCTTTCCACCTCTGCATGTCTAGCTGTCTTGGCCCTGTGGAACATGCTGACTTCATCGCTCCCGAGCTTACATGACATAGGCTGGGGATCCTGAAAAGAGGAAAGCCTCTTTTTCTCTCTGTTCCCATGCCCCATTCCTAGGAAAGGGACCCTGATAGGTCTAGTTTGGGCCAGCTGCCTTTTGCCACACCTGTCTGTTCAGGGAGCAAGATTATGCCATCCACAAGGGCCACAACTGAGGAGGTCTTTTGCTGTCTTTGGGGAAAAGGGCAGTTCAAGAAAGTCAGGCTAATTCTGCCACCAAATGTCTCATAAACCACATAATTATAGGACAGTATAATAATTGCAGCAATCAAAGGCTGTTGAGTGTTGGGTGCAGGAAGGTAGTGGTTAACTCTGGTAGGTTAGGGGTTGGGTACAGACGAATAGAACATTGTCAAATTTCAGATAAAGGGTGTGTGTATGTGCCTGTGGATGTGTGCATGCATGTGTATGAAGGATTTGTGAGGGGGAGTATTTTATATTGGTATAAATGTTGGTTTCCTCCTTAAGAATTTATTCCTATCATAAATGCTCTGTGGCTCTATTACGCTAAGTTTCATAATTGTGTATCATTAGAGTTCTAAAGTACAGAAAATAGAAGAAAATCTTGGACTTTTTGAGCTGGAAAGACCTTAGTACTTATCTAATTTGTTTGACATACATCTTTTGATGTGGTAGATTCTGGTAAATATAAAGACAAACCGGGTTCCCTACCCTGAAGAGGTTTATAGAGGAAATACAGCAGGGAGGAGATACTGGAAGGAGTTTCCCTGATTCTCAGGAGAGGACAACTGGCCTCTCCTGAGAGATGAAGTGATTCATTTTGATTGGGGGAGAGGTGCCCAGAAAGGTTTCAAGAAGAAGGTGGCATTTGAACTAGCCCTTGAAGATAGGTAGAATTTAGGCAGGGGAGATGATGGAGGAGAAGAATGTAGACCCAGGTGGAGCAGACATTCCAGGAAGAGGCTACAGTGTGGGGATGGCAGAAAAAGGGGTGCTGCATTGAGCCATGAGCTGTGATAGACCTTTGAGTATAAGAGTAAGCCTGGAAAGTGAAGGGCCCTGAGTATTGGGCTTGAATTTGTTTATAACACTCAAGTATTCCACAAAACCCCTGTGAGCATTGAAATGCTTCAGGGGAGCATTCTGTATGATGCTGGCTTTTTCTGCCATTTTCCTCAATTTAGGAAATGGTAGGAAATTTGGTATCATCTTTGCCTACCTTTGCTGTTAGGCCATGTGTTAGTCTGTTCTTGCATTGCCATAAAGAAGTGCCTGAGACTGGATAATTTATAAGAAAAGAGGTTTAACTGGCTCCTGATTCTACAGGCTGTACAGGAAGCATGGTGTCATCTGCTTCTGGGGAGGCCTCAGGAAACTTACACTCACGGTGGAGGGCAAAGAGGAGCAGACCTGTCTTACATGACCATAGCAGGACTGAGAGAGCGGGGAGGATTATGATATAGTAGTTATTGCTTCCTGATACATATCTTATTTCTTTGTCTTTTTCCCCTGCTGAAATATAGCCTATACAATCATAGGAGTTCCTGTCTCTTTTGAGCGTTGCTATTTCCTCATTGCCTAAAACATTGTCTAGAACAGTGTTTGTCTCATATATATTTGCTTAATGAATAAATGAATAAGAGGCAGATTATCTAGTTTTAGACCATTCATGAAAAGTTTAATATTCTAAATTCTTTGTTAAGTAGGCAGATATTTATAAATACAGAAATGGTTCTTTTTCTTGGACGGAGTTTTGCTCTTGTTACCCAGGCTGGAGTGCAATGGCGTGATCTTGGCTTACCACAACCTCCGCCTCCTGAGTTCAGGCAATTGTCCTGCCTCAGCCTCCTGAGTAGCTGGGATTACAGGCATGCACCACCATGCCCAGCTAATTTTTTGTATTTTTAGTAGAGACGGGGTTTCACCATGTTGACCAGGATGGTCTCGATCTCTTGACCTCGTGATCCACCCGCCTCGGCCTCCCAAAGAAATACAGAAATGGTTCTAAGGTGTCTCTGTAAGATTGCTCTTCAACTCTTGCTCAAACTTATGATGACTGGACTGTTAAGCCCTTTCATCATATAGACCAGCATTTGGCA
Source organism: Sapajus apella (assembly GCF_009761245.1). NCBI lineage: Eukaryota > Metazoa > Chordata > Mammalia > Primates > Cebidae > Sapajus > Sapajus apella. The sequence continues at coordinate 656,941 of NW_022437000.1, forward strand.
GGCTTTTTTTCTGTAAAGGGCCAGATAATAAGTGTTCTAGGCTTTGTGGACCATACTGTCACAACCATTCAACTGTGTTCTAAATAGCTCTGCAGCAGTAGTGTGAAAGCAGCCTTAAACTATAGGTAAATGAATGGATATGTCTGTGTTTCAATAACACTTCTATTATGGATACTTAAATTGGAATTTTGTGTAATTTTAACATGCCATGAAATCCTGCTTTTGATTTTTTTCAACTATTTAAAAACATAAAAAACCTTTCTTAGCTTAAAGACTACAAACATGTGGTGGGCTGGATTTGGCCTGTAGGCTGTGATTGGCCAATACTTGTTATAGACCTTTCTGTCTTCCTCAGCTTTAATGGTTAGAAAACTCTTCATTATATTAACTGAAATCTATCTGTTTAGAATATTTACCTATTTTTTTACATGGTGAAATAGGACGTACATACGAACAATGGACATAATATAAATGTACAGCTTTATAAATTATTGTGAACACCCACACAATATTACCTAGGTCAAAAAATAGGACAAATGTCTGCACCCTAGAATTCCTTTGTATGTTCCCTTCAAATGTTTCCTTCCTTCCCATGCCAGGAGCATTGTCCTAACTATTATGGGAATCATTTCCTTGCTTCAGTTTATGTTTTCACCTCCTTAATATGTATCCTATGGCTCTAGAGTTTAGTTTTGCCTATTTTTTGAACTTTCTATAGATAGAATCACATAGTTTAAAAAAAATTGCCTTCAATCTTTCTTTCTATCTTTTATTTCTTTCTGTTATTTTCTTTTTTTCTTTCTTTTCTTTTGTTTCAACAGTTTTGCTCTGTCTCCCAGGCTGGAGTGCAGTGGTGCGATCATGGCTCACTGCAGTCTCACCCTCCTGGGCTCAGGTGATTCTCCCACCACGGCCTCCTGAGTAGCTGGGACTGCAGGCACAAACATAATTCTGTTTATGTTTTGTAGAGACAAGGTCTCACGATGTTGCCCAGGCTGGTCTCGAACTCCTGGGCTCAAGCAGTCTGCCTACCTCGGCCTCCCAAAGTGTTGGGATTACAGGTTTTCTTAAATTTCTTTCAATAACGTTTATTAGTTTCCTGCTTAGAAGTATTGTATTTTCACTGTATTTATTATTATAAATTTGAGTCTTAAAAATTATTCAGTTTTCTCTTTGATTTCAGTCTTATTATTCCATCTAGTTGAAATAGCTTTGAATTAATATTTTGTAACTTTTTCAGCTTTGGTGCATCATTTAATTAGGCAATCTGTGTCTCTGTGTGGCTTTATACAAGTATTTAGTAAAAATGTCAATTAGAGAAGAACCAAAAATAGAGTAGGGCTTTTTAATTAGACAGAAATGGACTATTCAGTGGTCTGGATATGACATTTGAAACAATTGTGTATTTGTACAAATATGTTTAGTTCAATACACACTTCTCTGTGTTGCCCATAAGCACACATTTAGATATGGCCATGAGAAAGATTTCAGGTAACCATGTGAATAAAAAAATTTCAGGTGACCATGTGAATAAAAAAAATAATGGATGGGGATTGTATAGTAATATGGAAATTACAAAATAGGGGCAGGGTGCAGTGGCTCATCCCTGTAATCCCAGCACTTTGGGAGGCTGAGGAGGGTGGATCACTTGAGGCCAGGAGTTTGAGACTACCCTGGGGAAAATGATGAAACCCCGTCCCTAATAAAAATACAAAAATGAGCCAAGTGTGGTGGTGCACATCTGTAATCCCAGCTACTCAGGAGGCTGAGGCACCAGCTTTGCTTGAACCTGGGAGGTGGCGGTTGCAGTGAGCCAAGATCGCATCACTGCACTGCATTCCAGCCTGGGCAACAGAATGAGACTCCATCTGAAAAAAAAAAAAGTACAAAATAGGGATAGTATAGAAGAAATCTGAGAATGGTTTTTACAATTTAATTTATATAGTCTAATAATTATATTTAATAATACTAGATTTCTATCCTCTTAAGTATATGCCAGTTGAGAATGTGCACAGTGAATTCAGAGATGCTGTGAAGGAATTATTTTAAGAATTTAAAATTTTTGATGGATAATTGAGAATTAATTGCAATGATGAAACATATGTAACATGTAGTAGCTTATGTGAACATTGGATTAGATTTGTAAAATTTCTGGTTTTCCCAAAATATTTGAATTACACTCTAGAAAAGTCCAGGGTCTCACTCCCGCAACCCTAAATGTAGCTATACTGATACAGGATTTGGCAGCCTAATCAATGCAGGGTTGAGGCACAAGGAAGTTTAAAAACCCTCCATTCCATTGTGTTTAATAGATTTATACCTGTTAATTATTAATTTTTGAGTTTGCAGAATAGGTATTGTCTTCTATGATTTAAAAAATTGGAGAAAGGGGATAATCACTGTAAGAAAGAATCAAAATTGTGACTTTGTATGTTCAGACTAACATGGGAAGAAGAAATTCTTGGTAATAAGTGAATTGGAATCTGCAGTAGGCTGGAGAGGTTTTTGGGCAGGTATGGGAAATAGTGCTATTTTTAGTCTGTTCACTTTCATGAAGCTGACCACAAGGTGGGGATAATATATTATATGAGATCTGGATGACCTGTGATGTCATCCAGAGTTGTAACAGAGAATTATATTACTTTAAAGAAAGTGTTTTTAAAAATTTGGATGTTTACAGATGAGTTAGATTAAAACAATTATTTTACAGCTGTATCTTGACTATTTAGTTATGCCAACAATCATTTTTTTAAGTTGGTTCCCAGCACTGTAAGGTTTTTATTTTTATTTTTTAGAAAACTTTTAAGTTCAGAGGTACATGTGCAGGTTTGTTACATAAGTAAATGTGTGTCATCAGGGTGGTGTTCTTTTTGTTTCAATAAATTTTGGGGGAACAGGTGGTATTTGATTACATGAATAAGCTCTTTAGTGGTGATTTCTGAGATTTTGGTGCACCATCACCTAAGCAGTGTACACTGTACCCAAGGTGTAGTGTTTTATCCCATACCCCCCTCCCACCCTTTTCCTGAGTCCCCAAGGTCCCTTGTATTATTCTTATACCTTTGCCTCCTCATAGCTTAGCCCCCACTTATCAGTGAGAACATACGATGTTTGGTTTTCCATTCCCAAGTTACTGCACTTAGAAAAATGGTCTCCACTTTGGGAGGCCAAGGCGGGCAGATCACGAGGTCAAGAGATCGAGACCATCCTGGCCAACATGGTAAAACCCCGTCTCTGCTAAAAATGTAAAAATTAGCTGGGCATTGTGGTGCATGCCTGTAATCCCAGCTACTTGGGAGGCTGAGGCAGGAGAATTGGCTGAATCCAGGAGGTGGAGGTTACAGTGAGCTGAGACTGTGCCACTGCACTCCAGTCTGGCGAAAGAGTGAGACTCTACTAAAAAAAAAAAAAAGAATTCCGACCAGGTTGCTGCGAATACTATTTTTTTCATTCCTTTTTATGGCTGAGTAGGCATTCCATGGTATATATGTACCACAATTTATCTACTGATTGATTGATGGGTATTTGATCTGGTTCCATATTTTTGTAATTGCAAACTGTGCTGCTATAAACATGCATATGCAAGTATATTTATTTTTTGTATAATAACTTCTTTTCCTCTGGGTAGATACCCAGTAGTGGGATTGCTGGATCCCACTTGGTAGGTCTACTTTTAGTTCTTTAAGGAATCTTCACACTGTTTTCCATAGTGGTTGTACTAGTTTACATTCCCACCAGCAATGTAAAAGTGTTCCCTTTTCACCACATCCAAGCCAACATCTATTACTTTTTTATTATGGTCGTTCTTGCAGGAGTAAGGTGGTATCTATCGTATTGTGGTTTTGAATTGCATTTCCCTGATCATTAGTGATGTTGAGCATATTTTCATGTTTGTTGGCCCTCTGTATATCTTCTTTTGAAAATTGTCTATTCATGACCTTAGCCCACTCTTTGATGGGATTGTTGGTTTTTTTTACTGGAGATTCCTTTGAGTTCATTGTACATTCTGGATATTAGTCCTTTGTCAGATGTTTAGATTGCGAAGATTTTCTCCCACTCTGTGGGTTGTCTGTTTATTCTGCTGATTGTTTCTTCTGCTGTACAGAAGCTTTTTAGTTTTTAAGTCCCATCTTTTATCTTTGTTTTTGTTGCATTTTCTTTTGGGTTCTTGGTCATGAAGACTTTGCTTAAGCTCTTTGCCTAAAACCTTGTCTCTATTAAAAAAAAAAAAAAATGTGTTCCCCAGGCTGGTCTTGAGCTCATGAACTCAAGCAGTCCTCTTGCTTTGGCCTTTTGAGTTGGGATTACAGGCGTGAGCCACTGTGCCCACCTGCATTCTTCTTGTAAATCCATAAAATCACTCCTTTGCAGCTTAAGATTATTTCTGGACTGCCCTCTCACTAAAAATACTCTGGAATCAATTTACAGGTTATTAATTTGAAAATTCTTTGCTAGGTTGGACAGCCATATTGGAAAAGGACCAGATCCCTTTAGGGTTTTGTTATTGGTAATATAAAGAGGACAGAGAATGTATTTCAAATTAGTTGTCATTTCATGAGGTGTTGCCCTTCATTTCTTGGCAGGTGTTAACTAGAATCTAGCCTCCTCTTATAATAGTTTAAAATGTCTCATGAGTAATTAATATTATGCAATCAGAGCACTGTTTTCTGATTAATAAGGTGGGTGGACCTTATGAAATGTTATCTGAAAATCATGCACATAATCTTTGATGGGTGTTTATGTGTTAGAGTGACTTCTCTTAATTCCTGTGAGTTCAACTTCTAGTGTGAATAGTAAGGCCAAAAGTTCAAAAGGGCTTTTGAAGTTGATTTGTAATTAAATAGCATTATTAAAACAAAGAGTCAAAGCCTTGTCAAGTATGATAAATTCAGTGTCAAAACTGAGCTTTTTTTTGTTTGTTTCTTTTTTTAAGCTAGAGTCTAGCTCTGTTGCCAGGCTGGAGTGCAGTGGCACAATCTTGGTTCACTGCAACCTCTGCTTCCTGGGTTCAGGCAATTCTCCTGCCTCAGCCTCTTGAGTAGTTGGGACTACAGGTGTGTGCTACCATGCCCAGCTAATTTTTGTGTTTTAGTAGAGACAGGGTTTCACCATGTTGGCCAGGATGGTCTTGATCTCTCGATAACGTGATACGCCTGCCCCGGCATCCCAAAGTGCTGGGATTACAGGCCTGAGCCACTGTGCCCGGCTAAAATTGAGCCTTTAAAACTAAAAAGTTCAGCCAGGTGCGGTGGCTCACACATGTAATCCCAGCACTTTGGGAGGCCGAGGTGGGTGGATCATCTGAGGTCAGGAGTTCGAGATCAGCCTGGCCAACATGGTGAAATCCCATCTCTACTAAAAATGAGCCAAATGTGGTGACTCATGCCTGTAGTCCCAGCTACTTGGGAGGCTAAAGCAGGATAATTGCTTGAACCCAGGAGGTGGAGCCTGCAGTGAGCTGAGATTGTGCCATTAAACTCCAACCGGGGTGGCAGAGTGAGACCCTGTCTCAAAAACAAAACAAAATAATAAAATAAAAAACTGAAAAGCTCACACCTGTTATCCTAGCACTTTGGGAGGCCAAGGTGCTAAGATTGCTTGAGCCCAGGAGTTTGGACTGGCCTGGACTAAATAAGGAGACCTCGTCACTACAAAAAAAAAAAAAAAAAAAAAAAAAAAAAAAAATTAGCCAAGTCTGGTGGTACGTGTCTGTAGTTCCAGCTGCTTTGGAGGCTGACATAAGAGGATGGCTTGAGCTCTGGGAGTCAAGGCTGCAGTGAGCTGTGATCACACTACCTACTGTACTCTAGCCTGGGCAACAGAGAGAGATCCTGCTTCCAACAAAACAAAACAAAAACAACCCTCCCCAAACTAGAAAACATTCTCAACCATAGTACTTCCAAACATATTTTTTTGTGTTAGAAGTATTTTAAGGCAATGATAAGGTCAGTAAACTACTTCAAATCTGTTGGAAGTACATCTCAGCACATGACAGTTGTGGTTTCATAAGCTTCTTAAGGTTTCAAGTGCACAGCATTTCACCACAAGGAAGTGTGCTTTTATTGGTTTATGTCTCTTTACTGAAGTCATTCCAGGTCCATTTAAGAAGGTTTTCCATAGGAGTCTCCCCCTCCTTTTCCTGTGAGCAAGTCACTTACACTCAAAATGAAACTCATTATCCTCATAAGCAAACCTGCTCTTTGATTCCCACTTTCAATGAAGTCTTCTGGTGTCAAAATGTTAGGGCCACCTTTGAGTGCTCCCTGTCCCTTGCACTTCCTCATTGATTCCCCCTAAATCCATTGCAGGTCTGCTGTGCGGGTGATGCAGCCCTCTGCACCTCTTTCCTCTCTGCTCGGTTCCCACTACTTTCTGTTACTTATGCATATCCCTGTTTGCTTCATCTGGACCACTGACTGCCTTATCTTTGCCTGTCCTGCCTGGAGCTGCCTCAGTGCTGCTGCCAGGCTGGTCTTCTTGAAGCCCTGTGCTTTGGACCCTTCTGGGTCTCACTGTTGTCTGCAGAGTCTGTGTTCCTCACAGTAATTTTGCTCTCTATGATTTAACACTCTGTGATAGGAGCCCTGGCTGCCTGTTGTGGTAGACATTTTTAGTTTTGTCTGTGCTAAGTTATTGCTTTGGGGAACAGGGCATTGTTCCTTTTTGGTGGGGCTCTTGCCTGTACTTTATGTTGAGATTAAAGGGAATGTGAGTATGCAAGAGGAAGGGGCAGTCAGGAAGAGATGAGGGGTGTGGGGAAGAGGTAGGTTCAGCCTCTTCGGCATGGACCTGATTTAGTTATGGCTAAGGGGCCACAACATAAGCAGCGTTGTTACTGTTTCAGTGAGGCTTCTGGAACATAGAAGTCTCTACCCAGGTAGGAAGGCTGGGAGGCCTCAGCAGCCGATAGTGGTGTGACTGAGACTCCGGAATCCCTTCACGCTTGTGCAGCAGCTTACTACGGGTCACCCCCATCCTAAGTGCCTTACATTTATTAATTCATGTATCCTCACAGATGGGGAAACTGAGGCACACAGCAGCCAAGGAACTCATCTAAGGCCGACCAGGTAGTATATGGTGGAATTGGAGTAAAGGCAGACTCCACAGTCCCTGTTGTTAACCGTTACACTCCACTGCTTCTAATTCCTGACTTTCATTTACGCAAGAATATAATTTAAAATCCTGCTCAACACTTGTTTTCTAAGATTCCAGTGGCATGAATAGTGAGGGGTTACAGTTGGTGTCAGTCACACTTCAAACAGCTGGAGATAGGGGTGATAACATATACCTGAGGAAGTCATGCTGGCTGCTACAACATTGTGAGAAGATCATTCTGCTGAGATTTTATGCTTGCTGGTAGTTGATAGAAAATGAAGCTTAGTCTATTGTATGCAATGCCAGCTTTTTCCTTCATCCCTTACAAGGCTTGAATTTAATGAAAGGAGAAGATTGCATTCTCAAATCTCATTTGACTAGAAGGTTACAAAGGCTCTGGTTGGAATTATTGAGAAACACAGAAATCTCAGATCTGAACATGTTAAATTGTACTAGTACGTAATATGAATTGGAAGAAGAAATTCTCTGAAGCAAAGGGGGAGGAATTTGTATCTTGGAAAGAATTTCCTTTGTCCTTTATTATTTATACAGTTGATAATTGCAGTATTGCCACTTCACATATGAAAATATCATTGTAGTAAATTATGTAGAGTTGGCTAACAAAGTTCCCATCCATCTTCACTTTAGTCCAGTTGCCGTTAGTAGTTTCCCAGAGTACTTTGTAATTCCTCTACCATAGTACTCATGCTCTATTTTGATTTTAATTGTGTTATATTTTGTCTTCCTAGTTAACTAAGCAAGGTCCTGGTGCACCTCTGTCTTGCCCATCATTGAATTCCTAGACTTAGCACAGTGCCTGAGGCAGAGTAGGTATTGGCAACTGAATGAATGAATGACTGTGTTAAGCAGACATCAAAGACGTATAAAATTGCCATCTAGTTGTTGTAGGACTTAAAAAGAGATGAGATTCTTATAAATGAGCACTGGTTGTTTGCAGCCTCATTATTATTCTCTGGTGATCAAAAAGCTGTTTACACATGCACCAGTAGTCACAGCTACTCAGGAGGCTGAGGCAGGAGGATCCCTTGAGCCTGGGAGGCAGAGGTTGCAGTGAGCCGAGATCATGCCACTGCACTCCAGTCTAGGTGACAGAGCCAAACCCTGTCTTAAAAAGGAAAGAACTGTTTACAGATCAGTGAGAGAGATGTTTTCCTAAATATTTAAGTGTTTGTCCATGCTCCTTTCCAAAATCCTAGTTGTCCTTTTCCCCCTCAGATGCTGCTTCCTTTGTGACCTCTCCTTGATTCCCTTGTTGGACTCTGTTCACTGTGATTTTTTACCTCTTCTAGTACATTGACTACTCTTACCATGTATTGTTTTTATTTTTGGTACATGTGTTATTGTTTGTTCTACTAGGCTGTAAACTCCTTGTGTGTGAAAACCATGTCTACTTAAAGCAGCCTGCTTCTGAGAGTGAAAAGGGGCACTAATCAGATAGTACCCTGAGTAATAGATGTGTTCAAGGCTGTGCAAGGCAAACCTGTCTGGCTACTTCCCAGTAATCTTTAGCTTACTGAAAAAGCACGGGCCACCTATACCTGTTTATAGCAGGTGAGATGGACCTGAGAAGGTGATTGAGTTGCAGATTCAAAATACTGGTTTGTGTCTTAGTCAGACTCTGTCACTTGACCAGTCTAATGACTGTGGGCAATTTATTTCATCTTGAAGATCCTCATTTTACTGACATGTTAAGTAGAGATGGTCATTTATTTTCTGCTTAGGCCCCCTCTTTTTTTTTTTTTTTTGAGCAAGAAATAATATTTAAAAGAGCCCTTTAGAGCTGTGAAGTGTCACAGATATTACTATATCATTTTAGAATCAATTGAAGACTTTCTAACTTTGTAAACAAACTTGAATCTGATGACTGAAATGTTAATCTATAAAATTGTTTTTTAAGTAATAAAGTGAGCCTTAATACAATGCTTTGTAAATACTATGAAATAAGCAAGTAAATAAATACTGTAGTTTTTGTTAGTATTACTATATTCCTTGTTCTTTTACTTCGTTTTTAATCTTAGAATTGTTTCCCACTTACAGATAAATAAATGTCAGCTTGGGTCCATCTACTACATCTTATTGTCACTTTCACTTCATTGCATCATTGCTGTTAATCAGAATAAAGGGTAAATGTAGCAGGTTGTAGGGTTAGAGTAGTGCTGAGTATTGTGAGGAATTTTGCTCAAGGCAATTAATTAGAAATCATGATCTCTGCTATTTTAATATTCTGCTCAGTATTTGAAATAAGCTTTATTATGTAGGGTATAGTAAAACATCGCAATTAAGTGCTTAAAACAAGAGCCTCCCAACTATAGGTAGAGCATGCTTTACCTAAACTCTCTTATTTCTACCCAGCAATGGGTTAGAAAATCCCATTGTTGTGTTTCAGAAAACATGAAGTTAAGTAAGACATGTGGGAAGATTTTGACTTGTAAATTTTGAAAGAAATTGAAGAAAATAGAAAAAGCACACAATTCAGAAAATATACAAGGCCAATTAAAAAGTTGTAAAATTAAATTTAATATCTGATCTTCCAGACCAAACAAAAGATCTCTGGCCTTTCACTAGTTTACCAACTTCCTGTTCTTTTCACTCTTAGCAGTTCACTAAGTATGAATGGACTGTGAGGCAAGAGCAGGAAGGGATAGCATTGGGCCTTTACAGCAACAGCCCCTCATGCTAAGTGAAGTGTTCTCAAATTTTCATTTTTTGGCTAAACTGTAAAATTGCTAATTACGTTCATAGCAATTGTAAATTATATTCCAAAGTTTAACTGGAAAAATATTATTTTGCAACTAAAAAGGTACCAATTAATTTTTCTGTTCATGAAACAATAAAAAGAATTTAATCAGGGAGAAATGAAAACAGTTCATTTTAAATATTCAAATTGTAGGGATATAAAATAAAAGCATTTTATATGAGGTATGAAATTACAACTTCAAAACAAATTCCTGTGATCAGTTTCTGTGAGGAGGACCTTAGCAATGTATACCAAATTTAAATGTGAAGCTTCTTATGTTCTTTGTGCTTCATCTTCTTTAAAGAGACATCTAAAAGAAAAACTATAATTTATATCAGTATGTTTCATTAAAGCATTATTGCTATTATTATGTAAAGCAGAAAGAAACTTCTTAAAAATAGCTGAGTGATATATTTGAGAATTTCACTTAAGGAAATTTAGTATTATTTAAACTGATTAACAGTATTTAGCAATGTATTTTCATTAGGGTTCTAATATTAAAGCTAGCATTTCTTTAAAGCAGGGAGGCAAAAATTCATCCCAAAGCCTGTTTTTGTTAACTCAAATTTTCTCAGTGTTATTGCTAAACAAGTTATTGAATTTTCTCTGGGTATCTTCTATATTGCCTTTCTTTGATTCTTTCCAGTGCAACCAGTCTAAGATTTTACATGATAAAGGAGATCTGTGGAACTAATCCTAGAAACCTCTTTCTATTTTCTCACATAACACCTCCAGGCACAGAGAAGACAAAATACTTCATTTGCATTCTTAAACATTAGGAACTCAGAATAAGTCTTTCAGCTGGAAATGTTATTGCATCTACATTTCCCGAAGAGAAAAAGGTTAACAGCCCACTCAGGTTTATGTTAACGCATCTCTTTTTAGTATCCTGATCTGCACAAAGAGTGAAAAATGTTAAGCTTAACCACCCAGTCTCTTTCTTCTTTAAAATCAGTGAGACTCTGGAAGTGGATATCAGTGCTGATTATAGGGAAATAAGGAGAAGAAATCAGATATGCACAAAAGAAATGGAAATGCTAACAAACTTTAATCTTACTTAGTCTTCTAGGAAGAGAAAGAACATTTCCAAAATTAATATAGAATATAGTAATTCAAATGTTTAAAAATAAGAAGTTTTCTCCATAAATTTGAAAAGCTTACCAGGAAAGTACAAAGATATTGAGATTTATAGTTTGTTTGTTGAAATGGTTTTTATTAATCAATACCAAAAACCTCTTGTTTGCTTTAAATACCTTTGTCAGAAACCTGAAACATTTAATAAAAGAAATTGAACAGTTTTCTGACTTAATGTTAGCTAAAAAGTAGAAATGGAAATCATTCAATTGCCAGATATTAAAAAAGTTTTCTATTGCTGTAATGCTCACCATCAGCATAGGAGAAACAAAGTTTCATATTTAACTATAATATATTCCTTAAAATATACTTAAGTAGGAAACTTGACTTCTGCCAACAGTTACAGTGGGGAAAGTTACCATTATTCTCTTTCTCTAAATACTGTACGTAGCTATCATCTGGAAGTAATAGTATTACTTCAGTGCATTGTGCCAGTAGACACTTAATACAGAATATACATTGTACTAAATGAAATCCAGATCCCAGTAATACTGAAAGAGAGACACAGGTTCCTTTGGTTAAACTAAGTCACAGCATACAGTGTACCATAAATTAAATACAGTCTGTAAGTATGTCATTAGATTTTAATTGAACTTGGAATTAGCATCCCAAACAAATTTAAAAACCATGTGGGTTTATAAGTTTTGATTTTTGAATTTTAAAATAATAGAACCTTTGCCCCCTTCCATTACCCATCTTCCATAGTGATCAATTTCCTTTATGCTCTTATCCTAATGAATTACCTAAATTGGGTTTTAATTTATAATGAGCTGATAAAGAAAATGACTCCTCAGCTGTGCGCAGCGGCTCATGCCTGTAATCCCAGCACTTTGGGAGCCCGAGGTGGCCAAATCATGAGGTCAGGGGTTCAAGACCAGCCTGACCAACATGGTAAAACCCCATCTCTACTAAAATTACAAAAATTAGCCGGGCTTGGTGGCATGTGCCTGTAATCCCAGCTACTTGGGAGGCTGAGGCAGGAGAATTGTTTGAACCCAGGAGGTGGAGGTTGCAGTGAGCTGAGACCGTGCCACTGCACTCCAGCCTGGGTAACAAAAGTGAAATTCCATCTCAGAAAAAAAAAAAAAAAAGGAAAAAAAAAGGACTCCTATAAATGTAGTAGGTCAGAGGCTGAGGGCATCCTCTTCTAAGTTATTCTGCCCCTTCCTCCCTTTTTTGATGCCCCACAGTCAGTGTTGGGGAAAGTTAATTAGGATTTACATTCCAGTCTTCTCTAAGGACCTCCAGTGCAGTGTTGACTAGTACCAGTGCACAGCCTTACCCAAGGGACTGGAACTTACTCAGGATCACAAATATGACACTAGGAATGTTTCTCCCCTTCAGGGTTCAAATGTTCTCCTTATTTTTTATTTTTATTTATTTATTTTTGAGACAGGGTTTTGCTCTGTTGCCTAGGCTGGAGTGCAGTGGTGTGAACACAGCTCACTACAGCCTTGACTTCCTGGGCTCAAGAGATTCTTCTGCCCTGACCTCCTGTGTATTTGGGACCATGGCTGGCTAATGTTTTTATTTTTTCATAGAACCAGGTCTTGCTGTGTTGCTGATCTTGAACTCCTGGGGTTTACCGTTTATTATTTTTATTTATATTATATTTTATTTTTTTCAAGATGGAGTGTTGCTTTGTCGCCCAGGCTAGAGCACAGTGGCATCATCTTGGCTCACTGCAACATCTGTCTCCTGGGTTCAATAGTTTCTCCTGCCGCAGTCTCCTGAGTAGCTGGGATTACAGGCACGTGCCACCATGCCCAGCTAATTTTTGTAGTTTTAGTGGAGATGGTTTCACCATGTTGGCCAGGCTGGTCTTGAACTTCTGACCTCAAGTGATCTGGCCACCGCGGCCTCCCAAAGTGCTGAGATTACAAGCGTGAGCCACAGTGCCCAGCTCTTATCTTTTATTTTTAATGATTATTGTTTAAAGTACACGGAGTTCAGGTTAAAAACCAACCGCCAAAGTAGATTTTAACACCTAAAAGCTGGGAGAAGGGGCCTTTCTTCTTTTACACAGTAACTCTTTGGAGTCCAGGTAATAACATGCCCTACATTTCATCCTGGTGCTAAACTGATGTGTTTTTCAATTGAATAAATTAAAGTCTGGGTACTATTGCATAGAAGTACCAGAAGTGGCCTTGTTGGAAACCAAAACTATTTACTTTAAGTAACAAATGTGTTTGCAGGTGTGTCTGCCCCATTTACAGCACAGTGTATAGCTCCTGGCACTCAATACACAGTGTTGCACAGTTTGCCATAGGAGCATAAAGTGGAGGTAGTAGAAGGGTAAGGAGGAAGGAGGGAGGAGGAGGAGTTGTCCCCTGTTCGTTTGTTTATCATTTCATCACTGATTTTGTGGTATCCAGGCCGTTACAGAGCTGGTCTCCATGATACTGGTACAGGTGGCCTGAAGACTTTTCTGTTTTGAAACGGAGTCTCTCTCTGTTGCCCAGGTTGGAGTGCAGTGGTGCGATCCTGGCTCACTGCAACCTCCACCTCCTGGGTTCAAACAATTCTCCTGCCTCAGCCTCCCAAGTAGCTGGGATTACAGGCACATGCCACCAAGCCCGGCTAATTTTTTTTTATATATATATTTTTTAGTAGAGACAGGGTTTCACCATATTGACCAGGCTGGTCTCGAACTCCTGACCTTGTGATCCACCCACTTCAACCTCCCAAAGTGCCGGGATTATAGGTGTGATCTACTGCACCTGGCCAGAACATGGTTTTTCTTTGCAAACGGGAGTAAGATTGAATCTCCGATTAAAGAGTTTGAGTGTTTTGGCATGGTGATGCCGCAGAGATGGACTCTTGTTCTGGTGTCCACGTCCACGTCCAAACAAGTGAAACAAATGTTTTCGTACTTTCCAGTTGCCACATTTAATCTTTAGCACGAGTAAACATTTCACCGTGGTTCACTTTGTACAAAATGAGAATCTTTACTGAAATATCCCAGCCAAACATAAGAATGTACTTGACTTTTTTTTTTTTTTTTAAGCCTAAAGTCCCTGGAAGAGGCTGGCAAACTGGCTTGAGAAACACTTCATTGGCCATGGGACTGCCGAAGCTGCACCTGGTCTGGGTGTTGGTTTCACTCCTATAAGTTGGTGGCTACTCTGAAATTGTTTCCAAAATTTTTATTGGAAAATAAATGGCAGTTACAAGAGAAATACACGAAGCAAATGTATGGCTTAATGAACTGTTATAGGGTGAACAAGGTTGAAATCATGAAATAGGTCCAGACGTAGATGTTTACCCTGAATCCTGGAAGACCTGACTGTGTGACCCATCCCAGAGTTAACCCCAGCTTCTCTCTATACATACCCATTACTTTGGCTTTTATAGTAATCATTTCTTTTCATTTAAAAATAATTTTATTGTCCAAATGTACAACCCTGGACACAATGTTTTAAGTCTTGTCCGTTTATTTTTAAATTTGATGTCTTTAAAATCTTAGTCTGTAGGCTCCACTTGCTTCTTTTTCTTTACAGCTTATCTGTGGAAGAACTTGGGTGTTTGACTTACAGAATTTCCCGTGAGTCTTGAGTTAGCTCACTGCGTGGTGAGGGTGCAGTTCAGTGTTTTCCTCCATTTTCGATGTTTACCACAAATTGGCACTTGGATTCAGAGATAAGATCAGACTTGGGTTTGATGCCTGTGATCAAAACTATAGGAGACACATAATGTCTTTTTAGATTTTTTAAAGATATAAGCAGGCTTTGATGCTTACTGCCCATATCTAGTAATTTATTGGATTATAAAATTTTGATAGTTTAATGCTAACATTTTTTTTTATTAGTTAATTGGAATATATTTAGAAAGAGACCCTTTTTCTCATTTACTGTTTTGTTACCATTGATACAATTCATGTATGAAAAGCAAGATAAGTGCTTAATTCTTTACCTTTATTTAATAGTTTCTGAAGTAATGATTGTTCCTTATCGTCCCTCAAAGTTAACCAGTTTCTTAAAAAAAAAAAAAAAAAAAAAAAGCACATAAAGTCATATTGTTGAAATTACTAGTGAACTCAAGTTGTTCCTCTTTGGTCTGTGGGGCCTAAGTTGACTCACGGGCCTTTTTGACTTGACCTCATAATCTTCTCTAGCTTCCTTGCTAACTGATCTGACAGGACATTCCAGGCCCATGTTTTATGTTTTCTGTTCCAGCTCTTTAATCAGCCATCTTTTCAAAATGCCTTGACTTCTTCTAGTGGTATTTGGAGATCACAGTTGGGGTACTAGGCATGGTCATTGCTACCGATTGGTCATTTTAAGCCTTTTTAGTTACCAGGGCTAGGAAATAAAATATATATTAACAGATTTTTAACATGTATGTTTTATGTTACACATGTACATTGCTTATAATACAATATGTTAACTATATTATATTAATGAAATATATACCATATGAGAATATATTTACTATATAAATATGTTTAAGTATAATGCCAAACCCAACCCAAAATAAGGTATCTATATAAAACAAATTTATGTTATAATAAACATACTGTATTAATAACATATACATTTTTCTCATATGTAATGTATATAATATAATATAAAAATATAATTAAATAAAGTCTACATTTTATATGAGACAAAATAACTCCTGTGTTCATGCAATATTTTCCATTACAATTCAAAATTGCAGAACTTTAACCTCTTTGTTGCCTCTGTGTATCTTCATTCTTCCGGATCAGAATTCTGACTATTAGGGATAGGGGAAATGACAGAATTAGAGTATTTCACAATTGCTTATTTATCTTGTCCTGGACTATACAAAGAGCAATCTCAGGATAACAATATTGATACCACTATCAATATAATTAGTAAAAACATTAAAAAGTATTTGTACATAATCTTCCGCTAACATTTAAAAAAAAGTTGTACTATATATTGTCAGAAAATGTGGATGTTTTATGTAAGGTTTTATAGGTATCTCTCCTTAGCTTTCATTTAGTTTTAGCTCTACAAGTAACTCTGGCTCTTTATGTTGATGTTTCTTTTGTTATTTTAGTTTCCTGAAGCTCTTTCCTAGTACAGGAGTGGGCAAACATTTTTTGTAAAGAGCCAGAGAGTAAACATTTTTGGCTTGGTAGGCCATATAATCTCTGCTACTTAATCGTATTCATGTAGTGAGAAAGCAATCAGAGGCAGTGTAAACTATGAGCATGGCTGTGTTTCAGTTTCATATAATTTTCACATGTAATAATATAATATTAAAAAAAAATTTGCCGCCCCCCAACAATTAGTAAAATATTTTCTAAGATCATGGACTGTACAAAAACAGGCAGTGAGGCTGGGCATGGTGGTACTTGCCTATAATCCTTGTACTTTGAGCTGAGGCGGGTGGATCACCTGAGGTCAGCAGTTCGAGACCAGCTTGACCAACATGGCGAAACCCCATCTCTACTAAAAATACAAAATTAGCTGGGCATGGTGGTAGGTGCCTGTAATCCCAGCTACGTGGAGGCTCAGGCAGGAGAATTGCTTGAACTTGGGAGGTGGAGGTTGCAGTGAGACGAGATCGAGCCATTGCACTCCAGCTTGGGTAACAAGAGTGAAATTGCATCTCAAAAAAAAAAAAACAAAACCAAAAACAGGCAGTGAGTGGGCCTGATTTGGCCTACACACTAATTTGTAAACCACTGCTGTATTGGACTTCTCAGAGTTTATGAGTTCTTGCATGTCGTTACATTTTCTCCTACTTTTATAGTTGCACTGACTTCTGTGGACTTAAAATTCTTAGCTTGCCTCATCATGGTGGCTCATACCTGCAATCCCACCACTTTGGGAGGCTGAGGCAGGAGGATTGCTTGAGGCCAGGAGTTTTGAGACCATTATGACTCAGTCTCTATCTATCAATCAATCAATCAATCAATCAATCAATAAAAGCGGGGCACGGCAGTGCACACCTGTAGTCCTAGCTACTTGGGAGGCCAAGATGGGAGAATCACTTCAGTCCAGGAGTCTGAAGCTGCAGTGAGCTATAACGGCACCCTTGCACTCTAGGCTGGGCAGTTTTGAGTGTTCCCCAAAAGTAAAATAAGTAAAATTCTTAGCTCGTACTTTCTTACCTTGAGTTTCTTACTCAAACAAGTTTATTATTCTATTTTCTTTTGGCACAAAATGTTGCTGTCAAAGTCTGATGATTATTTAAATTTCTCTTTTGTATAAGTTACCCATTCTTTTTTTTTTTTTTTTTTTTCCATTTTCTTTTACTTAAGTAATATTGCTAGAATTTTACTTCATGTGTTGGTCATCCTGGAATGAATTTCTTCTGTCGTATGGTCTTTTAATATGTATTTTTAGTTCAAGTACATTGTTATATATTTTCTTTTTTCTTTCTTTGGTTCTCTTCAAGGATTCCTGTTATTCATATGTTGGATGTTCTTCTTTATCTTCAGTATTTGTCATCTTCTCCTGTGTTGTTTATTCATTGTTTATATTTAAATTAAATATTTTTCTTTTCACTTTGCCTTTCTCGTAAAGCATTGCCTGTTTTCTTTTTTTACTCTTACATTCTTTGTAGCTGTCTTCATTTCTGAAATTATTTTCTTTTTCATTTCTAATTGTATCCTGAGTTCTATCTTCTCATTTCTGAGCTTTTCTAATTCTAATTTATACTATTTTGTCTTTTGTATCATTTAAAAATGTCTTTTAACTTGTTTTGAAATATTCGATGATAGACCAGGCGCAGTGGCTCACTCCTGTAATCCCACACTTTGGGAGGCCGAGGTGGGCAGATCATGAGGTGAGGAGTTTGAGAGTAGCCTGGCTAACATAGTGAAACCCCATCTCTACTAAAAATGCAAAAAACAATTAGCCGGGTGTGTTGGCAGGCACCTGTAGTGCCAGCTACTTGGACGGCTGAGGCAGGGGAATTGCTTGAACCCTGGAGACAGAGGTTGTAGTGAGCCGATACCACACCATTGCACTCCAGCCTGGGTGACAGAGTGAGATGAAAGAAAGAGAGAGAAAGGGAGGAAGGGAGGACAAAAGGAAGGAAGGAAGGAGATGATAGTTTTGATCTATTGTGTTGGTATGTTTTTCTCTTGTGCTTTTTTTCCCCCTACGTGGATGCTATTCTGATCCCCCCACTTTTTTTTGCCTCATAAAAACATTGTATTGGGGCTGGGCTCAGTGGCTCACACCTGTAATCCCAGCACTTTGGAAGGGTGAGGCGGATGGACCACTTGAGGTCAGGATTTCGAGACCAGCTCGGCCAACATGGTGAAAACCCTGTCTACTAAAATTACTAGGCAGGCATGGTGGGGCGCACCTGTAGTCCCAGCTACTTGGAAGGCCGAGGCAGGAAAATCGCTTGAACCTCGGGGGCGGAGGTTGCAGTGAGCCAAGATTGCGCCGCTGCACTCCAGAGTGAGGCTTCGTCTCGACAAAAAAGTTGTGTGGGATTTTACCTTGATAGTTTTATTTTGCTTAGTTTTATGTGTAAAATTAATTTTTCTCTATACTGCTTTTTAAAGAACCATGTATTTTAAAATCAGTGACTCACGTTCAAGAAGTTCAAACACTTGAATAGAGATAGCAGGAAGTGGTTTATTCTGAGGTCTTGAAAAGATGAATTAACCCTGTAATCTCCCCATTATTCTTTTTGATGTTCCTGTTGACATCACTGTATTGACAGTGGGTGTTCTGTTCTATCTGCTACATTAATTATTTTTACAGCTTTCTTTCTGACTCAGTTTATCTCACGTGCTAACTTCCCCAAACCAATCCTGGAACTGGCTTTTTCTACCAGGAACACATTTTTCTTGTAGCATGGAATAGTATTAAAAACTAGAATCTGGATCTTTTGGACAGTTCAGCTGTTTTTCCACAGCTGTCTTTTTTTTTGAGACAGGACCTTGCTCTGTCACCCAGGCTGGAGTGCAGTGGTACAGTTTCAGCTCACTGCAGCCTCTACCCCCTGGGCTCAAGCAATCCTCCTACCTCAGCCTCCCAAGTAGCTGGGACTACATGGGACCACAGGTATACACCACCATGCCTGGCTAGTTGTTATATGTTTTGTAGAGACAAGTTTTTGCCATGTTGCGCAGGCTGGTCTCAAACTCCTGAGCTCCTGCCTCGGTCTCCTGAAGTGCTGGGATTACAGGCATGAGCCACCGTGCCCAGCTCCATGGCTGTCTTTTTCTTCTGACCCTGGTTTTTTAGTTATCCAAGTAGCATGCCTTTTTGTTGTTTTTTGAGTTGGAGTTTAGCTCTTGTTGCCTAGGCTGGAATGCAGTGGTGCAATCTCAGCTCACCACAACCTCTACCTGCCAGGTTCAAGCAGTTCTCCTGCCTCAGCCTCTCCTGATTAGCTGGGATTACAGGCATGTGCCACCATGCCCAGCTAATTTTGTATTTTTAGTAGAGGTGGGGTTTCTCCATGTTGGTCAGGCTGGTCTTGAACTCCCTACCTCAAGTGATCCATCCGCCTTGGCCTCCCAAAGTGCTGGGATTACAGGTGTGAGCCACTGTGACTGGCCCAATGGCTGTCTTTTTCTTCTGACCCTGGTTTTGTAGTTATCCAAGTAGCAACTCTTGGTGAGCCTAAAATGTATACATTTAAAAATCTGAATTCATAATATAGCAATTTACTAACGTGGTATTTCTAAGAACGAAATACGTATTATATATTTTAATTTCTATGGAAGATGATTCTTTCTTTTATTCCTGACATAAAGCCTATTGTAAATTAAATCTTATTTCCCTAACATACTGCTCAAACCCAACCTTTTTCCCCATTGTTCTATTAAAATTTGTCCAGAACCATAAAGTCATAGAATTTAGGAAATGAGTAGAATTTTGGAGCAGTGATTTCAGCTTTTCATAATGTCCTTCTTTCTTTTATTTTGTCTTGCTGCATTGCCCATGCTGGAGTGTAGTGGCTATTCATAGATGCCACCGTAGCACACAATAACTTTGAACAGTGTCTGGGCTCAAGAGATACTCCTGACTCAGCCTCCCAGGTACCTGGGACTACAGGCACACTTGGCTCATACATATTTTTTTAATGAATCACTTAAAAAATATATTTTAATAATGATGAAAATGCCCACTTTTTGTGATCATAAGACATTTATTTGCATTCAAATATTATATGTATCATGCAAGGTAAATTTAAAAAGTACTTTAAAAAGCATATTTTTGGAAACAAGTTTAGTTGTTATGGCATGACAAAAAACTTACAGTGATTAAGGGAAACTGATAATTAGATGGATAACAAAAAATACAGGGTTAACAGAAGAGCATCGAAGGTTGCGAGTGGATAAAATCTGGCCTTTTATTCTAAATCAGCCACTGATGGTGGTCAAGAATTGAAAACGTTTGAAACATGCTCCATCACTTTGCCATTACCATACCCTCTTATCCTGACCTCATCCTTACTTTTTGGTCACAGATTTATGGGAACCAAGAGTCCCTAATGCTGCTTTCTCACTTCGCTTTAATTATTTTTAAATGCCAACCTAGGGAGCACTTCTAAAACATATTGATAAAAAGGAAGTTAAATCATTGAAACATTTGAGTAGTTCTCCAGCATACTACTGGCTATTTTTCTTTTGTTTTGGGTGGGATAAAAAATAATCACTAAATACTTGATGTAAGCTTTTTTTTTTTTTGACAATTTTGCATTTTTTGGGTGAGCAATTTTCTTCAAATTAGAATGCACAAGAAAAATCTGGTTAGTTGGTGTTCCAGGCAGGTCGTTGGGCTCCTGTTAAATCAGAAGTTTTACTGTGTAATCATAATGTATTTTGCATGTTCTCATTTATGTTATTTCTTCAATTCTTTGTCTGCATGGGTATTCTGATTGCTTGATTACATCTGCCAGGCATAGTCATTTTTAAAGCAGCATTTATAATAAAATTTTCAATCTTTGCAAGTAAAATGAGAATACGGAAAGACAATTGATAGTTGAAGCATGATTGTTTCCTTTGCCTTTACTTGGTGTTTGTGGGTTTCAGGTTTGGGATAAAGAGAAATGAATATGATTATTGTCCTGGTCCGACATGATTCATGTAGTGTAGGCCTACGACTGTTATCTCTTCATACAGATCAGCACTTTTTCCTATGTGTTTTACATTTTGGTGGATTTGCATAAGATTTTTTTTCCATGAAAATAAGGTTCTGCTAAAACCAGATACAAATGTTTGATGAAGGGATACTTTATAAGCACTTCTTATTGCAGAAGAAGTGCTTATAAAGTATCCCGCCATCAAGCATTCTTATCTAGCATTCTGCCACTTGTAACACCAGCAAATTGTAGGCATTTATGTTTCTATATTATTTAGAGTCCTGTAGACCTAGCTGTTTTATTGTTCTGGTGTCCTCTTTTTTTTTTTTTTTTTTTGCAGAGTCTCACTGTGTTACCCAGGCTGGAGGGCAGTGGTGCAATCTTGGTTCACTGTAACTTCTACCTCCCAGGTTCAAGCAATTCTCCCGCCTCAGCCTCCAGAGTAACTGGGATTACAGGCACGTGCCACCATGCCCAGCTAATTTTTGTGTTTTTAGTAGAGATGGGGTTTCCCCATGTTGGCCAGGCTGGTCTTGAACTGCTGACCTCAGGTGATCCACCCGCCTTGGCCTCCCAAAGTGCTGGGATTACAGGTGTGAGACACCATGCCAGGCCATTCTAGTGGCCTCTTTATTGAGCCTTCTGGAGTGCTGTCAAAAACTAACAGTTATGGCACTCAGCTTGGTGCTTTACATTATTATTGATGGGGGTTTAGGACATGCTACTCCCACATTTGGCACCTTGGCACATAGCTAAAGGATTTGGAGAAAACAGCAAAAGCATGAAGCTCTCTGACCTTCTCCTGCTCCTTTTCCCTGAAGCAAGTCCTAAGACCTAGGAGGAACTTTCTGACCTTCCCTGAAGCAGGTCCTAAGATGTTCATGTGAGAGGTGCCTTTCCTGTATTTAGAAGAGAGGAGCATCCTCATCCCTAAAGAGAAAACGATGCAGAGGAATCTGAGCACTTCTCCCCAGTTTATTACACGTACCTCTTGCCCTCCACACTATCATTTCTCCATAACTCTCCAGTCCTCGTCAACCCTGTATAAAAACATTCAAGTTTAACAGTTTCTTTGAATTTGCATTTCCTTATACAGGCTCCTGTGTCATGAAAAACTTATATTAAATAAAATGTATGCTTTTTTCCCCCATTAATCTGTGTTTTATAATAGGTGCCCCAGCCATAAACTTAGAAGGGTAGAAGGAAAATACAGTTTTCCTCCTGTACGTTATTTTATTTAATTCTTTAATCAAATTTACAAGTCAGATATTACCTACACTGTCACTCAAAGAAATGGATGCTTTAGACTCAGGGTCTAAAATTTCCCTTTTCCTTTGTGTTGCTTTTGGGCAGGAGAGAAGCATGCATCTTGAATTTAAAGGCATTGGCTTTTCTACTCATTTTCCCTGAATGATTTCATTCACAACTTTTAATTCTGTCCCATATTTGATGCCTTTAATATTCTGTATTTCACCTGGTGTGGTGGCCCATGCCTGTAATCCCAGCACTTTGGGAGGCTGAGGTGGGTCGATCACAGGGTCAAGAGATCGAGACCATCCTGGCCAACATGGTGAAACCCCGTCTCTACTAAAAATACAAAAATTAGCTGGGCATGGTAACGCGTACCTGTAATCCCAGCTACTTGGGTGGTTGAGGCAGGAGAATCGGTTGAACCCAGGAGGCGAAGGTTGCACTGAGCCAAGATTGCGCAACTGCACTCCAGCCTGACGACATAGCGAGACTCCAAATCCAAAAAAAAATCTGTATTTCAGCCTGGACTTGTCTTATAACCTTTATACCTCTATATCTGCTTCCTGAACATGAATTATTGACTATTACAGAGGCATCTCAGCTCAGCATGTGCAAAATTGGAGTCATCATCTCACCTCCTAAATATTTACCTCCTGGTATATTTCTTGCATTTATTCCCTGCTCTACTTCCACTTACTGCTCAGGGTGGGTTTAATCCTCCTGGGTCATGATGGCCAGGAGAGCAGTCCAGGCAACAGGCTACTTAGCTGCCCTGGTCACCAGGAGAACCAACCTCCTTTCCCAAGCCAACATTCATTGCAGGCAGCAATGCTAATGTGGAATGAACAGGTGATGTAAAAGCGATATACAAATATGCGATTTCTTGTTTATAGTAACTCTGCCAAAGTTGTAGGACAATCAGCAGTTAGGCAACTTCCTCGAGGATGCCCAGCATATAGATCTGTTTTTTCCTATTTTATATTTACCTTTAGTTCTTCATGTAATGACCTCATCCTTTATCTCAGCAAACACCCCCATTACTTTTCTAGACCATGCCCTGTAATGACATCATATTTTGTTCTGTCTGTAGATCTATTTAAGTCATTAGCATTTTGTTTATTGTCGTGGCATAAACAGAGAGGCAGACCCATTGTCAGGGTACTCAGTGTGGTTTGTACAGAGTGGTTTTTATTGAAACCATAACTCTACCCAGTTAAATTCCCACTGGATTCTTGACTCATCTTTTGTAGTCACAAGGATGTAAACATGTTGTGCTTTCTTTTATCCATTTCTCTGAGGTGTCAGTGACCTGTTCACATCTCCTGGAAATTGTTGATATCCTGTTATCTTCATCCATGTTATCTCCTATGTTTAGCTCAGAGCTTGGTGCATAATTGGTATTCAGTAAATATGGATATTTGTGTTGTACTAGGCGCTATGCTGCAGGCTATTGAGAACACAGGCATTTATAAGGTGTTTACAGGTGAACTTACTGGCTAGATTAGGTGGCAGGACATTATATACAAATATAGCATCATAAAGTGGCTTTTCCAAAGCACACTGTTAATATCCAGCAGGAGTTTTTCAGTGCTTTCGGTTGTTTTCATTTGACTCAACTTTGCTGCATGTATCTATCCTTGCATGTACTATATGCAATATAGTATTTTAATGTGTTGGCTCAAAAACATGTTGTTTCTGCAATAAAAATGATTAGTAAATATACATATGGGCTTTTCTTTTTATAAAATTGTGACTCCACATCATGCGCCATAATGTTCTTGTTATAAAGTTTGGCTTGTTTTTCTCCACAGGCAGCAGAAGGTGTCATTTTCATTGGACCTGACACACATGCTATTCAAGCCATGGGTGACAAGATTGAAAGCAAATTATTAGCTAAGAAAGCAAAGGTTAATACAATCCCCGGCTTTGATGGGGTAGTCAAGGTGAGAAGCTACTTTAACTTTTATTGTATATGTCTTCAAGTTAAACCTTTTGTCAAAAGTATAAGATAAATTGTAACTATTGCTTTTTTGGGACATATATATACATACATATATATATATACACATGCATACATACATGTATATATGTTTAAAAAATTAGTGTTTTTACTTATTTCTTTATTTCTATTTTATTTTGTGAGATGGACTCTTGCTCTTGTCACCCAGGTTAGAGTGCAATGATGCCATCTTGGTTCACTGCAATCTCCACCTCTTGGGTTCAAGCGATTCTCCTGCCTCAGCCTCCTGAGTAGCTGGGATTAGAGGCGACTGCTACCATGCACAGCTAATTTTTGTATTTTTAGTAGAGACAGGGTTTCACCATGTTGGCCAGGCTGGTCTCGAACTGACCTCAGGTGATCTGCCCACCTCAGCCTCCCAGCGTGCTGGGATCACAGGCAGGAACCACTGCATCTGGCTAAAAATCAGTGTTTTCAACTGGATTATATTGTTATTATTTTCAGAGATGTGGGCCTCACTCTGTTGCCCAGGCTGGAATGCAGTGGTGCAATCATAGCTCACTGAAACCTTGAACTCTGAGGCTCAAATGATTCTCTTGACATGGCTCAAGAACCCCTCCTTCTTTAGCCTCCTAAGTAGCTATGATTACAGGCTCACACCACCACACCTGACTAATTATTTTTATTTTGTAGAGATGAGGGCCTCACTGTATTGCCCAGGATGGTCTCAAACTCCTGGGTTCAAGTGATTCTCCTGCCTTGGCCTTCTGAAGTGTTAGGATTACAGGTGTGAGCCATTGCGCCTGGCCGGCTTGATTTATTTTAAATAGCATTAATTTGAAAGAGTGAGAAACCATTTGAGCATTGTATTTGATGAATCAGCAGTGCCTCAGACTTTCATAGGAAAAAACTTGGTGATTAAAAAATGTACTGTCATATCTCTGGATTGCATTTAATAGTGGTATGTGTTTGATGTGTTAAACATGATTTTCTCTGTATATCTTTATCTCGAACTTCTCTCCATGTGCATAACATGTAAATTATAATCATGTTTCTGGTGAAAGCGATATAGCTATAGATAGCTGTATATTGCAAACATTTAGCAAGGGCATTCTGCAGCTGAAGGCTTCTGAGGGAGAAATGCAGAAATTGGAGTATGCAATTTCCACTTCTCCCATGAAAAATTATTCTGATTTTTTCTAGTTAGAAGAGAGTCCTCCTAGAGTTTTAACTTTGTGATTTGAGTTAGCATGCAGGAACTTTTCATTTCAGCATTTCTTATGGTTTTGTCATTCTGTGTTGTACTGTTCTTCATTGTGCAAGACCATTTCATGCGTTAGAAGACAATTAGGAAACTTTGCCCTGTGGTTAGTAAATATCCTCAGCTTCTTGCCCATATTTACCTGTGTTTACTTTTATCTGTGTTTATACATTTTATTTCTTCCCTCTTGTTAGGAGGAGGAGGAGATGTTCCACATTCTCTCCACATTCCTCCTCCTGTTCTCCAATTGTATTCTTTATAGCCTTCACAGGATATGGTTTTTACTGATTATCTTTTCTCTCTTTTGTGTCTTAAAACTCTCCTCATCTTTTAGCTCCTTTCTATTACCATTGCTATTGAAAATGCTCAGTGAGCAAATGTATTGGTCATTTAGTTACGTGGGAAGAATGTGGTGATGAGATACTCATGATGATAGTCCTCACGGTTTAGTGGGAAAGAAACAAACGTTTCTTCCATTCATAAAGCACCATCACTCTACAGCTAGTTGCCACCTTCTTTCTCTCTTTCCTTATAGAGCCAAAGCTCTTAGAATTGTCCTTCCTTGGGCTGGGCGCGGTGGCTCAAGCCTGTAATCCCAGCACTTTGGGAGGCCGAGGCGGGTGGATCACGAGGTCAAGAGATCGAGACCATCCTGGTCAACATGGTGAAACCCCGTCTCTACTAAAACTACAAAAAAAAAATTAGCTGGGCATGGTGGCACGTGCCTGTAATCCCAGCTACTCAGGAGGCTGAGGCAGGAGAATTGCCTGAACCCAGGAGGCGGAGGTTGCGGTGAGCCGAGATCGCGCCATTGCACTCCAGCCTGGGTAACAAGAGCGAAACTCCGTCTCAAAAAAAAAAAAAAAAAAAAAAAAAAGAATTATCCTTCCTCACTTTCATTTTTCTATCTTTCACTTAATCTTTACTTGCTCTCTGGTTTCTTTCCTCGTTCCTACTGAATTTCTCTTGGAAAGGCTACCAGCAACCTCTTCCCTTTATTAAATCCAATATATAATTTTGAATTTTGATCTTACATCAATCCCTTAGAAGCATTTGAGTCTCTTGGTCAATCCATACTTCCCTCATGACATATTCACTTCTGGCACATTACTCAGTTATAATATTTGCATTTTTTGGCTTGTTTGAATACCCCTTCTTAGTTTCCTTCCTGATTGTTCTTCCTATCTTTGTTCCTTAAGTGGTAGTTTTAGTGTGGGTTCTGAGTAGGACATTTCTTCTTTTTATTGTGCTACCTTGGCCTGGGCAATCTTACTTATTTTCATGGCATCAGTTGCCACCTTTTCTTTTTTATTTCATTATTATTATTTTTTGAGACAATGTCTTGCCCTGTCACCCAGGCTGGAGTGCAGTGGCACAATCGTGGCTCACTGCAACCTCAACCTCCTGGGCTCAAGTGCTTCTCCCACGTCAGCCACTTGAATAGGTGGGACTATAGACGTGTGCAACCACATTTGCCTACTTTTTTATTTTTTGTAGAGATGGAGGTCTCACCGTGTTGCCCAGATGGGTCTCAAACTCCTGGGCTCAGACAGTCCGTCGTCCCTTGGCCTCTTAAAGTGTTGGGATTACATGCATGGACCACCACACTTGGCCAATTGCCACTTTTCTGACCAATCTCAAACCTATGTATCTGTTCTAGATACTTCTTCTGAACTTCACAATTAAATATCCAGTTGCATCTTAAATAGCTCTTACTAATTGATGCCTCTGAGGCACCTTGAAACTAACAAGTCAAAAGCTGAACTCATCTTTCTCCTGAAACTAGAGATTGGTGCTATGGCCCATGCACA
The DNA here is from genome assembly GCF_009761245.1 of Sapajus apella. NCBI lineage: Eukaryota > Metazoa > Chordata > Mammalia > Primates > Cebidae > Sapajus > Sapajus apella. The sequence goes on from NW_022437000.1 coordinate 684,240, forward strand.
CCTATTTTTGTAAATAAAGATTTACTGGATGGCAGCCACACTCATTCCTTTACATATTGTCTGTGGTTGCTTTTCCACTACCATGGTGGAATTGAGTAGTAGACTCAACTATGTGGAGTAGACTCAACTACATGGGCCTCACAGTAGACTATGTGACTCACAGAACCTAAAATATTTACTTCCTGATCCATTAAGAAAAAGTTTGCTGGCCAGGCATGGTGGCTCACACCTGTAATTCCAGCACTTTGGGAGGCCAAGGTGGGTGGATTATGAGGTCAGGAGATCGAGATCATTCTGGCCAACATGGTGAAACCCTGTCTCTACTAAAATACAAAAAATTAGCTGGGTGTGGTGGCGTGCTCATGTAGTCCCAGCTACTCGGGAGGCTGAGGCAGGAGAGTTGCTTGCACTAAGAGGTGGAGGTTGCAGTGAGCTGCGATCGCGCCACTGCACTCCAGCCTGGAGACAGAGCAAGACTTCATCTAAAAAAAAAGAAAGGCCGGGCACGGTGGCTCAAGCCTGTAATCCCAGCACTTTGGGAGGCCGAGGCGGGTGGATCACGAGGTCAAGAGATCGAGACCATCCTGGTCAACACGGTGAAACCCCGTCTCTACTAAAAATACAAAAAAAAATTAGCTGGGCATGGTGGCGCGTGCCTGTAATCCCAGCTACTCAGGAGGCTGAGGCAGGAGAATTGCCTGAACCCAGGAGGCGGAGGTTGCGGTGAGCCGAGATTGCGGCCATTGCACTCCAGCCTGGGTAACAAGAGTGAAACTCCGTCTCAAAAAAAAGAAAAAAAAAAAGAAGAAGAAAAAGAAAAAGTTTGCTTATCCCTGCTCTAAACTTCTTATCCTTCATTCTTTCCTGCCTAGGAAGGCAGTGGCATTTTCCACGTTGTTTCTTAAGCTAGAAACATGGAGTAATTCTTAACAAATGCAACTGTGGAAAATTCACCTAGACAGCTTTCTAACCCATTTACTTCCTTCTTTGCCCATGCTAACCAACCCCAAATTCCAACTACCATCATCTAGTCTGGATTACTTCATCTGCCGCCATTTTTTTTTTTTTTTTTTTTTTTTTTGAGGTGGAGTTTCACTCTTTGTTGCCTAGACTGGAGTGCAGTGGTACCATCTCGGCTCACTGCAACCTCCACCTCCCAGGTTCAAGTGATTCTGCTGTCTCAGCCTCCTGAGTAGCTGGGATTACAGGTGCCTGCCACCACACCTGGCTAATTTTTGCATTTTTAGTAGAGACGAGGTTTCACCTTGTTTACCAGACTGGTCTTGAACTCCTGACCTCAGATGATCTGCGTGCCTCGGCCTCCCAAAGTGTTGGGATTACAGGCATCAGCCACTGCATCCAACCCATCTGCCTTCTAATTAGTCTCCTTGTAGTCGTTCTTGCTTCCATCTAATTAATTTTTTAAAAAATTCTTCACCTCAAGCATTTATAATGGCTTTGTGTTATAAACATTGTAATTATACTTTTAGTTATTTAAAAGTGTACAATAAATTATTATTGACTGTAATCGCTTTGTCGTGCTGTCAAATACTAGAACTTATTCTATCTAACTGTATTTTTGTACCCATTAACCCTCCGCACGTCCCGTACCCCTACTCTCCCCACTACCCTTCCCAGCTTCTGGCAATCATCATTCTACTCTCTATCACTGTGAGTTTAACTATTTTAATGTTTAGCTCCCACAGATGAGTGAGAGCATGCCAAGTTTGTCTTTCTGTGTCTGACTTAGTTCATTTAACATAATGTCCTCCAGTTCCGTCTATGTTGTTGCAAGTGACAGGACCTCATTCTTTTTAGTGGCTGAATAGTACTCCATTGTATATATGTACCACATTTTAAAAACCCATTTGTCTGTTGATAGACATTTAGGTTGCTTCCAAATGTTGGCGATTGTGAATAGTGTTGCAGTAATCATGAGAGTGTAGATATTGCTTTGATATACCAATTTCCTTTCTTTTGGGTGTATGCCTAGCAGTGGGATTGCTGGATCATATGGTAGTTCTATTTTTAGTGTTTTGAGAAACCTCTCCACTGTTCTCCACAGTGGCCATACCAATTTGCATTCCCCCAACAGTATATGAGGCTTCCCTTTTCTCTATATCCTCACCAGCATTTGTTGTCGTCTGTCTTTTGGATGAATGCCATTTTAACTGGAGTGAGATGGTTCCTCATTGTATTGTGTTTCTCTGATGATTAGTTATGTTGAGCACCTTTTCATATGCCTGTTTAACATTTGTATGTCGTTTGAGAAATGTCTATTCAGATCCTTTGCCCATTTTAAAACATTGGATTATTATATATTTTTTTCTTGTTGAGTTGTTTGAGCTCCTTATATATTCTCATTATTAATCTCTTGTCAGATGGATAGTTTGCAAATATTCTGCTCCCATTCTGTGAGTTGTCTCTTCACTTTGTTGATTTTTTCCTTTGCTGTGCAGAAGCTTTTTCATTTGATGTGGTCCCATTTGTTTATTTATGCTTTGGTTGCCTGTGCTTGTGGGGTATTACTCAAGAAATCTTTGCCCAGACCAACAACTTAGAGAGTTTTCAATGTTTTCTTTTGGTAGTTTCACAATTTGAGGTTTTAGGTTTAAATCTTCAATTCATTTTGACTTGATTTTTGTATATGGTGAGAGATAATTATGGGTCTAGTTTTGTCCTGCATGTGGTTATCCAATTCTCCAAGCACATTTATTGAGGAGACTGTCCTTTCCCTAAGGTGTGTTCTTGGCACCTTTGTCAAATGAATTCACTGTAGATATATGGATTTATTCCTGGGTTCTCTATTCTGTTCCATTGGTCTATGCCAGTACTATGGTCTTTTGGTTACTGTAGCTCTGTAGTATAATTTGAAGTCAGGTAATGTGATTCCTCCAGTTTTGTTCTTTTTGCTCAGGATAGCTTTGCCTATTCTGGTCTTTTGTGGTTCTATATAAATTTTGGGATTTTTTCTATTTCTGTGAAGATTGTCATTGGTATTTTGATAAGGATTACATTGAATCTGTAGATTGCTTTGGATAGTATGAACATTTGAACAATATTAATTCTTCCAATCCATGACCATAGAATCTCTTTCCATTTTTTTGTGTCCTCTTCAGTTTCTTGCATCAGTGTTTTCTAGTTTTCATTGTAGATACCTTTCACTTCTTTGGTTAAGTTTATTCCTAGGTATTTTATTTTATTCATAGCTATTATAAATGGGGTTACTTTCTTGTTATCTTGTTATCTTCTTCAGATTGTTTACTGTTGGCATATAGGAATTCTAATCCATTAATTCATGGATTAATTCTAATTAATTAATTAGAATTCTAATCCATTAATTACTTTTGCTTGAGTCATCAAACATCCAGTTTTGATCATATGCCTATTTTTAATAACTTTTTAATGACTACTCATTTAAATGTTTTAAATGGTTGGATTTTGCTTCTGTCTTCAAACTGATACTGTGCCAGTCTGCCCGTTGCATTGTATGTATCCATCATACTTGACATCTTTCAGATTCCTGAAATTTCTGTACTTAGTCATATCTGCTTCTGTCTTCATTCCTGATTGCCGCTTAGTCATTGTTTAGGTCTTGGTTTAGATGTAAATTTCTCACATAGGCATTCTTTAACTGTCTTCGTTAGATTAGGCCCTCTGATGTATTTTTTTTTAGGACACTACTTTTAACTCATCACATTTTAAATCATTTATTCATTCATCGATTCAGTAGATGTTTACCAAGTGCACACTATTTGCCTGACACTGTTTGAAGTGCTGTTGATATAGTAGTGAAAAAAGGAGGCTGAACAAATTTTTCTGCCCTCAAGGAGCTTATACTACAGAAGAAGGAAATAGATGATAAACAAATAATGAAACATATAATATGTTCTATCGTGAAACATAAGAGAAAGAGACTGCTGGAGGATGGGGTTCTATTCACAATTTTAAATACAGGCATCTCTTGGTATCTATAAGGGATTGGTTCCAGGACCTACCCCCTCAGATACCAAAATTTATCAATACTCAAGTACCTTATATAAAATGGGGTGGTGTTTACATATATCCTACTGTCATCCTTCCGTGTACTTTTTTTTAACTTTTATTTATTTATTTTTTTGAGGTGGAGTCTTTATTGCCCAAGCTAGACTGCAGTGGCATGATCTCGGCTCACTGCGACCTCCATCTCCCGGGGTTTAAGCAGTCTTCCCACCTCTGCCTCTCAAGGAGCTGGGATTACAGGCATGTGCCACCATGCCCGGCTAATTTTTGTATTTTTAGTAGAAACGAGGTTTCACTATGTTGGCCAGGCTGGTCTTGAACACCTGACCTCAAGTGATCCGCCTGTCTTGACCTTCCAGAGTGTTGGGATTACAGGCGTGAGCCACTGCTCCCAGCCCTTCTATTATTAGAATTATATTATTATTCTAATCTATTATTAGATTACTTATAATATCTAATACAATGTAAATAGTTGTTATACTGTGTTTTAAAATTTGTAGTATTTTTAGTGTTGTATTTTTTTTTCTTTATTTTTCTTTTCATCTGATTATTTTCCATTTGTGATTGGTTGAATCCATGGATACAGAACCCAAAGATAAAGAGGGCCAACTGCAGGTTTAGCAAACCATCTAAGGAAGTGGCAGGACAAGTCATGTTGCTACCATGGAGAAGAGCAAAGCATACTAGACAGAAAGAATAACAAGTACAAGATTGTTGGCTGAGGTTGAAGTGTATCTGATACTGAATAAACAACAAGGAAGCATGTGATTGGAATGGCCAAGGGAGAGACAATTTAGAGATAAGGCAAAAAAGATAATGGTATAGTACGGAGCTCAGATTTTTAGGGCCTTGAAGGCTATTTTAGTATTGGGTAAATACCTTCTTCCTACACTGGAGTGCAAGCTTCTGATGGCAGGGATGCTGCTCTCTTTACTGTATCACATGCAGATGGTTCCTAACATATAGTCAGTGCTCACTAAGTATTTGTTGAATGAATAATATTCTAGGAGATAAGTTTTATGCATATACCCACTTTATACACATTGCCATTTAGTACATATTGATTAGTCACGTCTATTAGAGACACCAAAGAGACCAAAAACCAAGAGGAAAAATAAAAGACAACAGAAACATCTACATATGCTTTAGATATTGGAATTGGCTGAAATAGCTATGATTTATATGTTAAAGAAATTTTTAGGAAATATGGATAAAATAGATAAAGATATAAAGAATTCCTGCTGGGCATGGTGTCTCACGCCTGTAATCCCAGCACTTTGGGAGGCTGAGGCTGGTGGATCATCTGAGGTCAGGAGTACAAGACCAGCCTGGCCAACATGGCAAAACCCTACCTCTACTAAAACTCGAAACAATTATCCGGGTGTGGTGGTGAGCACCTGTAATCCCAGCCAATCAGGAGGCTGAGGCTGGAGAATTGCTTGAACCTGGGAGGCGGAGGTTGCGGTAAGCCGAGGTCACACCATTGCACTCCAGCCTGAGCAACAAAAGCGGAACTCTGTCTCCAAAAAAAAAAAAAAAAATTTCACAAGAGAATTTGAATATATTTTAAGAATTAAATAGAATGCCAGGTGCAGTGGCTCACACCTATAATCCCAGCTCTTTGGGAGGCTGAGGTGGGCTGATCACGAGGTCAGGAGTTCGAGACCAGCCTGACTAGCATGGTGAAACCCCATCTCTACTAACAATTCAAAAATTATCTGGGCATGGTGGCATGTGCTTGTAATCCCAGCCACTCAGGAGGTTGAGTAGGAGAATCTCTTGACCCTGGGAGGCCGAGGTTGCAGTGAGCTGAGATTGCGCCACTGCACTCTAGCCTGGGTGACAGAGCAAGATTCCATCTCAAAAAAAAGAAAAGAAAAAATTAAATAGAAATTCTGTAACTGCAAATATGTGAAAATAAGGACTTTAGATAGACCTTAACATTGGACTCAACCAAGCAAAATGTAGCATCCATGTTATAGCATGTGTCAGTTTTTCTTTTTGTGTGTGTGTGTGTGTGACTGATATTCAATTGTATGATTTCACCACTTAAAAAAAATCCATCATTAGTTGAAAGACATTTGGGTTACTTCCTCCTTTTGACCATTGCAATTAATATTGCTACAAACATTTGTATGCAAGTACAGTACTTGCTTATATATCTTTTTTTTTTTAAGACAAAGTTTTTCTCTTGTTGCCCAGGCTGGAGTGCAGTGGTATGGTCTCGGCTTGCTGTAACCTCCACCTCCCAGGTTCAAGTGATTCTCCTGCCTTAACCTCCCAAGTAGCTGGGATTACAGGCGCCTACCACCACACTCAGATAATTTTTTTTATTTTTTATTTTTATTGGGACAGGGTTGCACCATGTTAGGCTGGTCTTGAACTCCTGACCTCAGGTGATCCCCCCACCTCAGCTGCCCAAAGTGCTGGAATTATAGGCCTGAGCCATAGTGCCTGGCCATATATCTGTTCTTAAGTTATGTGGGATATGTAAAGGAGTGGAATTGCTGGGTCATGTGATAATTCTATGTTAAGCTTTTTGAGGAACCATCAGGCATCCAAACCTTCCTTTTTTTTTTTTTTTCCTGGAAACGTTGTCTTGTTTTGTCACCCAGGCTGGAGTGCAGTGGTGCGATCTCGGCTCTCTGCAACCTCCGCCTCCTGGATTCAAGCAATTCTCCTTCCTCAGCCTCCTGAATAGCTGGGATTACAAGCACCCACCACCACACCTGGCTAATTTTGCATTTTTAGTAGAGACAGGGTTTCACCATGTTGACCAGGCTGGTCTCGAACTGCTGACCTCAAGTGATCCACCTGCGTTGGCCCCCCAAAGTGATGGGATTACAGGTATGCAGGCGTGAGCCACTGTGCTCAATAGAAATAATTTTTCATACTAGTTTTATTTTTAGTGTGTTTTTGTTTATTTATCTAGAGGCCATACATATTTTTCTTTTACATTTGGCTATGAATTTAGGTTTCTTGTATAGTGACTCCACATTCACTTGGAGCTACATCATTCACATTTACTAGTTTAGATTTATTGAGTCAAAGATTACTTTTGAGAATGTCTATGCAGATAGAAATTTGCTGATGGAAATTAATGGTACCAAATTTTGAAATATCTTGTTTTTAACAACTGTGTTAGCAACAGTTTTGCATTGGCAGAGTGCATATACCAATTATAGGTAATTCTATCTTTTAGAAAATGTTTGCTGTTCTTTAAAATTAGCCTACAGCATTTTTAAGACCAAATATTTTTCCTTGGTGACTATATTCCACTTTTTTTCCCGCAAGTAGTTTCTACCAGTTATGGTACAATTTTAGTTTGTTACATTTCTCCTTCAAACCTTTGTTCCTTTTTTATTTGAATATTTAGGATGTTACATGGAGATAGTTTCCTTGTACTCCTTTAAAGCATTGTGTGCGGTACTTCAGTGGTCTTCTGGAACTGTTTTCTTTATGGCTTATTAATATGTCCTTGAATCATCCTTTTCCTTAGAGAGAAACTAATGTAATGAATTGTAATTCTCAAGTAATCATTTGGTATCAAGTATTTGCCTTTAACAAATTTAATTTTATCCAAGATTTCATTACCTTGATCTCAGGAACTTGAGAGCAGAGAGAAAGGCATGAACAGGAAGATATTGGAAGACGGGAATTGGGATTTATCTATTTATTTATTTATTTAAGCAATGATTAACATGCCACAGACCCTGATTTCAAAGATCTTAAAACCTCCTTCGGGAGGACTACAAGTATTGAGGGGACTGAATACATTTTGATAATGCTAAGCTCAAGGGGCAGGGGCCCATATAGGATGGGCATGTAACCTAGTTTTAGGGTGTCATTGCAGATTTTCCAGTGGAAGTGATAGCTAAGTGAAACCTGAAGTCTGAGTATTAGTGAGTTAGATAAAAAGTGAGATTGATGATAGACATAGCTGTAATGTCAGTGGAAACATCTTATTGAGAAAGCTTGGAGGTGAGAGACAGTGAGAACTCTGGAAAGCTGCAGATTTGTAGTATGAGGGTCTGCAGTAAGAAAGGGAGCTAGAGAGAAAAGTAGGATACAGATATGTATGGCCTTGAATGTGATGCAACTTATTTTGAAGGCTATTCTTGTGGTTTTGGGGGAGGGCCTCTGAATAATTTCATGCAGGAGAGTTAACATGACAGAATTGTAGCATTAGAAAACTCATTTTGGTTTGTTTTGTGGAAAATGCATCGGAGCAGAGCAAAACTTGAAGTTGGTAGACAAATTAGGATCCTCTTCTAATCCAGGCAAGTAAGTAACGGCAGACCCCTAAAATAAAGTATTGTATGCTGCAAAGTAGATAGTGTTGAGAAAGACGGTGGAAATTGAATCCATGGGATTATGTTATCTGTTCAATGTTAGGTGTGAAGTGGAGGGAAGGATCATTGATGATTGTACTACTGCATTTGGTTGTAGTACCTATGGGCACACCGGTTTTGGAAGAAATTCCTTTAATGTCTTTTAGTTCTAATTGTTCATTAAGAGGAAATAGTAATACACATTTACACCACAGAACAGAGTATGGTCATGTATTTGAATGAGTTTTGTAAATTAGGCAGTGTAGATTTAAAGTAGTAATTGTTTTTTATCACCTAATTAGCCAGATTTTAAAAACTGTAGTCTTGGTTTAGCAGAAGGAGGCAAATAACTGAAAAAGCTAGTGTAAAGGAAATCATTTTAAAAAGACCATAAAAACAAAAACCAAAAAGTTGGAGACAAGCTGTGTCTTAGCAATTAGAAAGTATAACATTAAACATTAGTATATTTGTTCCTGCTAAACCAAAAATAATTGATTTTCCTGATGATGACTCAAAGGCTTTATATATATATATATATTTTAAAAGACTCAATTGTGTCTACTATGCTGTTTTTACAATGATAGAAAAGTGTACTAAATTTTAGAAAGCTTTTTTTTTCCCTCTTTGAGACAGAGAGTCTCAGTCACCCAGGCTGGAGTGCAGTGGCATGATATTGGCTCACTGAAACCTCCACCTTCTGGTTTCTAGTGACTCTTGTTCCTGAACCTCTCAAATAGCTGGGTTTACATGTGTGTACCACCACACCTGGCTAATTTTTGTGTTTTTACTAGAGACAGGTTTTGTTATGTTGCCCAGGCCAGTCTAGAACTCCTGGCCTCAAGTGATTCACCTCATGGCCTCCCAAAGTACTAGAATTGCAGGCATGAGCCACTCTGCCTGGCCAAAAGATTTGAAAGTATATTAAAGAAGAAAGAGTCTTCTGCCTGACTTGGAGTTAACTAGATTATGTGGAAGCCAGAAAGCCATTCCTGAGCGTGGGATTGTTAAAAAGTTTCTGCTTTACTTTATGTATGAACGCAGAATAGTTTGAGGAGGGATTTTGGGGTACATATATAGCTCTTACCTATAGTGTCTTGAAACAAATTTTTTTTTTTTTTCCATAAACAGTCTCTGATTCCCTTCTAGAGCCAGCTGAAGAAAGTAAACTCCTAAGTGGCTTTCATATGAATGGGTAGCAGGATTCTCATCCACAGAGTAGAAAATTAAGGGTTGGTAAATAGGCAGTAGCAAGTGAGGACAGTGTCATCTGAATCGTGGATGGTAGTCAGTGTTGACACTAATACCAGTATAAAAATGTATGGGTTGTTTAGCATCTGGGGCGAATGATTCCAATTTGCCTATGTTTGCTGTAGTGTTTTCTGGGCTTTCCTCTGTTTTTCCCTGTTCACCCTAAATACTGAGTTGGTAGATTGTCTGATCCAGTGCATTGTGAGAGATGAAGTACATGTTTTTTCCAGTATTATAATGCCAGGATTAGTTCTATGTTATCTAGGTTCAGAAGATGAGTAATGCCACAGACTATAACAACTAAGGCCAGTCATGGAAAGTATCGACATGGTAGTTTGGGGTGATGGGCTGCCCATTTTCTCACAGTTACTAACCTTAATTAAGTGCCTACTGTGAGCCAGGTACTGTTCTAATGTGTTGCAGCCTTGACTGATTTCATCTTTTTAATAACCCTATGAGATAGATACTGTTATTATGTCCATTTTACACATGAGGAAACCGAATACCAGACAGACGCTCTAGTAATTTAGTTACAGTCACAGAGGCAATATTGGAGCCCACGCCTTCTGGTTTAGTACCTGTGCCCCCCCACTTTTATTTTTTGAAATGAAGTCTTGTTCTGTCACCCACACTGGAGTGCAGTGACACTATTTTGGCTCACTGCAATCCCCACCTCCCAAGTAGCTGGGATTACAGGCACACCCCCCATGCCCAGCTATTTTTTTTTTTTTTTTTTAGTAGAGATGGGATTTCAGCCTTATCTTGAACTCCTGACCTCAAGGGAGCCACCCGCCTTGGCCTCCCAAAGTTCTGGGATTACAGGCATGAGCCACCACTCCCGGCCAATGCCTGAGCTCTTAACTGCTAGATTTGGTTGCCCCACAGGCCATGCTCCAGGTATTAAGAAATAAATGAGGCTTGCAGAAAAGGCACCATATTTTTGTTAACTCTTTTTACGTTTTTCTGGTTGGGCTGGTTGATAGAGCCCACTTAATGTGAGTTGTGTTATAATAGGAATAAAATAAATGGGTACTGGTTTGCTTGGTTTCTTTCCTTTTTCTTTATTTCTTAAGCTGCTCTTTTGGAATTATATACTTAGTACTTTCCTGTAACTCTTTCCTCATCGGTGCTCAGAGGAGTTAAATAATTTCAGAACCTGAGTGTGCCTTCCTTCAGGATAAGCTGGGATTACAGAAAGAATACGGGGATGTTTGTCACTCAGAAGAATGGAATAGAAAGATATCCTTGGACCCTTCTTTTTCCTGCTTCCTGATTGGAAGCCATCAGGAATACGATCCTCTGAGCATTTTGGCTGACATGTTTTTAATTTTTTTGTATGCTTTTCTTTGTTTTCTCAATTGTATTACTTATGATATGAAAGTAAAAATATTGTAAACACTTCAAGTGAAAAATTTTTAAGGAAATGAATAGCATGAAATTTGTTTTATGCCTTCTGATGAAATTTTTATATTTGACTTTTTTCTTTCCAGACAGGATCGTGCTCTGTTGCACAGGCTGGATTGCAGTGGTGCACCTACCGCTCCCCAGTTCAAGCAATTCTCCTGCCTCATCCCACCAAGTAGCTGGGATTACAAGTGCATGCCACCATGCCTGGCTAATTTTTGTATTTTTAGTAGAGATGGGGGTGTTTCACCATGTTGACCAGGCTGGTCTTGAATTCCTGACCTCAGATAATCTGCCTCCCTCGGCCTCCCAAAATGCTGGGATTTATAGGTGTGAGCCACCGCACCTGGCGTATGTGTTTTTTCTTCCACTTTGGGGGGATTATTGTATTAGAAATTTTCTTTTAATAAATTATAGGATATTATTGAATATTATGTTAACAGAATCTATTGTTCTAAGTCCTTTCATATTTTCATGTATTGGGTGTCATGTAATTAATATATGTAAGAGCTGTCTTAAGAATATTCTAAAGAGTGTTAAGCAGAATCAGCCCCACTTTTTCTTCAAATATTGCCAAGCTGTATTTGTGAAGACATAATGTTGTTTTGTTTAAAATACATTTATTTTATATAAATAAAGAACAAAGGCCAGGTGCAGTGGCTCATGCCTGTAATCCTAGCACTTTGGGAGGCTAAGGTGGGTGGACCCCTTGAGGTCAGGAGTTCGAAACCAGCCTGGCCAACATGGTGAAACCTCATCTCTGCTAGAAATACATAAAAATTAATTATGTGTGGTGGCAGGTACCTGTAATTCCAGCTACTTGGGAGGCTGAGGCAGGAGAATCGCTTGAGCCTGGGAGGTGGAGGTGGCAGTGAGCCGAGATCACACCACTGCACTACAGCCTGGGCAACAGAGTCTCAAAGAACAAAGTATGTTTAATAAATAAAGTTTAACCTTTTACATTTTTATGAAATAAAGTTTAATATCTATACATTGAAACAAGCTGCTTTCTGCTATTTTGTAATATAGCTTAAACTTGTGGCTTTTCAATTTGAAAACTGATTGCCATGTAGAATTTGATTTTTTTCCCTAACGCAACACTTTACTTAAAAATCATAGAGTAGAACTGTATTTTTTTAGAAGAGCAGGTTTTATGAAACCTAAATTTCAAACTCTGAAAGTTGCATGATGTGGTGGAAGAGGTACTGGACTGAAGATTCTGAGACGGGTAAATATTGAGCATGGTTTTCCCCAATGCCAACAGTATTTCATTGAGTGTACCTTGTTTTTTTTGTTTTTTTGTTTTTGTTTTTGTTTTTTTTGAGACAGAGTCTCTGTCACCTAGGCTGAAGTGCAATGGCCTAATCTTGGCTCACTGCACCCTCCGCCTCCCAGGATAAAGTGATTCTCCTGCCTCAGCCTCCTTAATAGCTGGGATTACAGGCGCCCAACACCACGCCTGGCTAATTTTTGTATTTTTAGTAGTGACGGGGTTTTATCATGTTGATCAGGCTGGTCTTGAACTTCTGCCTTCATGATCCACCCGCCTCAGTCTCCCAAAGTGCTAGGATTACAGGCATGAGCCACGGCACCCGGCCTAGTGCACCTTGTTTTAAACTGAAGTAAAACCAAAGCCTGTCTTGTTCTTGAGTCCCTACTCTGAACCCCTGCCCTTGGATGTCAGTTAACTCACATATTAAACCCCTGCTCTGGAGATGAATAGTTCTGTTAGCATTTATGAGACTGTGTCTTATCCTAACATACTTAATTTTATGGGAGCTGATGAATAGTTGTTTATTCAGGAAGAAATAATGTATTGATCATGTTAATTTGCTAAATTCTGGGGATTTAGTAGAGATTAAGACAGCTAGTCATTGCCTTCATGGAGATTAAGTGTGACAGAGTTGTCAAAATTTCAGGGCATGGTATATGTGATCATACAGCCATGACACCTAGCCAGGTGTGGGAGGACTGGAAAGGCACCCTAATCAAAGTGGCAGACTGGGTGTGGTGGCTCATGCCTGTAATCCTAACACTTTGGGAAGCCAAGGTGGCGAGTCACCTGAGGTCAGGAGTTCGAGATCAGCCTGGCCAAAATGGTGAAACCCCATCTCTACTTAAAATACAAAAATTAGCCAGGTGTGGTGGTGTATGCCTGTAGTCCCAGCTACTCAGGAGGCTAAGGTATGAGAATTGCTTGAACCCAGGAGGCTGAGGTTGCAGTGAACCGAGATTGCACCACTGCACTCCAGCCTTGGTGACAGAGTCTGTCAAACAAACAAACAAATAAATAAATAAATAAATGAAAGTGGCTTTGGTTGAAACTGGAAGCATGCCACCCTGGACTCTGGGAGGAAGTGGTTATTTTCCTCTCACCTAGACTACTGCCTCCCAGCCTGACTCTTCAGACCCCTCTTGCCGCTCAAAGTGTTCATTTGTTTGTTCATTCCTTCATTTATTTTTCCAACAACTGTTGATTGAATAACAACTTGCCAGGCACTGTGCTCGGGATTCGAAATGCCTAACTTGAACCAGCTGGACAGAGGTTTCTGTCTTTATGGAGCTTACATTTTAAAGGGCTAGGGAGGTGCATGCTGAGTGTGGACAGTGCACATGGTAAGTAAGCAGATGCGATGCCAGAATTCTCCAGCCTGCAGCCAGAGTGAGCCCTTCATTTTCTTACTCTGAGGCTGTAGTTCAGTCTCTTTCATGTGGCTGTGAGGCCCTGCTTCCCCCTAGCCTCTCTCTTTAGGTCCCAGACAGTCTGTTTTTCACTATGCTTTTATTTGCTCCTTTCAGTCACCATGCCCTAGAAAGTTTTCAGGAATCTATTTTTGAATTAGAGATCCCCTGTTGTCACATGCCCTCTGTGAAATTTCTGCATAACATGCATCACATAATCATTCCTTAGCTGCTGCATCACCATATTTAAGGTTTGCCTTTTCCACCAGGCTGTAAATTACCTGTGGCCAAGGTGATGCCTTTCTTGTTCCATCCTGTGTCTTCAGGGCCCAGAATCAGGCCTATTGTAATAAGAGCTGGTTTGGTGAAAGGAGGTGAAAGGGGAGAGAATTCCTGGCTGAGCCTGGTTGAACTGAGGATGCTCAAGGCTGGGGAGACTTCCTGGGCGTTGGGCTACAGGGTAAGGTGCGAGATGAACAGGGGTGGTGAACAGGGGTGGGGCGGAGACTCATGCCTAGGCAGGCAGGATCAAGTATTAAAACCAGCCTAGGGAGTTCAAACTTGGTTTTGAGGCAATGGGACGTCATGAAAAGCTTAAGTGGATTGTGGGGAATCCTAGTTTGTTTTGATAACATTTAATGCTCTCGAAATCATTAATAATTAAAAAAGGAAAAAACAACTAAAGCCATGGCTGATTTAATTTTTAAACTATGAAAATGTGAAGTATGGAATTATGATTCTTATGGTAAAAAAGTTCAGTGTGTACCTAAGAGTGTACAATCTTAAATTTCCCTTTTCCTATAACTTCTAATCCTACCTTTTAAATTTATTTATTTATTTATTTTTAATATAGACAGGATATTCCGATGTTGCTCAGGTTGGTACTGAACTTCTGGGCTCAAGTGATCTTCCTGTCTGGGCGGGAGTTACCATGCCCAGGTCTCTAGCCTACTTTTGAGCAGTAATTTGGGTTTCTGTAGCTGTCTATGTATAAAACTTTCCTGTGCATCCAAATGTATATTTCTGTCTTAATGTAGGTAAGATCATACTCTGTATACTCCAACTTGCTACCCCCAGCCCCAGTATATATTTTATTTTGCTTATCTTTACAGTGTAAGAGTTATTCTCTTAAAACCTTATTGTCGTTCATCATTGCTGATCATAGAACCAAGGCATCTCAGACCCTGTACCAAATCCCATAAGGCCTGGCCAGAACAGGGCCATGCTGTCCGTGCCTCCTTATCTTGTGCTTTGCTGCTACTTTCTTACTGTGTTTCAGCTTTAGCTGCCTGATATTCTTTCCCTATTAAATTGCTTCCTCATCTAGGATTTTTGTATATGAGGTTCCCTCTGTCTAGTGTCTTTTCTCCCTGATCCTTCCATGGTAGCTAGGGGGTGTGTGTGTGTGTGTGTGTGTGTGTGTGTGTGTGTGTGTGTGTGTGTGTGTGTTATGCAATCCTCCTGCCTCAGCCTCCTAAGTAGCTGGGACAACCGGTCCCACCATATTTTTTTATAGAGACAAGGATCTTGCCATGTTGCCCAGGCTAGTCTCAAACCCCTAACCTCATGTGATCCTCCCATATTGGCCTCCCAAAGTGCTGGGATTACAGGTGTGAGCCACTGTGCCTGGCCTGGCTCGTTGTCTTTATCTTTAGGTATAAAATTTTATTCCAGAAGAGCCCTTTCTGAGCAGCCTGTCTGAAACAAGTTCTCCCTAGTATTCTTGCCTTAGTTTTCTTTGTTTCGGTGTAACGTTTATTTTACATATCAATTGATTTTTTTTTTTTTTTCTGTTTCTCTCATTAGTTTGTAATAAGCTCCATGAGGGCAGAAACTCTATTTCATGTAGTGTTGCTGGGTAGATATTTATTGAATTAATGTATAAGTAGAAGAATAAGAACATATAGATCAACTACATTCTTTTTAAAGGCTAATATTTCATTTTATGGATGTACCAGTCCCTTATTGAAAGCCTCTAAAATTATTTTTCAGAATTTTTTTCTTATCAAAACACCACCAATGAATTTAAAATAATGAATTTCTTTATATTTCTCTCTGTGTCCATGCATGTGGTTATATCTGTAGAATGACTTCCCAGGAGTAAAATTTCAGGAACAAAACTTCAAACTTTTGATAGATACTGACAATTTCTCTCTCTCTCTCTCTCTCTCTCTCTCTCTCTCTCTCTCTCTGTGTGTGTGTGTGTGTGTGTTTTCTTTTTGAGACAGAATGTCCCTCTGTCATTCAGACTGGAGTGCAGTGGTGCAATCTTGGCTCACGGCAACCTCTGCTTCCTGGGTTCAAGCAGTTTTCCTGACTCAGCCTCCCGAGTAGCTGGGAGTGCCTGCTGCCACACGCAGCTAATTTTTGTATTTTTAGTAGAGATGGAGTTTCACCATGTTGGCCAGGCTGGTCTCGAACTCCTGACTTCAAGTGATCTGCCCACCTTAGCCTCCCAGAGTGCTGGGATTACAGCTGTGAGCCACTGTGCCTGTCTGACAATTTCTTTTAAAAAAGATTGCACTGGCTGGGTGCGGTGGCTCACAGCTGTAATCCCAGCACTTTGGGAGGCCAAGGCGAGTGGATCACCTGAGGTCAGGAGTTCCAGACCATCCTTACCAACATGGAGAAACCCTGTTTCTACTAAAAATACAAAAAAAAAAAAAAAAAAAAAAGCTGGACGTGATGACTCATGCCTGTAATCCCAGCTACTTGGGAGGCTGAGGCAGGAGAATCACTTGAATCTGGCAGGTGGAGGTTGTGGTGAGTCAGGATCGCGACATTGCACTACAGCCTGGGCAACAAGAGCAAAACTTCATATTTAACTTTGTCATCCTGGCCGTTATCAGATTTTAATTTGCTAGATGAAAAGTGAGATCTCATTGTTTTAATTTGTATTTCTGTAAATATGACCAAGGCTGAGCATAGATATTATTCTTTTGGAACTGTTTTTATGTGAACTTTTAATTTAATCTTTTGCCCATTTTTGGTGATGATTTTTGGTCTTTTTTTAGTTGATTCAGAGTTTTATTAAACAAATTTAAACTTATGATGTTATTGGGAAACTTTATGGTGTGATGTCACTTAGTGCCAGTGAATTTGGAGCTATATAGGGCTTTTTATCTCTTCAAAAGTAATTTTGTAGAGCCGGATAATAAAACTTTATGTTCTGAAAGACCATATTGGAGCTGAATGTATAATATTTAGTAGTTTATTACTGAACGAGTAATAGAGCTTTTAATTTTAAATGTCCAGTGCATAATAGGTCCTCAGTAAAATATTTTTGGATGAATGAGCGACAAGTGAAAAGTTAACTTTTAAGGCAGTTTGGTTTTATTTGAAAGTTGATTTAGTAGAATTTGATTTTCATAGTAAGAAAACTTAAGCATACTCTTAAGTTGAAAGATAGGATTGCTTTGTGGCATTCTATGGAAGTGTTGGTTTTGTGACAGTGGAATTTTTAGTTTGCTATGTGAGAGATAGATATGGCTTTATATATCCACGCACACAACTATAACACTTATATACAAATAAGGGACAAAATATGGCTAATGAATTTTTGACTTACCTTTTAAAACTTGCCTGTTCTCTGAAGCGATAAACTTTTTAGATAGCAGGTTATTTTCTTTCATCACATTGGAAAGAAAAGAAATGTTAAAGTTTCCTTCTAGGTTTATTATAATCCAGTCTTCATCAGCCATCATTCTTCCTGTATTTTGTTCAAGAGGCACTAATTGTTCGCATTTGGCAGGTTTAACACTTCCTGACAGAGAGGCTATTAAGGGGAAGTATTCTCCAATAACTGTCACTGGCTGGAACAAAGAACCTTCCAACTCAATGTGTGGAAACCACTAACATTCTTAAATGACCCTTTTCATGGATTTTTATCCCTTTAAGCTAAAATTTGGAGAATGTAGGGTCAGCGAAAACAGCAAGGTGTAATAAAGCAGTAAACCTTGATTTTAGAAGGCGTAGGGTGGGAGGTATAGATTTATCTCTGACTTGAAAACAATTGTTACTTGGAAAATCTCATTAGCAGATGTGACTGCTTGGAGTAAAAAAAACTTAAAACTGATGTTGCTTTCAGGACCGCTTTGAACTTAACAAGCACCTATTTGTGGAGCAGACTGGCTAATGAAAGGAAATTAAATTTTTCTGACAACTTCCCCTGCCAACCTCCTTATTCAGGGGATGTTATTAGGTACTGAAGACCTTTAAGGAAGATTTTTTTTTTATTAGACATAAGTGAACCAGTTATAAACATCCCCCTTCTCCCCAATTTCTGGGAGGATTCTGACATGGTTGTTCTACATTTTAAATGTATTAGCTTAAAAGCTTAGCAAACACTGGGCTTCACTTCAGCATATTTAGTCATTTTCTAAAAATGTAGTCACACTTACCAGCTGTGGTTTCAAAACAATATTGTCTGTCAGTCTTTGTGGTACTTTAGTTTGTGTCACTGAATTACATTTACACACACATGCACACACACACACACACACACACACACAGGAAGAAGGGTTAGATTTAAATATTATCTTTATTGTTATTTGGGGAAATGTTTCAGGAGTGTCCTGCGTTGGATGTATTAGGTGTGGGTTAATGATCAGTGAAATTAGTAAGATTCAAGGGAATTTTTTGTCTTTTCAGCTTCTTAGAGGTAGAAGTGGCATTGGTTAATATTTAGCAATAACTAATCCTTAAATGGATACACTCTTACCTCTTACTGTTTAGGAAGGCATTTTCTTTCTTTGGCTTTTTGGAGTTTTTTTCTTCAATAGTTGGTTCATTGAAATTAAAGTTTTAATTTATGTAACAAGGTACAATTGTAGAGATAAAATATATACCTTAAAAAAAGACAAAAGAAAAAATAGAACAGAAAAGGTAATGTAGATTACCAAAGGGATTTTTGGGAACAATTTGTAATTCCTGTGGGTACTGGAAATTACCTTTATATTTCTGGAAAATCAATCAACTACTCCCAAACAATAGAGAATCAACTCCCCCTGCTGACAGAATCTAGGAAAACATGACACATAATATCAGACAGAAACAAGCTGGCTGCGGACAAGCTTTAATGACCTGATTTATGATTCAGTATTGATTGTAAACATCTAAATTCTGCCGTTAAATTCCGGCAACTGCACCAAATCATTGGCAATTCTGGTAGTGCTTCCTGCCAGCTCATTTCAACTGCTTTGAGTTTCTTAATATAATAATGATGAGGTAGAATTTACATTCCACTTATGGTATTAATTTTACATTTCTCTGAATGAAAAGGGTTAGAAGGTTGTAAAATTGAACATTAAATGAATCGGAGGAGACAGTAGTGCAATATATGACTGCCCTAAAGACATTGTGCAATGCCTCATGGGATTAATGTTGAGTCTCATTTCCTGCTTTTACAGGATGCAGAAGAAGCTGTCAGAATTGCAAGGGAAATTGGTAAGTCCTTAAATTAACTTTGGTAGGATTTCTGTGTCTTTCAGTAGACATGGTTGAGTCAACATGTAATAAGTAATTCCCATAGAGCAAATAATATTTTAATAGTTTTAGTTTTGATTACTTGTTGCTCTGGAAGAATTTATCAGTTGAATTACCAAATTCTATTATTAAAGGAGACTTTAAAGAGTAATTTGACCTTAACTATAAATAGCTCTTTTGTAAGATGAAATCACAGGCCAATTCAAAGAAGGAATTGTCTTAAGAATTCTTAAGATTGGATATAAGTTTAATGTCAATTTATATGTACATAGTTGAATGTGGCTTGTTAAAATTAAGGACATTTGGATTAAAATGAAGATACCACATTTGACATAGTTCTTTTAAGTTTTTGCCTGTTTCTAAGATGTTAGGTATCAGCTTAATCTTGCTAGATGGGAAAGATAAAATAGGGAAATTAAAACTGAATGTTCTGAATTGTAATAATAGGTAGACTGGAGGACTTTTTAGTGGCTGTTTTACATATACTTGTATTTGGGCAGTGTTTCCCAACTTTTTAATTTTAAAAATATTCTTGGTACTCATGAGAACTATTTTTGGTATATGCTAATTGAGAAAATGTGTAAGGGCACGCTATTATGGATTAACAATGTTGTTAAATGGCCAGGCGTGGTGGCTCACGCCTGTAATCCTAGCACTTTGGGAGGCCCAGGCGGGCAGATCACGACGTCAAGAGATCGAGACCATCCTGGCCAACATGGTGAAACTCTTGTCTCTACTAAAAATACAAAAATTAGCTGGGCGTGGTGGTGCATGCCTGTAGTCCTAGCTATTCGGGAGGCTGAGGCAGGAGAATTGCTTGAACCCAGGAGGCGGAGATTGCAGTGAGCCAAGATTGCACCACTGCACTCCAGCCTGGTGCCTAGCGACAGAATGAGACTTTGTCTCAAAAAAAAAAATTTGTTAAATAACTTTACAGGTTTAAAATCAAGTCAGTGATTGTATATATTTAACAGAAATTTGCACAGAGGTGAAAGAAATTGGGTAATGCTTGTAGTCAGCAATCCCAGCATCTTCTCGGCATTCCTGCACTCCTCAGTCCAAGCGTCTCAGCACACCACTCAAACATTTCTGTAGGCCTGTTTTCTCATTAAGACTATTTAGATCTATTTTCTGCCCTAAGAGAGCATTTGATTTGGTAGAGTTTATATAGTTGTGATACATAGAAATATCTTATTGGTCTGGAAGTGATCGCTTCTACTAATAAGTGTATTCTTTGCAAATGGGACAATCTAGCTTAGCAGTTCTTTAATGACCTGAAAAGCAGCTTGGCTTATTGCAACCTCGCTTCTAGTTGGTTCTGTCTAAGTTATTTGGACTTTACTCATCATTAGTTGTGTTTTGTTGTTTGCTTTGCAAAAATCTGTCTTACTGCTAAAGATCCTGGATTTAAGACCAGACCATAGAAAATCCTATGTTATCTGACAGCCTCATCTCTTTATTAATTTTTTTTCAGAATCATCAACAT
Source organism: Sapajus apella (assembly GCF_009761245.1). NCBI lineage: Eukaryota > Metazoa > Chordata > Mammalia > Primates > Cebidae > Sapajus > Sapajus apella. The sequence goes on from NW_022437000.1 coordinate 704,877, forward strand.
TTCAAAAAAAACATTTCAGTATTTCATAGGAACATTTGTGAGACTGCTAAATAAATTGGACTGTGTGGAACTGATTCTGTGATTTCTTTGTTGAGAAAAATCAAGTTTCTGTCCATGGTTTGAAACCACTGGTGTTCCTCATTGCCTGAGAGGCATATAATATACCTACTGGCTTTTGAGGATAGTTTTCTAAAATAGTTTAATTTCATCCTGTCAGATGCCTTTACATTTAGAAAGCCCCTTTTCTAGTTCTAGTTTAGGTATTATTGGCCTCATTGGATATAATACTATTATCATAATAGTATCTACATAAAAAAGGACAATATTTAGAGAAACTTAGGGAAATTAAAAAAAGGGATTAGAGGCTGGACATGGTGGCTCATACCTGTAATCCCAGCACTGTGGGAGGCTGAAGTGGGTGGATCACAAGGTTAGGAGTTCAAGACCAGCCTGGCCAACATGGTGAAACCCCGTCTCTATTAAAAATACAAAAATTAGCTGGGTGTAGTGGTATGCACCTGTAGTTCAAGCTGCTCTGGAGACTGAGGCAGGAGAATTGCTTGAACTCAGGAGGCAGAGTTTGCAGTGAGCTGAGATCGCGCCATTGCACTCCAGCCTGGGTGACAGCAAGACTCCATCTCATAAAAAAGAAAAAAAAAAAAAAGGATTAGAAGAAAATCTACAGTTACACCACAGTGCCACATTTTGAATGGTGAATCTTGGACTCATTAGCATTCCATTGGTGTAAATGGCAGGTTGTGGATTGCTTTGCTTGGTTTCATGCCTTTTCTTCCACTTTTTTTTTTTTGAGACAGAGTTTTCACTCTTGTTGCCCAGGCTTGAGTGCAGTGGCTCGATCGCTGCTCACTGCAACCCCTGCCTCCTGGGTTCAAGCGATTCTCCTGCCTTTGCCTCCCAAGTAGCTGGGATTACAGGCACGCACCACCATGCCCAGCTAATTTTTTTTGTTTTGTATTCTTAGTAGAGTCAGGGGTTTTACCATGTTGGGCAGGCTGGTCTTGAACTCCTGACCTCAGGTGATCTGCCCACCTCAGCCTCCCAAAGTGCCGGGATTATAGGTGTGAGCCAACACACCTGGCCATCTTCCCCTTTTGTTATAACCTGTGGTCTTTAAGATAACCAGTTCATCATGATGGACCTCTCTCTAACCAGTTCTCATTGCTTTGCTTTCCTCCCTCAATATTTTAATGCTGTGCTTTAACTCCTTTTCATTTTTTATTTTTTCCTACTGAGGTTATCTAATCTAATCTAAGGTCTCATTTCTTTGTACTTGGGTACATCCTGTATGACTCCTTCCTCTTTCCCATCTTTCTTATAGTTCTTCCCCAATTACTCTCTCTCACTTGTGAAATAAATGATAGCAATCATGGCTATTAAGTATAAGAGTACTAGTGTTTTGCTTATACTGAAAGAAAGGGAAGCTGTAAAATACGAGGTAAAATAAAATATAAAGAACTAGGGTCATCAGCTCTTATAAAGCTTTTGGAATTTCCCTGAAACTTTCTTCTGAATCACCCCAGAAGCCTTGCATAAAATCTTTTCCTTGAAGTGCTAGTTTCTAAAATACATTATGTTTTATTAAAGTCTGTTGGCTTTCTGTATTGCTTGATATTTTATAAGTTTTTTACTACTGATTTTATTGAGATATATCACATTTTAACTATGGTTATGATTTCATGGGAAAATGTGTTTCTAGTTCTAAACAACTGAATTATAATTAAACCTTTGAACCTATCCATTTGTAAGTTGTTGATTGTTCATGTATTATACCTATTCATAGATTTCTCTCTTTTACTTCTTTCTGTGTTATGTGATGAAAATGAAATTCATCCAGTTTTATGTGATTTCTTCTTCTCTCATGTGTTTGCTTTTCTTCTGGAAACATGAATCTATGCTGCCAAAGTAGGAAACTCCCTGCATTGAGCATTGATGAATTAGTGCCCTTCATATAATGGTAGCTCCAGTTTAAAAAGCATTTCTTCCTTAGGCCAGACACTTTGGAAATGTTGTTTCTAATGCTAATTCTTGGGTTTAATTATTTTCATTTACACTTAAGGAAACTAATGATTGGGAATGGTAAGTAATTTGCTCAAGGTCAGGAACTACTGAGTGGTGGACGCTGGTTTAAATTCAGGTTTATTTGGTTCCAAAGACCACAGACTTTTTATTATACTTTGTCTAAACTAATGGGATTAGAGTATAGCAGCTAAAATTGGAGCGACTGCTTTGTGTGAAATACTGTAAGGTACTTAAGTGTGTTATATGTGGAATTGAAGAAGCAGACAGTCTCCTATCCTTGACGAGGTGAGAGACTGTTAAGACTTAATATGTTACTTGTATGTATTTGTTTTTTGGACTACCTGGTTTTCCTCATTCTTGTTCCTGATTTTTTCTTTGGACCTATCTAAGTTTAGAGATACAGAGCTATTGATCTTCAGTTTGTCTTTAACCTCAGTGATAGACAGCAGTAATCAGTGAGCCTGGTTTCTGTTGAAGTTTGATCTTTTTACTGGACCAAAGGTCCTTAATACAATCAAGTCAAAATTGATTTGTGAAAGGAAAAGAAATTGTAAATCCAAAACCTGTCTTTTAACAACTTCCAGATTATTCAGATTCTTTTCCTTTGCTTGTCTTTCTCACAATCACAAATCATGCCCAGTTAAATAAAAACTTTTTTTTGATCCCCAAGTCTACCATACTACAAACTACTTCTCCCAGAATTTCCACATCTCAGTAAATGCCACCCCTTTCGTCAGGCCAAAACTCATAGTTTCTCCTGGATGCCTCTTTTTCTCATCATCCTTTGTAAATACATCGATAGGTATTGTCAGTTCATCGTTCAAAATACGTCTTATATACACCATCTTCATTACCACCACTCTCCTCCAAACTACTGTCTTTTATGGGGACTATGGCAATAGTTTCTTTACTTCTTTTCTTAAACACTTCACTTAACCGATAGCAGCGAGATATTTAAAATCTTTAAACAAGGACACATTTCATCTCATCCCAGCTCATTTCTGTCTTAAATTCTGTGATGACGCCATTGAACTTAGTTAAAAATCACAATTCTTTATCCCCATGGGATTTGACACCTCCCTTTCTCTATAGTCTTATTTTATACTACTCCCTTCTTTGCCTACTATACTTCAGTCACATTGGCTTACTTGAACACAGAACATTTCAGGGCCTTAGGATAAGTCTTTTTTTTCTTTTACAGGGTGAAGGGAGATGGTGGGACCTAGAAGACTCTTGCTGATGTCTTCACATAAATAGCTCCCTGCTGTCTTTTATATCTTAGCCCGAATATCATGTCTTCAAGAAAAGATGCTCTAATACTGCCACCCAGTCATTCTGTCTTACAACTATTTTCTGAATTTCTGCATAGTATTCATGACTTGCAGATATTTTTCTTATTCATTAACTTTTCCCAAATATTTTATTTTGAAAAATTTCAATCATACAGTATTTGGAAAGAATTTTTTACAGTTTATACCTGTATAGCCAACACCAAGATCCCACTATTAATCTTTTTCTAGATTTGCTTTATCACTTATCTGTTAATATACTAATCCATTTTATTTTTGTTGCATTTCAGAGTAAATTGCACAACCAGTATATGTTCCATTAAATACTTCAACATGTGTGTTATTAATTGAATTCAGTATTTGTATACAGTTTTGTTATTTTGATGCCAAATTTGCACACAATATAATGTGAACAAATCTCAAGTCTCTATTTGTTGATTTTGACATATGCATGTATATAACTTGGAACCCCACCAAGATGCTGAACACACTGTTACCCTAGAGAGTTCCCACATGATCCTTCCAAGTCAGGTCTTACCCACCCCTTGGCCCTGGTGGTAACCTGTTCAGATTTTTCTACTAAAGATTTGATTTTTAAAAATCAAGATAAATTTTTAATACTATAGAATTCAACATTTCAAAGTGCACAAATCAGTGATTTTTGATATGTCTACAGGGTTTGTAATTGTAATCACTATCTAATTTTAGAACATCTTCATTATTCCCCAAAGTAACTCTGTACTCATTAGTATTTACTTCTTATTTTCCTTTCATCCAGTTCCTGACAGCCATTAATTTACTTTCTGTCTCTATGGTACTTATTCCGGGGATATTTCATATAAATGGAATCATGACATATGGACTTTTGTGTCTGGTTTCTTTCACATAGAATAGTGTTTTTAAGGTTCATCCATGTTCTGCCATTTATTCCTTTTTACAGTTAGATAATTCTCCATTGTATGTGCATATCACATTTTGTTTATTTTTTATTTTTTTGAGATAGGGTCTTGCTCTGTTGCCCAGGATAGAGTACAGTGGTGTGATCCCAGCTCACTGCAGCTTCGATCTCCTGGGCTCTAGTAATCTTCCTGCCTCACCCTCCTGAGTAGCTGGGACTACAGATGTGTGCCACCATGCCCGACATATTTTTGTATTTTTTTTTTGTAGAAATGGGGTTTTACCATGTCACCTAGGCTGGTCTTGAGTTCCTGGGCTCAAGCGATCCACCCACACTGGCCTCTAAGAGTGCTGGGATTATAGGCATCAGCCACTGTGCCTGGCCTTGTTTATCTGTTTATTCATCTATAGATGGCCATTTGGATTGGTTTTACCTCTTGGCTATTGTAAATGGTACTGCTATGAACATTTACGTCTATGTATTTGTTTGAATACCTGTTGTCAATTATTTTGGGTATATTCTTAGAAGTGAAATTGCTGGGTTATATGGTAATTCTATGTGTAACATTTTGAGATACTAGCAAATTATTCTCCATGGTGGCTTTCCCATTTTATGTTTCTACCAAGAATGTATAAGGGTTTCAATCTCTTCATATCCTTACCAACATTTGTTTCTTTCTTTTATAAGGAAAACTATTGCCAGCTTAGTGTGTGTGTAGAGTAATATCTTATTGTGGCAGAAGAACGAATGGATAAAATAAATATGACCCAACTATATGCTACCTATAAGAAACTCACTTTAGATGCAGACACAAATAGGTTGAAAATGAAAGGATGGAAAAAGATATCCCATGAAAATGGTAACCAAAAGAGAGTTGGGGTGGCATGCTAATGTCAGACAAAATAAACCTTAAGTCCAAAACTGTTATAAGAGACAAAGAAGGTCATTATGTATTGATTAACAATTATAAATATATATGCACCAGAAAATAGAGCCCTAAAATATTTCAGATAAACATTGACAGAATTGAAGGGAGAAACAGACTGATTCTTCAGTAATAGTTGGAGACTTTAATAGCACACTGTAAGTGATGGATATAACATCTAGAGAAACCAGTAAGGGAGGGAATAGAGGACTTGAACAGCACTATATGCTAATTAGATTTTATGGATATATACTGACCATTCTACCCAATAACAATATAATGCACATTTTTCTCCAGCAACTATTAAAGGAAAGGGGGAAGGAGTGATGATTGAGTTAAAATAATTGTTAAGAAGAAAATATAATAACAGGAGCAATATCTCATAAAGTGTTGAACTTCACTTACAATGTTTCCAAGACTTCGTTTGATATAGAAATATTTTACCCAACATGTACTGATTTATATTGATGGATTGCTGTTTTCTTAAAACAGTATAGGATTCTCTGCAATACATAAATTTTATTTTATTTTTTTGCAAATGATTGCTTTATATTAATTTGGTTATTTTATAGTAAAATTTTTGTTGTTGTGGTGGTGGTTTTTTTTTTGAGACAGAGTCTCATTCTGTTGCTCAGGCTGGAGAGCAGTGGCACAATCTCAGCTCACTGCCTCCCGAGTTCAAATGATTCACCTGCCTCAGCCCCCAAGTAGCTGGGACTACAGTCACATACCAGCACACCTGGCTAATTTTTGTATTTTTAGTAGAGACAAGGTTTCACCATGCTGGCCAGGCTAGTCTCAGTCTCCTGACCTCAAGTGATCCACCTGTCTCGGCCTCCTGAAGTGCTGGGATTATAGGTGTGAGCCACCTCATCTGTCTGGTTACTATTTTATAATAAAATTGACCATGAGTGAGTTTTCTTTGTATTTATAATATTTAATGCTTGTTATAGAGTATATATTCAGCAAGGGGTTATTTGGTGACTGAATCAAAATAAAAATTTGTGTGTTTGTGTGTGTATATATACGTGTATGTGTGTATAGAAATGAATTAAGCAATCACATATTTTGAAGTTCTTTTATAATATTTATAAACCAGAATTTGACTGTAATTTTCTCCCTTTCCCTGCTTAATCTTCAATTTTATAATAGAAATACCTGGAAAAAAGAAGGAATATTAAGCAAAACATGATAAACTTTCAGCAGATAGGTAATTGAAAAAAAAGAAAGATCTAGGATTATTCAAATAAATTCAATATGTACTTGTTAGTGACTACTAGTCATCAATTTTTGTTGGCTGTCCTTGTGTTCATTAGGCTGTACTAGTGGAAATTTGTAGGAATCTAAGATTCAAATATATGAAAGTCTTTTTTATTTTCTTTCTCCCACCACCCTCCGAAAGACTTTTACTGAATCTTACTGCGTTTACACTAACCTGTTCCCATGACATCTTACGTTCTTTGAAAGTCTGGCTCTCCCATTTGACTTTTTGTTATATTAGTCTTCTGACGGCCTCTGCTCAGTCTCTTTTTAGTGTGTGGGGATTATGGTAGTCCTTTCTTTTCTGCCCTGGCTGTTTTCCTTTGCCTATTTTTCTCATCTTCCTTTTGGCATAATATAACATTTTTTTTTAAAGTTGCTTGTGTTGTTTATATAGAACCAATAGTTCGTATTTAAGAGGGATAAAAATGCATGGCTAAGTCTGAAATCTTTTTATTTTGTCTGTTTATTTCAGGCAGCTTAGAAAAATTTTCAGATGTTATATGTGACTCTGGGGTTAAGGTTATATGGAAGAAACCTTTGAAAAAGCATGACAAGTTATACCTTCTTCATAATGTTACATCTTGTTAATTTATTTGGCAATTTGGTCTTCAGGAGAAGACATTTAATATTTAAGGAGATTGAATAACAAATGGCAAAGGAAAAGTTATGTTAAAGAAAATGGCGTTGAAATAATCTTTGTGAAATCCATTAAAGAATGAGATTTTTATTTTATTGTTTTCCTATTATTGAAGTGATGTGGTCATTTGAGATTAGAAAGATATTCCCTGGGAGATTGGAATGTGTGTTCTGTGGCTTTCTTCTTCTTTTTTTTTCCCACTGGGTGCTTATATTTTCTTTTATTATTCCAGCATGCACATTTGGGTTTAAGCATAATTTCACAAGTTCTCTTTCTGTCTTTTACTGTTAAATTTGCTGTTTCTGCCTCTTTTTATTTCCCTCAGTCCTTCATCTTCCTTCCCTTGTTTTATTGTTAGTCATTTGTATTTACCATTTTTTTCCTTTTTCTGTTACTCTGTTGGAAAAGACTGTGCGTAACAGTCAGGCAGGAATGTGGAAACACATTGTAATGTGAAAAAACATTGCTTTTTTTGTTTGGAAACTTCCTGTCTATGAAGCCTTTTGCTCTTATCTGTACACTGAAATGCACTGATTTCTGATCCCTGAAGCAGAGTTAGGGATCTAGTATTTTTTATTTGCCTGAGTAGAGAGAAGTAATAGGCAGGCAAAATCAGTTTTGCCTTTTTCTGCCAAAGAAATAGTGTCATGTGTTGGATTGCTTAGTGTATAACACGTCTGGATTATATATTTATATGTACAATATTGATTCAGTCTTATTTAAATATATTTATATAGTTATTTGTATATATGTGTATGACAAATTGAGGAAAGGCTGTGTGTGTGTACATTAGTAATAGAGATATTAATAAATCATAGACTCCAACACATATATGTTTACTAGTTACTAGATAATTATGGACTCTAAATAGTATTGATGCAAATGTGTATCACCTTAGTCTGAAGTGTGCCAACTCGAATGTTACTCCAAAACTAATGATAATGATGAAACTAAATATAACCATTTGCGATTTAAAGAGAGCAATAAAATCAGTGGAAAATTATGATCAAATGAAAAATGAGTACTGCATTGATAACAGACTATATTTCCCCAATTTGCTTGAATTTTTAACTACCTCCTTGTTTGCGTCTACAGCGGCAATTTTTCAGTATAGTTACATGATGTATGGCAGCCAAATTTCTCAGTAGCTTTTGAGCTAGATTCCTTGGAAAACTCTAGTAATATGCTACATTTAATTAGAGTTTGTGCAGTTGTCATTAGTTCACCAGAGCTCGACTGTACCACATTTTTATTGCCCTTCCCCTGTGATTTTAAACAAAACAGATTTACTTTTTCATCATTCTGTATGTCAGCTTCTCATCCATCAGGTTGTAGAGTGAGAAGGAGGCGTTTTGTTCTATGCTATCCTTATTCAGTGGCTAAGGTTAATGGAGGTTTCACCATCTGCAGTGTCATAGATCACAGAGGCAGGACATAAAGAAGCCTTAATTTTGATAATGAGCAATAGGACATTCTTCATGGCGAGATGATCACTATTACATCTCATTGTGTGGTTTTAAAATTTGCAGATTATCACCATCATCTCCTAAATATTTATTGAATTTATCCACTTCTCTGCATTTCTACCACTATTCTCTTTCTTTAAGTTGGTGTCATCCCTTGCCTACTTCACTGTAATAGCCTTCCAAATGTATTCCTCTTTTCATAGCTTGGAATCCCTTGGAGGTAGACATTGGAAGTTATTGGGGGGAAATACTTTTGGGACCAGCACCTAAGGAGGAATGAAGGAAGCTGAGCTGAGGGAAAAGTTGAATTGATTTTCTCTCAACAAAGGCATCAGCTAATAATTTAGAGAGCTGTGAATATTCGTTGGTCTTTCTTAGTTGTTCCAAGTTTGGGCAAGACGATTCAGCCTTTATATACCTGTATCAACTAACTACTGGGGGTGGGCTGCCCCTAGGAAGGGGCATGACCTTAGGCGGAAAGCCTAGGACAAGTCAGCTGTTGGTTGACAATACTTTCAACAGTTGAGGCAATGTCCTGAACTAGGGATCTGGGCGGAAAACTGTACTTAATAACTTTGGTATATATTTTTCATGATTGTTCATTTCTAAGTATTTTCAGATTTCTGCTGTGATTTTTGACTCATATGTCATTTGGTGATGTGTTTTAATTTTTTGAGATAGAGCTTTGCTCTGTCATTCAGGCTGGAGTGCAGTGGTGTGATCATGGCTCACTGTAGCCTCAACCTCGTAGACTCAAGCAATCTTCCCACCTCAGCCACTGGAGTAGCTGGGACATGCCACCCCTCCTGGCTAACTTTTGTTGTTTTTATAGAGACAGGGTTATGCCATGTTGCCCAGGCTGGTCCTGAATTCCTGGGGTCTGTTGATCCTCCTGCTTTGGCCTCCCAAAGGGCTAGGATTACAAATGTAAGCCACCATGCCAAGCCTAGTGATATCTTTCTAAATAACTGAAAAAAAAAAATTTTTTTTTTTTTAATGACTGATTTCTAACTTAATTGCTTTGTGGTCAGAGTGTCATCTTTTTCATTGAAAACCTTTCAGATTTGATGAAAATTGCTTTATGGCTAAGGAATAAGTCACTCAATACATATTCTGTATGTTTCTGAAAAGAATGTATATTCTCAAATTATTGTATGCAATGTCTTATAGATAACTCAAGAGGTCAGATTTACCAGTTAGGGTATTCAAATTTTCTAGTGATTCTTTTTTTTTTTTTTTTTTTTGAGACAGAGTCTCACTCTGTTGCCCAGGCTTGAGTGCAGTGGCACAATCTCGGCTCACTACAACCTCTGTCTCCCAGGTTCAAGTGATTCTCCTGTTTCAGCCTCCTAAGTAGCTGAGCTTACAGGCATCCACCACCATGTCTGGCTAATTTTTGTATTTTAGCAGAGACGGGGTTTTACCATGTTGGCCAGGCTGGTCTTGAACTCCTGATCTCAGGTCATCTGCCCACCTCGGCCTTCCAAAGTGCTGGAATTATAGGCATGAGCCGCCGGGCCCAGCGTAGCCTGAGTGTTTTTTGTTTGTTTGTTTGTTTGATTTTTGTGACAGAGTCTTACTCTGTTCTCTAGGTTGGAGTGCATTGGCAGGATCTTGGCTCATTGCAACCTCTGCCTCCCAGGTTCAAGCAATTCTCCTGCCTCAGCCTCCTGAGTAGCTGGAATTACAGGTGCCTGCCACCATACCTGGCTAATTTTTTTTGTATTTTTAGTAGAGACAGGGTTTTACCATGTTGGCCAGGGTGGTCTCAAACTCTTGACCTTAAGTAATCCACCTGCCTCTGCCTCCTAAAGTGCTGGGATTACAGGCCTGAGTCACACGCCCAGCTGCCTTATGATATTTTTGGATATTTGATTGACCCATATTTGAAAAAGTGGATTTTCCAATTTTTCCTTGCTTTCCTGTTTTTAGATAAGATAATAGGTATATTACAGTGTATCGTGTCTCCTTGGCTATCAAAACATAATGACTAATTTTTGGTTTTTAAGTCTAATTTTATGATACTTGTATTCTAAACAAGCTTATTTTTGTCTTATCTGTGTATCATTCATTATCTTTTTCATCTGCCAATGAATTGTTGGTTTAGGTGTGCCTCTTACAAGTGCATGGATTGGATTTTTATTTTATTTTATTTCTGTTCAGCGTGGTGGAGCTTGTCTTTTAGCTGGACAGTTTTGTCCATTTATATTGTATTTAAAATATGTTTTTATTTATATAATCTATTTTTTTTGGGGTGGGGTGTTTGCTCCATTGTTTGGATTCTGTTTTCTCATCTTTCTTGGCTTCTTTTTGATGATGACTTAAAAAAAAAAATCTCTTGTTCTTATTTTATTTTTTCCCTTCCATTCCCCCCTCCACTGTGTTGGAAATTTTATATTCTATTTCTATTCTTTCAGTGTTTGCTATAGAAATTTCAACTCGGAGACATTCCTTCAGGTGTCCTTCATCTTTGCCAACATTTAGTGTTGTCAGTGTGTTGGATTTTAGTCATTCTAATAGGTGCATAATAATGTCTCATAGCTTCAGTTTGCAATTCCCTGATGACATATAGCATTGAGCATCTTTTCATACTGTTATTTGCCATCTATGTTTCTGTTTGATTGAGGTGTCCAAATCTTTTGTTCATTTTTCAGTTGGGTTGTTTGTTTTCTTATTGTTGAGTTTTAAGACCTCTGTATATTTTAGATAGAACTTCTTTCTTAGGTATGGATTTTGTAATGTTTTCTCCCAGTCTAGGACATGTGTCTTTATTCTTTTTTGAGATGAAGTTTTGCTCCCCTTGCCCAGGCTGGAGTGCAGTGGCATGCTCTTGGTTCACCACAACCTCCACCTTCCGGGTTCAAGCGATTCTCCTGCCTCAGCCTCCCAAGTAGCTTGGATGAAAGGCTTGTGCCACCGCACTGGCTAATTTTGTATTTTTAGTTGAGACAGAGTTTCTCCATGTTGATCAGGCTGGTCTCGAACTCCTGACCTCAGGTGATCTGCCCGCCTCGGCCTCCTAAAGTGCTGGGATTACAGGTGTGAGCCACTACACCAGCCTGCATCTTTATTCTTTTAAGAATGTTATTTACACTGCAGAAGTTTTTAATAAAGTTAAATGTGTCCATTTTTAGTGGTTTGTGCTTTTGGTGTTATATGTAAAAACTCATCGCTAAACCAAAGTCACCTAGATTTTCTCCAGAAATTTTATAGTTTTGCATTGTACAGTTAGGTCTATGATCTGTTTTGAGTTAATTTTTATGAAAGGTATAAGGATTGTGGCAAGATTAATTTTCTTGCATAATGAGTATCCAGTTATGCTAGTACCCTTTGTTTGGAAAGACTATCTCCATTGAATTGCCTTTGCTACTTTGTCATAGTTTAGTTGACTGTATTTGTGTGGATCTATTTCTGGGCTCTTGAATAATTTGTCTGTCTTAGACAATACCACACTGTCTTGATGACAGTGGCTTTATAGTAAATGTTGAATTGGGTAGTGTTAGTCTTTTGAATTTGTTATTTTTCTTCAATATTGTGATGCCTATTCTGGGTCTTTTCCTTTCCATATAAACTTTAGAATCAGTTTGTTAATATCCACAAAATAACTTGCTAGGACTTTGATTTTAATTGTGTTCAATCTGTAGATCATGTTGAGGAGGACTGATATCTCCACAATAGTGGAGGCTCTTATATACTAGGAAGCTTTTATACAAAGTTCCAGACAAGAAGTACAAAAATATGCAAAGGAGCATTGTTATACAAATAGAACAGGATACAGTCTGGATGTCCATTCACAGTGGAGTGGATAATGCTACAATATGTTCGTAGGCGAAATAGATGACAGCAGTTAAAAATAATGACTTATAGCTACTCAGATTATTAACCAATACATTTACTTAATAACTATTACTTTGCATGTTATTCTTTAGGCAGTTTCAGCCACTGCAGAAACAACAAAGAAGACAGGCAAAGATCTTTGTCTTTATGTGTTTTTTACTCATTTTACAGTGAACAATATAGACATTATTGAAGTAAGAATCATTAATCTTCATTTTTACTAGTGGGTGAAAATTGTTTGGGTATAGGATAATCACAGCTTCAAAGTGTCAATCTACAGATTATTTGCTAAGAAAAAAAGTGGCATATTTTCTGTGAGGAAATTTAGTGGATGCCATCTTAAGTAATCAAACTGTCAGTTTGGGATAAATTGATTTTTTATTTTATTTTTGATGTGATGGAAGAACTTGAGGATACAATGTCAACTATGTAGTATTTAAGATTTCTAGTATTTTTTAGTATTTAAGAGCTCTCCCCTGCTTCATCAGCACAAAACAGCAAACTCACACCTTCCCTTCTGGGGAGATTGAGAGGAGTCCAAATAGCAAGTGAACTACTTTGCATTAGAGGAGCATAAAGAAATGAAACAAAACAACGCGTACTGTGATTTCTATGTAATTATGCACAACCTTCATCTAGGGATTTCCTTCCTTTCTGTCCTAGTTCTTTATTGGAGTTGGGGGGTCTTTTCTGAGGCCTTATTACCCATTATGAGGACCTATTCTATCGATCAAGAGGACTGTTCTACTTCTTGAAATATCTTGTGTTTTCTTTTTACTTTGGACCTTCCCTTTAGGAAACAAAGGCCCTGCCGTTAATGATAGGTGTTTTGCAATTGATTTTAAAGAAGACCTTCACTCCCCATCACATCTTCTCTTTGATCCATGAGAGATTTCTGATTAGTACCGCTAAATTAGGAATAAGACATTCCCTAAGAAATACTTTTCTTTTTCCTTCTTTTTATTTTTCCTTTCCCATTAGTTAGTATAGTCTGTGAAATTTTAATTCAAGAAATTATAGGGGGAAAAAACACATAAGATTCTTTATTATACAGCCTACCACTATTGCATCAGTACGGTGTCATTTTATCAGCTTTTAGGTTACAAGGTTGTGCTGCCATGGGTGGGATGGGTTTTGCTTGAAAAGTGATGTTATGTACTGTGTCTTGAGTAGGTAAACATGGCATTATCAGTTGGTCAAAAAAGATAGTTCTTTTTAACTTGGAATCCATAACTAAATGGAAAATCTCCTAAGCTCCTAGAATCTTCCTTCATTCATCCCCTTATCTTCCACATCCAAACTGTCGCTGACGCTAGTCTTTGTCTTTCTCACTATCTCTGTTGCTAGCTGGACTGCTGCAAAGGCTTCCTCACCAGCTCCTTGTTTCTACCTTTGCCCTTTCACAACTCATTCATTGCACAGCAGCCAAAGTGATCTTTTAAGATGCTGTATTAGGTACTTTCCTTTCCTGTATCACACTTTCCAACTTGTTCCTTCTGTCCGGGCTCATCCCTCCTCATTGCTTTTCAGAGTGCTCTCTCTGTCATGTCATTAGGTTCAGCTTAAATACCAGTTTTCTTGAAGAAGCATTTTCAAGCAACAGTAACCATCACTCTCAGTTACATTTATTCCCTCCATGTTGTTTTATCGCAGCCATCGCTATCTTACATCCTATGTGAGACATGCATGTACTTATTTATTTATATATGTATACATACATATATAAATACTACAGCCTTGACCTCCTGGGCCCAAGCAGTCCCCCCAGCTCAGCCTCCCAAGTAGCTGGGATTAGAGGTGTGAGCTACTCCACCCGACTCACACGTGGTATTTAGATGCATGTATGTTTGTATATCATTGTCTGCTAGATAGCAGGGGGTTTTCTGAATTGTTGGTCTTCATAGCCCACAGAACCAGTTAAGGCTCATAGTGTATATTCAGTAAACATTTTTAAGCTGATGAATATGAATTTGATGGTAGAGTTAGAAAGAAGACTGCTTGCTTTGTGGTAGAAAGTAAGACTCACTGGTAGCTGGGAGGTGAGGGGCCCAGAGAAGATTCTTGTCCTGCACTTAAACCTGCCCTTGAAAACTGAGTAGAAAGGCAGGAATGGAAACTCCGCAGTACTTTGGTAACTTAGGTTTCTGTATTTTCTTCATGTATTTTTTCATATAGTACTTAGTAGATTTCTTTTCGGAAGCATTGGTGCCTCTTTTAATGTGCAGAAGGGAATAAGGAATGGAGACTGTGTTGGAGGTGGAATGTCAGTAGGGGAGTCACCACTGTGTTTGGGGTGAGGGAAGGTGGTAGCAGTAGGCATCCAGTGAGAGGACCAGGAAGGTGAGGAAAAACTTGGGAAGAACACTAGGGCCTGATTTTTTTTTTTTTTTAAAGCAATCTCTTCCTACTAGGACATTTATCTCCTTTTAAGAGCCTTGCAGAATTTGTGTTTTGTTATGTTCTTTGTATTAGTTCATTCTTACACCACTAATAAATACGTACCTGAGACTGGGTAGTTTATAAAGAAAAAGAGGTTTTATGCTCTCTCAGTTTCACATGGCTGGGGAGGCCTCACAGTCATGGTGGAAGGTGAATTAGGAGCAAAATCACATCTTAACATGGCTCCAGACAAGAAGAGAATGTGTGCCAGCAGGGAAAATACCAGACACTTACAAAACTATCAGATGTGGTGAGAACTTACTGTCATGAGAACAGAATGGGGAACTCATCCCCATGATTCACTTACCTCCCACCGGTCCCTTCTACAGCTCATGGGGATTATTACAATTCAAGATGAGATTTGGGTGGGGACACAGAGCCAAACCGTATCATTCTGTTTCAAACATATGTCAGCTGAAGAACATAAAATTAAACAAATACATTATAGACAAGAGCCAAGCACAGAAGTAAGTGCTCCAGTGGATGAGAAAATGTGAGAGAACATTAGTGGAAATTTCATGTCCAGACGAGGTAAGTGAGGGGTAACATGCACCATCAACTTGATCATTTCTGATTTTTCCAGGAATGCCAACCTTTGACTAAATCTGTTTTTCCTTCCACTTCTAGTTTACTTATCTTAATTAGAGTGGCAAGGACACAAGAAAGTAGGGACGAGGGACTGTTTGATATTTAACATTGTCTGTGTGGATTATTCTTTTCCTTCTTCTTCAGATGTCTTAAGTATTATTTCTCCATGGTGTGGTGACAGCATATGTACTGCCTGAAATCTAATGACCTATTTGGTGTAAGAAGTTAAGTACAAAACCTTACTGTTAGATTATTTCAGAATATAGCTCAAGGATTAGATTAAGAGTTAGTATCAACCAGGTTCAGTGGCTTATGCCTATAATCCCAGCACTTTGGAAGTCCAAGGCAAGAGGATCACTTAAGACCAGGAGTTCCAGACCACTGTGGGAAACATACTGAGACCCCATCTTAAAAAAAAAAAAAAAAAGAAAATTAGCTGACTGTGTTGGGGCGCAGCTGTTGTCCCAGTTATGGAGGAGGCTGAGGTGGGAGGATTGCTTGAGCCCAAGAGTTCAAGACTGCAATGAACCAAGATCGCACCTCTGCACTCTAGCCTGGGCGACAGAGCAAGGTCCAAAAAAAAAAAAAAAAAAAAAAAAAAATGCTAGTCTCACTAACTTGCGTCAGTTTCTTCCTCCCTCCCAACCTTTTTCCATTTGGTTTGTGAGATTTTGGTCAGGGAATCTTGCCTTCTTGGGTTACATGTATTCACAGGTCTAATGCTATGATGCCAGCAGCACTGGGAGACCACAATGCCTTATCATATATTGCCCTATTCTCTAATGACTTCTCACCTTTTCTGAACATCAAATGATTTTTTTGTTGACAAATTTTTGTATGCATCTTGTGTCCCCAGCTTGTTCCTTGTGAGCAAGTACGATTTCCATGTCTGATTTTGAAATTCACAATCTAGGGTCCATAGTAAATGACTAAAATGAGATTAGTACTAGAGCCAGAAAAACTGCAAATTTCTTAATCCTCAGAGGGAACTGGATGTAGTGATGTTGGCTGTCTCACAGCTCTTGTGGTTTCCTGTCATATGGATCGTTTGTGACGATGCATTGATAAAATACTTTTTTTGAGGGGATGAGGGTAAGGATCTATTAAGTTGTTGTAAACAGGATTTTGCAGGTATACCAGTATCAAATTTTTAATTGGGTTTCTTCACTCCCCTAAAATAGGCTAATTCTTCTCTGTTGATTTCATTCCGATTATTTTATGCTTGTTATTGTGAATGAGACAAATGCCATTCTTGGCACTCTCATGCAGGATTAAAAATTATGCGTAGTCTCGTGTAGAATCAAGACTCAAAGCGTGCACAATCTTCCATACTTTGCTGCATCTGTTTTCTATTGTCATTTCCCCTACCATCCTACAGATAACTCTCTGTACTTCAACTGAATTGTTTTAGTTATTCCTTAAACTTGTCCTATAATCCCCACCTCTGTTTTCTCCACTATTCCTGCCTGAAATGTTCAAGTCCTGCTCATTCTTCATAGCATCATTTAAATGCTCCCCCTCCCACTGCTTTTTTTGAGATGGAGTCTTGCTCTGTTGCCAGGCTGGAGTGCAGTGGTGCAATCTTGACTCACTGCAATCTGTGCCTCCCAGGTTCAAGCGATTCTCCTGCTTCAGCCTCCTGAGTAGCTGGGATTACAGGTGTGTGCCACCACACCCAGCTAATTTTTGTATTTTTTAGTAGAGATGGGGTTTCGCCATGTTGTCCAGGTCTCTATCTCCTGACCTCGTTATCCACTCGCCTCACCCTCCCAAAGTTCTGGGATTACAGGCGTGAGCCACTGCACCTGGCCTAAATGGCCCTTTCTATAATACATTTTTCTTAATTCTTTTTTTCTCTACCTCCATATGATCCTTTCTTTGTTCAATTGCCAGTGATGATACTATTTGGGTCCTTGGCCTCTCTCTTCCTGGATTTGAAGGCTCTCAATGTAAGAGCATGTTCTTTATCTTTCTTCTCAGTGCACTGAGCATTGTTTCAAAAATACAAGCCCATATAAATGAACATAAAAAATTTTAAATTGAAAACACTTAGGAAGCAGGTGCTGTTTTAACTAAGTTGAAGTAAAGAGTGATGTTTTGTGGTTTGGGGGTCAAAAGGTCTGTGACATTTGGCCTTCTCTTCCCTTTTCCTCTAAGGATCCTGTAGCTTGAGCTGAGTGCCATTAGAGCATCACAGGCTGGGAAGGGTCTTGTAAGGGCTCACTGACCTCTTTTTTCTTCAGAAAAGATCACAAATAAATGGTCCCAGACATAGGAATATTTCTACCTTGTTTTTAGAAAACATCTAAAGAAGGGGACTTTTATACTTTTCTTGATAAATGGTCATAAAGGACTCTTGCTGTCAGAAATTTTACTGTATAATAACTAAATACTTAATCATGTAACTAATGGCAATTTTATGAGTTTATTTTTTCTTATAAAACTTTAGCTGGAAGTGCTCTTTGTTTTGACCTTACTTTGTATTTTCATAACACCCTGTTGAATGTATGGAACAGTGAAATAGCTTCTCCATTGATACCAGTGAGCCCTGGAGCTTCTTCTCCAGTCCGTAGAATCATAGCCATGTTTGGATTTTTCCCCCAGCACCATCGTGTCAGTTCTTGCTGATAAAAGCTGTAGGGGTTCTCTGTGACTCCTCAGATGAAAATACCTTAAGTACCTGAAAATCACTATTTTTGAAAAAAGGGAATTTAGTTTGTTATGCTTGCAGACCTCAGCTTTGGAGATGTTTCTTGGTGCTATATAAGTTGCTTCTTATATCTTTGATTACTTAATACTGTACTTCTCTTTTTGGAATCCACTGTCAATTTATGTCTGCTTTTTAAGCATTTATTAGTGGGGCAAATGTTATGTTTATTGGTGTAAGTACCCTTTTTTCTTTTAAAGCGGTCACACTCTCATTTTTTAAATATATCATTACACTGGTGTTATTTTCCTGACTCTAAAGGAAGGAACTTTTAAATAAATTAATTATTGTCTTCTGCGTTATTGAACATGTGGTCAGTTGTCATGTTCATACATCCCAATGATCAAAGTCTGAACTTCTGTCTAATTCTTCCCTGCTGTTAGGCTACCCTGTCATGATCAAGGCCTCAGCAGGTGGTGGTGGGAAAGGCATGCGCATCGCTTGGGATGATGAAGAGACCAGGTGAGAGCCTGTCCAAAATACACTTTTGATGAAAATTGCAGTTACCAGAGTTTTATTAAACTGACAGATACACAGATACCAAAAGCATCATGGAGTAATTACAGTAACCATCTAATTTTTACTCTTTTGAATGGGAAAAAAGATTGAAATCATTTGGAAACCCTTCTTATTTATATTTTGATTATGATTATCCTGTTATAGAAAGGGTTTTTACTATTTTATACATTCACAAAGGATTTTCTTTTTGTTTTTACAGTATATTTTTTAAAAATTACAGTCATGATTCTATTTTCTGGGCAGAAATTACTAAAATTTGGCTATATAATTCTAAATGTCATCTAAAGATTTAAGCAAACTATATTTAGAAGCAGTTATAATTTCATTGAAACTTAATGTATTACCTCAGTATGTGCTTGCTTTCCTTTGCTAGTCCATAAAAGTAGTGAATTACTTTGATAATTTTCAAGTGTGAAATATATTCTTTTTCCTTGAGTTTGAAATTACTGTGTTCCTTATATGGAATTCACTCTTCTTGTAATTTAGAATACTTTTTATGACCCAATCTCAGAATTTACACAGGTTTCCCTCCAGTCAACACAGCTTCTGTTCAAATTCAAGGGGAAGGGACTGAGTCTCCACTTCTCCATGACAGCGTGGGCAAGATTCTTAGAGGAGCACGTGGAATGGGAGATACTATTGTGGCCATCTTTTTCAAAAGACAGTCTTTTTCAGCTCATTTTGTAGGAAAGAATGGTATAATAAAGAAGTCAAATGCAACTTAATGGTTTTGCAGGAGATGTGTATTTTGTGGACTTTAATTTTTTTCTTAATGTTTTTCTATTTTTCATAGTGCTTACATAGCAATTTCATTGAACGCTTAGCATTTATTTTTCATTATTTGTCTTAGGATCTCAGGTTTCTTATCAGTCATTTCTCCAAGGCTATTGTTAGTAGCATACTCTTTTATGATGGGGATTACTCTTTATAGTTTCTTGGAAGTGAGGTTTGCTGTGCTGCTGTTGATTTAGAAATTTTAATTTAGAGCTTAATATTTTCAGAAATCACTATATCCATTCATATATTAGGCATCCTTTTGTAAATAATTTAACCCTTTCTTGGCAAGTAAATTGCACATTGATTCAAAATGTGTTTATAAAATTAATAAAAATACATGAATAATTTTCTGCCTAAAATATTACTCTCTTCAACTTCATAAATAAATGATCTCACAAAACTTATAGAGATCAACATAGGTATGCCTATTCGATTTCATAGTATAAGCTCCTCATTTTGAAAAGTTGCTCTGTATCCCCTGTTCATTTGGGAAAGTCAAAACTACCTAAAAAGGGAAAGAACAGTATTGCAAACATGCATATACTTGTCTTTTGGAGCCCCTAGCAGTTAACACCATGACACAACTTATCCACTCCTTCTTTTCCTCTCTCCCTCTCGAGTAAGTAATTGACTTTTACATAACCCACAAAGATTTTAGCATTTTTTGGGTGCAAAGGAAAATTGAGTAGCTTAAATGCCCTATGCCTGTGTCCTAAGGGGTGTCTTTTTCTTCAACATCTTTCCTGTGCTTTTTTGGGGGAAGTAGCATCTATGACTTGCCTTGGAATCTGTAGGACATCTGAAAGATTAAAAAAAAGTTTGTGATTATTATGTAGTAAATTATGGTGAGAATGATAAAGACGGTTGAAGATTCACTTAGATATTTTCATAGTAATCTCTGGCTTTCTTTTCCCTATTCAAGTTTAAGTGAAGTGTATGGCATGATTGGGAAACTGATCATGTCTATATTTTTGAATATCCTCACTAAGTCTTTTGGCATTGTGAGTGCAATTTCTGTTTTATTTTTGTATTTCCAGCACGTAAGCTATATACCAGGCACAAAGTTAAGTAAATACTTAGTGAATAAATGTATAAGTGAATGTCACAAATGATATTCATAATACAGTTTTCCATGAATTCCAAAATATGTTGTTGGCTATGCTTTCAAACTTGCTGCTTATTTTATTTTGGTGACTTTGACTTTTTACTTGTAATGTTCTTGGTTTAAATGCAGAATGAAAGCTCTCAATCATTATAGCAGAGGCAAACTGTAAAGTGCTATACTTTTTCTTTGTGAGTTATTATAGCCAATGTAATAAAAATTTGATTATATGGTATTGAAAACTAATTCATTGAGCTTCCAGTTTCTTTGAAGTTTGCAGCCTCCTGAGATCTAAACTTTGTTCCCCTAAACCCATGATTTAATGGAGGACTGAGGAAACCTAATACCTTTCCTCTGAGACCTCTGGGAAATAAGAGGTTTTTTTTGGGGGGTGTGGGGGACAGAGTCTTACTTTTTACCCAGGCTGGAGGCTGGAGGCTGGAGGCTGGAGCCTGGAGGCTGGAGTGCAGTGGTGTAATCTTGGCTTACTGCAACCTCTGCTACCCGGGTTCAAGCGATTCTCCTGCCTCAGCCTCCAAAGTAGCTGGGATTACAGGCGCCTGCCACCACACTTGGCTAATTTTTGTATTTTTAGTAGAGACAGAGTTTCACCATCTTGGCCAGGCTGGTCTTGAACTCCTGACCTCGTGATCACCCGCCGTGGCCTCCCAAAGCGCTGGGATTACAGGCGTGAGCCACCGTGCCCAGCCGAAATAAGAGATTTTTGCAGTGTTTTGAAATTGGTCTTCTAGTCAGTGTTTACCTGCAATGTTGTACAAAAACAAGCAAATTAGTTCTAATATTGCTAGGTGGAGTGTAGGATTAAATGATACTATTTTAAAGTTATAATAATTAAAAAGCATCTTAAATGTACCAGCCTGGATTACTATGAGGATTATGGTTAAATTTTTCTATTAGTAGTTTTCATCGCCAAAACTAGAAGCAGCTCTTGAGATGAAAAACCATCCCTGTAAAAAGAAAAAAAAAACAAAAAACAAAAAACAACAATCAGACTAACAAAACAAACAGAGCAATAGAGCTGACCTTATAAAAGAAAACACAAAACGAGCAAATCAGATAGTTATTTCCAGCATTACTAGATGGACCATTTGCAACTTAAAGGACTGGAAGAATTTGGTTTTAATATTGTAAATTAAATACAGGCATTTATTCTTAAGATTAAGAAACTTTATTAAATATAAAAGGAATTAAGGCACAAAAACAAGAAAATCAGATAGTTATTTCTAATATTTACTGGATGGATCATTTGCCACTTAAAGGATCGGAAGAATTTGGTTTTAATGTTGTACATTAAATACAGGCATTTAATCTTAAGATTAAGAAACTTTATTAAATGTAAAGGAATTAAATTTTATATGCTGAGTAAATCAATGGGTAGAAGGTAATATATGCTCAATTACTTTTAGATAAGCAAGTTTGGGTTATTTATTTTTTTTTTAAGTTTATTTGTTTTTGAGGTGGAGTCTCACTCTGAAGGGTGAGTTGCCCAAGCTGGAGTGCAGTGACATAATCTCCACTCACTGCAACCCCTGCTTTCCAGGTTCAAGCAGTTCTCCTGCTTCAGCCTCCTGAGCAGCTAAGACTACAAGCACATGCCACCACACCCGGCTAATTTTTATATTTTTAATAGAGACAGGGTTTCATCGTGTTGGTCAGGCTGGTCTCAAACTCCTGACCTGAGGGAAGCCACCGTGCCTGGCCAGTTTTGGGTTTTTAATGGACTGGTCAAATGAGTCCTTTTATGTGAATAATAGGCATATTTTAATAGCAATTATTTAAATGATAGTTTGTGAACAAAATATATGAAGCAATAATTAGGTCCATATTTTTATTTTTTAAAATTATACTTTTATAATTACTAATTTTGATCAATTTTATAGAAGATAAAATTGTAATGACCTGTGTGGGTGTATGTGGGAGGCAATTGCATTTCAAGATGTGGATTTAAAATATTAAGCAATGTTCTTGAGAATCTCCCTATTACATGTTCCATCTCAATGAGTGTGTTTGCTCTAGTTACACTCCAGTCGTGCAGGTGACTAGACTCTACATTTTTCTTTGCATCTCCTGACTTCTGAATCAAACGAGTATGTATTTTTATACTTTTACTAGTAGAATTAAGGTATATTATGATTGAAGAAATGGTTTACCTGAGGTGAGGAGTTTGAGACTATCCTGGCCAACATGGTGAAACCCTGTCTCTACTAAAAATACAAAAATTAGCTGGGCATGGTGGCACATGCCTGTAATCCTAGCCACTCAGGAGGCTGACGTGGGGGGAGAATCGCTTGAATCTGGGAGGCAGAGGTTGCAGTGAGCCGAGATCACCTCACTGCAGTCCAGCCTGGGCGACAGAGTGAGACTGTCTCAAAAAAAAAAAAAAAAGAGTAAAAAAAAATTTTTTTTTTCATATTTAACAATTGGTAAAGTATCAGCATTCCTATTTCAATAGAAAATCTAGAATCTTCAAAGTTAAGTAACTCATCTGTGGTCATAGAGTTAGTGAGCGAAAAGTTCCAGGTTAACCAAAATTAACTAAGTTATTTGTATATTGAGTGAATGTTTTTGCCTTGTTTAGAAGTAAGCCAAAATAAATATTTAATTGATTTTGTTTTCTTTTATAATGATAGTTCTATTTGTTTTGTTATTCTGACTGTTCTTCCTCCCCCCCCCACCCCCCCCAGGGATGGTTTTAGATTGTCATCTCAAGAAGCTGCTTCTAGTTTCGGCGATGATAGACTACTAATCGAAAAATTTATTGATAATCCTCGTCACATAGAAATCCAGGTTGGTACATTTAAGATGCTTTTTCATTACTATGACTTGAAAATAATATCATTTAATCCTATTGGAATTATGTTTTCTTCCATTTAGAATGATTGTGAATTGTTTTGACATGTACAAAATAAATCCATTACCTGCATTTGGAATCTGTTATACTTTCTGCTAAAGTGCTAGGATGTTGGTTGGGATTGGGAAAGATACGAAAATCTCCCTCCAAAAATAGCATTCTCAGGATAGCTGACCAGGCTGATCTCCTTCCAAAACTGGGCCATTATAGGGCATTTTTAAAAAAAAAAAATACCTGACCTGGACTCCTGTGCTACTTCAGTTTACCAAATGGCCGTGTAGCTGTGACAGGTGTTCTTCTAGGAGCTGGTTGTATAGAGATGCATAAATCATTTCTTCTATTCAGATTAATATAATCCTTAAAGTGGTTGTAGGGGCGCAGGTTTTGGCAAAACACAATGGGTTTTCTAAAATAAAACATGGAAGACAAGTATGCTGAAGTTTTTATTTGCCTGTTGAAAATGCCTTCATGCTAATTTTATAATTTATGACTATGAATTGATCTGTAATAGCTAAAATTGATAAAAAACAAATGTCAAATTAGAAATAATGAATTTTAAGTGTATTTTTAATCTTAATTTGGTGTGGAGAGAGAACCAGATAAATAAAATGTTATTTGCTGACCTTGTCTTTTCTGACGGGCATGTTATAAAATGTCCTCGATTCTGTCAGTTTGTTTTTTAAGTTTAATGGTCACTTTACATAGATATTATTTATGGGTAAAAAAATCATCACATAGAGCCTCACATTTTCTAATGGGAGAAAAAATATGCAAACTTATATAATCAGTTGGATGTTTTAAAACAATGAACACAATTTTTCTGAGGCTAACAGGCTTTGTTTTTGCCTTCTAAGATTTTCTAAATTGAGATACTTTACATTTATATAAAATACATCATTACCCTGATGAGTAATGATGTTAAGCATGTATTCATAAGTTTATTGACCATTTGAATGTCTTATTTTATGAATTGATTTCTCAAACTTTCATCCTTTCCCTCCTTTTTCAAATTAGATTTTTAAAAATTGTTGGCATATCAGAGTTCTGTATCTATTTTGCTTATGAGTCGTTTGTCATATGTATGTATAGGGTGTCCTTCTCCCTTCCTGTGGCTTGCCTATTCACTTTAATAATAATGTCTTTGAAAGAACAGAGGTTCTAAATTATAGTAAGATCGAGTTTAAGTCTACTTTGTGTACCCTAGTTAGGAGTTTTTTTTTTTTTTAGGTATGATATTTAAATTAATTACTATTATTTTATGTGTTTGGTGTGAGGCAGACTCAGAGAAAATTTTTTTTATTCTGATATCTACTTTTTCCGGCATCATTTGCTGCAATGACCATTTGTTGCAAATATCTGAGATTTAGTCATTATCTTAACTGTTTTGCTTTTATAATAAATCTAGAAGCCTGATACTGTATGTGGTCTAAATGTGTTGTTTTTCTTTGGATAGTTTTGATTCTTTTTAGGTTCTTTGAATTTCCATGAAAATTTTAGACCTTGCCTGTCAACCTGTTCACCCTAGAGACACCTAAACCCACCCTATCCATTCCCACCCTCACTTCCACTTTCACCCACCGCATCTGATGGGAGATTTGGATTTGGGTCATATTGAATCTAGAGATTATTCTGGGGAGAATTGACATCTTAACAACGTTGAATTTTCTTTTTCTTTCTTTCTTTTTTTTTTTTTTTTTTTTTGAGACAGGGTTTTACTCTGTCTCCCAGACTAGAGTGCAGTGGCATAATCATGGCTCACTACAGACTTGGCCTCTCAGGCTCAATCAGTCCTTCCACCTCAGCCTCCCCGGTAGCTGGGACTGTAGGCATGTGCTACCACACCTGGCTATGTTTTGTAGAAATGGGGTTTTGCCTTATTGCCCAAACTCATCTCAAACTCCTGGTCTCAAGTGATCTGCCTGCCTCGGCCTTCCAAAGTGCTGGGATTATAGGCATGAGCCACCATGCCCAGCTTGCAATGTTGAATTTTCATGGATCCATGAACTGGAATATCTCTTCAATTATTTAGGTCTTGTTTAATTCCTTTCAGCACTGTTTTGTCATTTTGAGTGCAGAGGTTTTGTGTATCTTTCATTAGATTTATTCTTAGATATTTGATAATTTTAGATACTGTTATAAATGTTACTTTCTATTATAAATGTTATTTTGAATCCGGTGTCTTTGGTAAATCCACTTGCTTGTTTTGTGTATTTTGAATATCTTTTGCTGAGTGACAAACCACCTCAGAATGTGGTGATTTAAAACAACATTTAAGGCTACACAAGAATTTGAATATACTTAAGATCATTGAACTATGCACTTAAAAATGGTTAAAATGGTTAATTTTATGTTATGGTATGTTTTCCCATAAAGCACAGCACAACATTTAACAATCCCTCATGATTCTGTGAGTTGCTTGGGTTCAGCTGGCTCTTGCTTTTGCATCACGTGTTGTTCTCTGGGGCAGTCATTATACTGGGACTTGACTGGTTTAGAATGTCCTGTGTTAGGTTCCCTGGAGGGTTGGTGTAAAGCCTGAGCTCAGCTGAGACACTTTGGTGGACAGCAGGGCCTTTGTCTTTTTCTCTGTGAAGTCTTGGGGCATCTCCACATGTCTTCTCCATGTAGCATTTCTAAAAGAATATCCAGAATTCTTGTCACTGGTCAGAGCTGCTTGAAATCACTGTCCTACCTTATGAAGGTTTAGGCTCAGAGCTGGCACAGAATGAGTTTTGTTGCATTTGCAAAGTTCCTTCCCAGTCTAAAATCATTACTGGATGGGATTATATAAGGGTGGAACTACCAGGATTTTCGTTGTATGTGGGTCATCTTTGGAGACTACCTACCACAACCCACTCTTTGGCCCTCAGTGATCACGCCCTCCCATAAAGAGAATACATACAGCTTCCTTTCTAACTTGGGCCAAGTCTGGATGAGACTTTTTTTTTTTTTTTTTTTTTTTAACGGAATCTCACTCTGTCACCCAGGCTGGAGTGCAGTGGTGTGATACTGGCTCACTGCAACCTCTGCCTCTCAGGTTCAAGCGATTCTCCTGCCTCAGTCTCCTGAGTTGCTGGGATTACAGACATGTGCCACCACACCTGGCTAATTTTTGTATTTTTAATAGAGGCAGGGTTTCATCATGTTGGCCAGGTTGGTCTCGAACTCCTGACCTCACATGATCCACCCACCTTGGCCTTTTAAAGTGCTGGGATTACAGGCATGAGCCACCACACCTGGCCTGAGACTTCTTATGTATGGTCCTTCAAGAGCAGTTCTTCTGGTGTAAAGACCTGAATTTAAAGACAGTCTGGTATTCATTCATCCAACATACAATGATGAGAAAAGTATATGACACGCCAATGAATATCCCTATTCAACACAGTTAAGAAAGGGAGGCATGTGGTAGTCATTGAGTCTTTGCAATTGAAAGCCAGCATGAAAGCTGAGCGATACCTTTGGAGGTTCTTGCAGTTGTAATTTTGCTGAGAAAATGATGGTGGCCTGGGCCATAGGGTTGGCAGTGGAGGTAGTGAGATATGATTGAATTCTAGATATTTTGTGAAGGTATATCAGATTTTCTAGTAGATGGATGTTATGTTTAAGAAAAAAAAAATAAGGTGATTTTAGGGTTTTGGCCTGAGGAATGAGCAGAATGGAATGGGCTTTTACTGAGATAGGAAAGACTGTGAGAGGTGCATGTTTTTGAGAGAGGAAATCAGGTTATAAAGTTGGACAAATCAAGGTTGAAATGCCCATTAGATATCGAAGTGTAGATGTTGAGTAGACAGTTGGCTATTTACATCTGTAATTTAGCAGAGATACTTAGATTGTCCTTCTTGTAAGATCCTAGGGGAAGAATTAATTTTGTCCTTCACTATATTCCCCATCTGTCACTTGTTCACACTACTGGAAGACCACTTAGGTAGGCTGTTTTATCTTTAGCTAGCTGAATTTCCTAATAGGCCGTGAGGTCTTTGAAGGTAGAGAGTAGGTCTTACTCATTTGCTGTCCCTAGCAACCAGGCTATTGTCTTTCATATTACTAATATTCAATAAATGTTTGTTATTTTGTATTAAATAATTACATATCTGCATCAGCTTTTTAGCTTATTTAGCCATGGCATACAGCCTGGGTGATATTTTTAAACATAGGTGAAAATGCCTCCCAGTAGCTTAAATAGGCAACACAGATGTTCTTGTATTTGATCCATACTCGGAAGGGTTTTTAGCTTACTTTTCTTTAGTTTTCACTTATTTATTTGTATTAGGTAATTTCTGCACATGGTAAAGGGTAGTCAATAAAAGTAAGCATCCCTTTTACCCTCTCTCTAAGTCCTCTAGTTTCTGTCCCTAAATGCAGGCACCGTTACAGGTGCTTGGCTATTCCTCCATACATAGTCTATGAAGTATATATGTGTATGTCACCTATTGTTTTTCACATGAGCCATTATATACTGTGTCCTTTCCATACTGAAACTGCACTGGCAGTGTGAATGGCACCATTCTATGTGGTGTAAACCAGTATTTCTCAGCCAGGGCACTACTGGCATTTCCTGGGATGGGTCTAGGGATGCCAGTAGGCTTGAACTATGTGGCATAGTCTATTATCATATTTCAGGAAGCAGCATAGCTTAGAGATTTTTCCACGTTCAGTATGTAAACCTATAAAGTTTTAAAAACAACTCATGGTGCATTTAAGGATTAACTTCCCTTAAAGCACTATTTACTTATACGGTAATGTCTTCTAGTTACATAACTTCCACATTTATTTAATGAAATAATCACCAAATCTTTTTTATTGAATGCCTAGTAAATGCACAGAATTTTTAAAAAATGAAGTGGGAGAGTATACAGAATTTAGAGAAGAACAAACTCTTGATTCTGTATATGAATCTGATATTTTATAGTTGGAAATATTTCTGAGAAGTCATGGTTATTTTGGCTTTATTTCTTGGAGACTGTCTGCTTTTACTTTCTTGTCAACTAGAATTTAAAAAGAGGTTGAGGGTTATTTTAATGATTTCAAATATTTTTAGATTTACTTCATGCAGCCTCTTTTGAGTCTTAGAAAGAAAATTCAAGCTTATTGGCATTTTATTGCTGTTCTGTTTTCCTTCATTGCTTGGAATCATTCTTGAGTTTCAGAAAGGGTTCTTCCTAAAAATTAACTTTACAGTCATATATTAACTATTTATTTTATAGTTTACCAATTATAACCATGATCTTTATTTATTTGATGTTTTTCAGCAGCCATGTGAAATATTAAGATTGATATAATCTGCTGTTTATAATGCATGAAGAAACAGAATGACTTGTCCAGAGAAGTTGCATAGCTGTTTGGAACTAAAATTAGTGCCTGGTCTTTTGGCTTCTAAAACAGATCTTACCTCTTGAACCTAATATATGTATTCAGAAATATAGATCATCTCAATTCTGAAAATAGATTGGTCCATTTGCAAAAATCAGATGTTCTAGGGAAAAGCTGTAATGAATATCTGTTTTTTGAGTTTCCAGATTTAGCTGAAAAAGATACATGTTAAATTTGAATTTCAGATCAACAATGATTTTTTAAATCGTTGTTCCATGTAGTGCTTGGGACATAGCTAGAAAAAAGTTATTCATTGTTTATCTGAAACTTAAATTTAGCTGGATATCTTGTATTTTATCTGGCAATCTCAACTTTTTCCATTACAGGTTGAATATATCTCCTATTTGAAATACTTTGGATCAGAAGTGTTTCAGATTTCAGATTTTTTGGGGTTTTGGAATATTTGCATTTATACCTGCTGGTTGAGTATACCTAATCTGAAAATTCATGTTTCAGTGAGGTTTTTTTTGAAAGTCATGTGAAAAATTTTCAGCTTTTGGAGCATTTTGGATTTCTGATTTTCAGGTTAGAGATGTTCAATAAATATCACAATGGGAAAAATTATAATGTGTTGTATATTAACTCTAAACCTTTTACCAGTTTCCTATAACAAAAATAAACCACAGTAAAGACATCCATATATAATTAACATACTACATATTGGATGTAAATGCATACTATGTCATTTCCCAATCAACAGACATTTAATAATGGTAACATCAAGCAGATGTTTGTAATAAAGCTGTGGTGGCACTTCTCAGCAACACCAACATCCAGCGTTTATCCCCTTCACTAACACTCAGTGTCCTTCACAAAACTTGTACAACTGATTCTGATGTTTTACTCACAGTATTTGAAAGGTCATACGAACACTTTTTCCTCAAATCTTTGTGATAAAAATGTTTCATCAAGCTTTGGAGTAATGTACTTTTCCTATGTTAACATGAATCAAAAAAATGTTTTGAGAGGTATGTATATTCCATGAGGTTTGAATATTAAAAACCAAGAGATGTTGCATGGGGAAAACATTTAACCATCATCTACTTTGTGGGTGTGGCTATATGGCTTTTCAAATGATATTGCTCTTCCAGGTTCTAGGTGATAAACATGGGAATGCCTTGTGGCTTAATGAAAGAGAGTGCTCAATTCAGAGGAGAAATCAGAAGGTGGTGGAGGAAGCACCAAGGTAAGTCTCTCCCAAGGAACACTTATAAAGTGGCTGCTTTTATGCATTTCTTACATTTATGTATTCATTTATTTTGAGACAGGGTCTCACTCTATTGCCCATGCTGGAGTGCAGTGGTGCAATCATGGTTCACTGCAGCCTCCACCTCCCAGAGTCAAGTGAACCTCCCAACTCAGCCTCCCATGTAGCTGGGACTACAGATGAGCGCCACCATGTCCAGCTAATTTTTGTATTTTTAGTAGAGATGAGGTTTTGCTGTGTTGCTCAGGCTGGCCTTGAACTTCTGGCCTCAAGTGATTAGCCCACCTCAGCCTCCCAAAGTGCTGGGGTTGTAGGTGTGAGCTACTGCACCCAGCCACATTTCTTTTTTATTTGTTTGCTTTATTGGCCACAGTGGCATTAATGTTCACGTAGACTCTATTACTGCATATTTATATAATTAAGAATTTTTTACTTGGTTTCCTCAGTGCTTTAATGTGTAAAAGTGGGAGAATACGTGAAAAATAAGTGAGGTTTTTTTCTTTTTTGCTCTTGTTGCCCAGTCTGGAGTGCAGTGGTGCAATCTTGGCTCACCGTGACCTCTGCCTCCTGAGTTCAAACGGTTCTCCTGCCTCAGCCTCCTGAGTAGCTGGGATTACAGGCATGTGCCACCACGCCCAGCTAATTTTGTATTTTCAGTAGAGACGGGATTTATCCATGTTGGTCAGGCTGGTCTCGAACTCCCGACATCAGGTGATCTGCCCGTCTCAGCCTCCCAAAGTGGTGGGATTACAGGCGTGAGCCACCCCACCCAGCAGAAGTGGATCTTTATTAGAGGAGAAAGTTGGGTAGAGAACCAACTGTGACTGCTGCAGGCTTCTAGAAAGTATGGAACCTGATGATATTTCACAGGATTTCTGAGATACATGCCTTCTAGACTTTCATGTTGGTGAAGGTTTCGTAAACTTGGTCCTGAATTTATCCTGTCATGAAAGGCTTCTGGAGTGTGGTTCTTGGAAATTCCTTGATTTATCAGAACCACTTTGGTTACTTCTTTAGGACACCTTTCATGAGTTTGGTGTATGGAATCATGTTTCTAATTGGATGCTAGGTTGCTATTTGTATATACTCTGGTATCTCTTTGTTCTTAAAAATCCTCAGGTGAGTGTTCCTAGTTATTTTTAATTATCAGACACTAAGAAATATAGCGTATTGTAGCTTTAATCAGCAGAGTTAGCATATCTTGATATAATAATTATATAGTTTCTGAAAATAGTGAGAATGTGAATGAATTTTTAACCCTAGAGTAATGGTAAAAATTAAACCCTATTTTAGTCATGTTGGGTTTTAAAAATATGGCATGGTGTGTTGGTTTTAAGACTTGGACCCCAAATCCTTTGACATTTTTCTCTTTGAGCAATGAGGGGAAGGATCAGTGTTCCATTTCCTTGATTCTGTGCTCTGTGAATGCTTGACCTATAGACTACTTAGAAATGAGGCTGTGCCAGTTTCCAGCCCTGGCCTTGTGAAACTGCCAGCTTCCACTTCCTGTTCTCATGGGATGCTTGTGCTTACACATCAGCCAGTATGCTGTGAAGAACTGTGTAGCTTACATAACATGTGGCCATCTAGTTCTTCATGTCCCAGGACCAGGATGTGAGAAGGGAGGAAGAAGAAAAGCCAAAGGGAATCCTCTCCCTGTGTCTTTAGGAAGATCCTGGAAGCCAAAGCTAATTACTTGGTGTTGATGTGAAGTTAGGTACTTAGCTAGGGAGACTTATAAATATCTTTTTCTTAAACCAAAGTCCTGCAGTACTGTAGTATGAAAGAAGGGGAAAAAGAATGTTGGTGGAACAGTAGGAGTCTTTAACACGCTAGTCTCGCAATTTTGTGTTTCCTTAACTGCCTTATCGATTCCAATTCAACTAACATTCTGTTTTTATTCAAAATCTACTCAAGTCTTGCCTGGAATAGAAATCTTTCACAGACTGAAAGATTTGAATCATAAAATCTGTTTGTTTCTTCTCTTTGTCTGGAAATGTAAACTTTTCATATGCGTACCTTATCTTATTTAGAGAAAAAAAGAGGAAAACTTACAGCAGTAGGAATCAAAATGAAAAAACTAGAACTCATCATTAATACTGACTTGATGTGTATTTGTACACTGTGAAATGTTAAAATAAATGGAATATGTAGTTTTCAATTCCTAGAGTAGGAATCAGCTAGACGTGGTAGCTCATGCCTGTAATCTTACCACTTTGGGTGGCTGAGGTGGGAGGATTGCTTGAGCCTGAGTTTGAGACCAGCCTGGGCAACATAGTGGGACCTCATCTCCACAAAAAAGTAAAAAATCAGCTGACCATGTGGCCATATGCTCATAGTTCTAGGTACTTGGGAGGCTGAGGTGGGAGTATTGCTTGATCCTGGGAGGTTGAGGTTGCAGTGAGCCGAGATCATGCCACTACATTCCAGCCTGGGTGACAGAGCAAGACCCTGTCTCAAAATAATAAATAAATAAATAAATAAGGAAAAATATAGAATAAGATCAGATAGGAAAAAAATACAGTTTCACTCAGATTCTCCAAATGTTATAATATTAATTGTTAGTTAGGTTTTTTCTTTTGGTTGCATTAGTTTTGTCAGCCAGTTATTGTTGAAATGTCATCTATGTCTATGCATTAGGTTAATGCAAACTGTATTTATTATAGATAAGACTCATAACACTTGAAACCATTGATTTATTCTAACTTTACCAAAAGGGAGACAGTAGGAAGTATACTTCTCACCTGTGAACTCTTCTTGTCCCCTTCCCTCACCCCAAATCAACTTGAATATATTCAAGGCTCTGGGTCTAACTAGCAGTCTATATGAAATAGAAATGTGATATGAATGTTAAAAGACACCGTGGGGTTGCATGCAGTAGAACCAAGAATGTGAGGCATGAGACAGGAAAATGACCAGATCCTTGGCCGGAAAATGGGGAAGGGGCATTACAGAATAAAAGAGTCTTAAGATACAAAAACAAATTCAATGCAGTTTTGGACCATATTTGGATCCTGATTCAAAGAAATCAGCTGTATGAAGATATTTATGAGACAGAGAAATCTGAATACCAAGTGGTTATTAAATGCTTTTAAGGAGTTCTTGTTTCTCGTATAGTTGTGTTACAAAAAAATGCTTATCTCCTAGAAACAGATATGTATTTTTTACCAGTGAAATGATACCTAATTTGGGATTTACTTTAAAAAAATTAAGAGTGGGCCTGATAGAGAGGTGGGCTTGAAGCACAGATAAAGCCAGAGTGGGCATGTATTAATAGTTGCTATATACTGGAGGCAGGTTCATGCAAGTTTATTATACTATTCCATAATAAAACTTTTATAACATATCATCTCAGTCCTGCTCATTTGAGAATAATTTTAATCCACAAGTAGAAAAGTAGTTAATGTTTTGTTTCTCAGAACTTTTCTTTCATAGCAGCAAAATCTGTGAAAATGCAGAAGTGGTTTGATGATATTTTTTCAGGGTTTGTTGAAATCATTTTGGCTTAACTTGCCTGCTTGAAGGTAAGTTTGGTATCTTGAAGCCAAACTTGTAGGATTTAGTAGATGTATCGCTGATTCTCGTTATTTGCGGCAGTGATGTTCTCTAAAGTCACCTTGATTACTGAGTTAGTGAACACTGAGTAATTGCTCTTAGGGGAAATACAGGGTTAGGTTCCTGTGAACCTCTACTCATAATAGTTTCCTCAGTGGATTAATACATAATCTTGTTTTATGTGTATTTCTTATTTAATATCTGTGGTTGATTCATTAACAGTGAACTCAGAGTCCTGGCCAACAAGACTGTAACACATGCCGGAATGAAGCTTATCCCACACACATTTTCTCCAGACAGTACTTCTTGGCCTTCTTGCCCATGGGAACCCCAGACAGCACCTAAGCACAATGCTTGGAGGGCCATTTCAGACAGTGAAATCACACACATACACAAGCACACACACAAATGCAAAAAAAAAGTGACACTAAATAGACCTTGAAAAGGATGTTTGTTATAGTATGAGCATTGAAACAAGAAGGAAGAACGTCACCTTGTTCAGTCTTAGCATGCTGGCATCTCAGATTTTTCACCTCTCTGCACTTGCTCACAAAGGACCATGAAAGCTCCTTAAGCATTGATTTTGGGGTAACAGATAAATTTCAGCAAGTAGGCAAATTTGTAAATATGAACTCCATGAACAATGAGGATTGATTGTGTATGTTAGTGTCTAAGAAGTTATTTTTCTCTTTTTGACTCCAAGCAATTCTGAATATATATGCTAAATATTACAACATGTGAAGGGTATGTTATTTATTTTGTAAATGAGGAGTAGTTATATATTTTGTAAATGGATTGAAGTTGCAGTGTAATGTGAAAAGTTCAAATGTTAGTTTTATAAAAATATAAAGTTGACTTATTTAAGCATGTTAGGCTTAATAGTATAGTCAACGTATTATAAAACATATATAAAGCATATAATATTTTGAATTCTTAAACTGATATATGATTTACTCTATATCTGAGTAAATTTTAAGAAAACATTTATGTAATGCACACAAAGGGTAAGTTGATTTTTGTCCAAAATGTACACACATATTCTTTTTGTATATGTAGCATTTTTTTGGATGCGGAGACTCGAAGAGCAATGGGAGAACAAGCTGTAGCTCTTGCCAAAGCGGTGAAATATTCCTCTGCTGGGACCGTAGAGTTTCTCGTGGACTCTAAGAAGAACTTTTATTTCTTGGAAATGAATACAAGACTCCAGGTAACAACAACTGTTTTTTATTCCTCTCCATGCCGCTGTACTTTACCCTTTCTTCTCCACCTCTTTTTGTTTTATAAAAGTTAAAAAATTAACTCCATAAACTGTTAAATAAAGATTTAGTTTTTATGCTTATGCTAAGACATCTGTTAGGAATGATGGATAAGCATCCATCTAAAGTTCAATATCTAAACCTCTGCTTTGTCACTGTTAATACTTTATGTTGGTAATACCACTTTGTTTTTTTTCTTGAACCTTTCTAGATGAACTGTATTTGACTGTGTATGTGCTATTAAGAGAAATTACTCTAGATATTATAAATAGGAAGTGATTCAGTGATTTGGAAGGATGGAGGAAGGAAGGGTACCCAGAGTGATCTTCTGGGAGTGACTCCAACTGCTGTACCACCCAGCTAGGCTCCCAGAGGAACCGCCACCTCTGCCCAGTGAGGACGTTGAGAATCAAGTGGCTGCCCTTGGAACTGTTGACATTGGGGGATATACTTCCAAATCTCAGGAAGCTACTGGCATTGTAACTGGTGCCTTTATTTTCTTTCTTCTTTCCTTTTTTCTTTTGTTTAAAGAAATAAAAGAAACTATTGTGAACTATGCAGAAATATTAATAGAACACAGGTGTATAATTGAACATATTATAAAGCAAAAATCATAAACACCACTGAGTCTAGAAATATTTACAAAGCAGCCAGCTCTTTTTACTTCAGCCTCATTTTCTTCTTCTTACCGATTCTGATTCCCTCTCCATCTTCCCTAGAACTGTCACCTATCTGACTGACTTCTTAGAACCTTCAGTTTTCATATCGTTCTTCCTTTGAATAATACATACCTAAGCAGCATAATTACTTTTGTCTTGTTTTTTAAACTTTATATTAATGGGATCATACAGTATGTATTCTTTTGTGTCTGGCCTCTGTTTTCAGCATTGTATTTGTGAGATTCATGCTATTTCATGGAACTTCTGTATGATACTTTTTTGAAGAAAATGCCACTATTTATTAGATTTCTATAGATAGTTTATTTCTAGTTTTATGGAATTTGTGTTAGTTTGCTAGGACTACCATAACAAATGATCATAAACTGTAGCATAACACAACAGAAGTTTGTTCTCTTACACTTCAGGAGGCCAGAGTCTATTATCCAGGTTCCAGCTGAGTGGGTTCCTTCCTGCGGGGGTGGGCTTTCAGGGAGAATCCGCTCCATGCCTGTCTCATGGCTTCTGGTGTTGTGAGCAGTCCTTGATATTTTTGGCTTGTGGCAGCATAATTCTCATAACTCTAATCCCTGCCTCAGTTGTCACATTGCCTTTACCCTGTGCATCTGTGTGTCCAGAGTTCCCGTTCTCTATAGGGACGGACACCAGTCACGTTGGATTCAGAACCTTTCCTATTCAGTACGGCCACATCATAACATGATTACCTGTGCCAAAATCCTGTTTCCAAGTAAGGTCACGGTCACAGGTTGTGAGTGGATGTGAATTTTGAGAGGACACTCTTCAGTCTGGTACACCATTCAAAAAAAAACACGTGGCCTACAGAGATAAATAGATGAATGCTTGCCTAGGACTGGGGTGGGTGCGTGGGGGGATAGATGGCTGAGGGGTGGAATAGGACAGGAGAGAATGAGGAAGGCATACTTATGCCTGAAAACAGTGTCAACTCTTCTTCTGTTAAGGCTTTGGGGAGGTGGGTGGCTTGTGGGAGGGGGTGTTGAGTCACTGCAGGCATGAGCTGGGTCGAGCCTAAGCTTTCTTGCTGCTGTGGTTTTCCCACGTGCCAAGGGGCTGCTTGTGGTGTTTCTGCATGCCTGCTTCATCCTGAGCTTGAGGGCTTGCCTCTGACCCTCGGCTTTGCGGGAGCTGTGTCTTCATGCCTGTGCCTCTTTCCCAGAGGGAGACTCCTGTGGGCCCTTCTTAGCCTTCCCATGGGTGCAGGAGGAGTGTTTTCTGTTTTCTGTGTCTTAGTGGTTGTCAGTCCTTGTGTCCTTGAGCTTTGAGGTGAGTTCCGCAGTGGCCCTGCTGCTCCCCAGCGGTCAGGAATCTGATGGTCTGGGCTCCAGGTGGCTTTCTACCTCTTTCCTGATGGTTATCTTTTTTTTTTTTTTTTGAGACGGAGCTTCACTCATGTTACCCAGGCTGGAGTGCAGTCGCAACCTCCGCCTCCTGGGTTCAGGCAATTCTCCTGCCTCAGCCTCCTGAGTAGCTGGGATTACAGGCACGCACCACCATGCCCAGCTAATCTTTTGTATTTTTAGTAGAGATGGGGTTTCACCATGTTGACCAGGATGGTCTCGATCTCTTGACCTCGTGATCCGCCCGCCTCGGCCTCCCAAAGTGCTGGGATTACAGGCTTGAGCCATCCTGATGATTATCTTTTGCCTGCTGTTGCTTTCTTCATCCTTTTACTCTCCACCTACCTGTGTGAAGACAGTTCATGAGTTCCTCTGTAAGCAGTGTATAATTTTTCAGCCCAGTTTGATATGTTTGTCTTGTGTCTCGACCCTTTGCTTCTTAGAAAGTTAACAGAAATGCTGGTATATTTGAGTTTAAATTTCAGACAGGTTATCACCATGTTACCCAGATGGATCTTGAATCCCAGCACTTTGGGAAGCTGAGGTGGGATCCTTGGAGCCCAGGATTCAAGATCTGTCTGGGTAACATAGTGATAACCTATTTGTACCAAAAAAAAAAAAAAAAAAAAAAGAAAAAAAGAAAGAAAAAGAAAAAATTAGGAACCTTAGTTTGACCAGCATTTTTTTCAGCTCATTGAAAATACTGTTTCTGGTGAGACTTCCCCACTCATTCTGCATTCTGCTGCTTTTTTCTTTTGGTAGCGTTTATGAATTTCCGTTTTTCTTAGATTTTCTTTAACTTTTTGCTGATTTGCATACATGGAATTCATTGAATATTTTGTCTGTTGATTAATGTCTTTTAATATTTTTTGGAAATTCTCCACCATTATTACTTCTGGAACAGTCTCACACACACACACACACAAATGAATAAAACTATAACTTTCATTTTAGATATCCTTGATATATCTCTTGTGTTTCTTATCCTCTCATTGATATTTTTCATCTTTTTTGGATAATTTCTTCTGTCTTTCTTACCTTCCCTTATCCTGTATTTAATTAATTAATCACCCATTGAGTTCCTGATTTCTATTGTTTATATTTCAGTTCTAAAATTTCTATTTGGTTCCTTTAAAAGTATGATTCATTGCTTTTTTTGGGGGGATGGAGTTTTGCTTTTGTTACCCAAACTGGAGTGCAATGACATGATCTCAGCTCACTACAACCTCCACCTCCCGGGTTCAAGCACCTCTCCTGCCTCAGCCTCCTGAATAGCTGGGATTACAGGCATGTGCCACCATGCTCAGCTAATTTTGTATTTTTAGTAGAGACAGGGTTTCTCCATGTTTGTCAGGCTGGTCTCGAACTCCCAACCTCAGGTGATCTGCCCCCCTTGGCCTCCCACAGTGCTGGGATTATAGGCATGAGCCACCATACCCAACTTGCTTTTTATCTTTTCTTGTCTGCTACTTGAATTTTCAATTTTGGCTTTTGTTTTTTGAACATAATTACCTTATTTTGTAGTGTGCGTCTGATAATTTTGATATACGAAGTCTTAATGACTACTTATATTATCTGTTTTTTATGTTGTTTCTTGGTTGTGCTGTTGAGTTCCTGTTGTGCCTGTTACTGTCATACACAATTATTTTAAAAATTGTTATTTCATTAATAAATTAAAACCTAGGATGATGGATTCTTCCTTATAGAGATTTTTAAATTTTCTTCCATCACATGCCTATGGACAGTATTATTTTGTGACTACACCAATCTAAGCTCAAAGTGTGAGATTCCTTGAACTCCTGAGGGGATACATAGCCCAGTTGTGGTTCTAGAGAATGTATGATTTTGTTCCAGTTAGTTCTTCCCTTGAGGTTGCATTCCTTTGTGGCTTGCACTAAAAGTGGCGGTGGTTTATCAGGGCTCTTTGATAAATTGATACTTTTGGTGGCCTCCTGTCTTCATGGTTATGCTTTTGATTTCTTGATGGCACTAAAAGTATAGCTTATATTCATAGTCCTTTTTTCCTGGAATGGCAAATGCCTTTAGGGCAAAAATGGTGTTGAGTGTTGGGTTTACAAATCTGTGTTTGTATCTTCTTGGTTTTGGCTGATTCCTTCCTATATTCTTACCCTGTAATGTTTTTAAGAAGACCTCCCCCATCTCCCATTCCCCACCAATTGTTTTCTAGTCCTCAGTAAGCACAGGTTCCAAGCTGATGGCTTTAGAGGTACATTATGCCTGTAGATTAAATAGGTTTCTGTCCTGTCTCTCAACACCCCCCAAAAGTAGTGAGCGGACAGTGGAATGCCTTACTACTTCCTCACTTTTCCTTTCCAAATCTCATTCATATGCACTTGATTGACACATTCAGAACTGCATGCAGTCACATGAAAACCTCAGCTGAAAGGGAGTCAGAAACAGGGTTTTTAACCTGTTCTGCAGTGTAAGAGTGTACCCTTGGAGAAGTTTGGAGGGAAAGTTGAGTGCCTGTTCATCATTTTCACATGAATATAATCACCAGAACATTGCTGTCTTTTCATTGTAAAGTACGACTATCAAATAATGGAGCTGATTTTCATTAGGTATGGCAGAAGTGATCTACCTAGATCACTAGATTTTGAGACCAATATTGTGAATACTTGTAGCATTTTTATAGATAGTAACTCAGCAGTTGTTGCTCAAAACTCGTACTTCCTTTGAAATCACCTTCGTAGCCTATATTTTATTTTGTGAATAGCTTTAGAAGTGACAGAATTTTGCCTTTTGAAGATTAATTTGTTTTTGATTAAAATGTATCTTTATAACTAAGTATATCTAATTAGATAATTAGTTGGAAAATCATGTTTTTGGTTAAAATGAAGACTTTATTTTGCCATAATGAGAATAATAGCTTATAATTTGATTCTGAAGACAATTTGAGATGACCACAAAACATTTGTATTTTATTCCAGACACAAGAGATACAAGATTGTTTAATTGAGATACTTATCAGTATTTATGGAATTATCAGATGGTGTCTTTCTTTTTAGGGGAGTTTGTTACTGTGTTCTTGTGGTATCTTTTTTTTCTATTTGTTTCTGCCACATTTATCTCAACCTACAAGTTTGTTCAAATTTGTACCATGGTCATTTCTGGCAAAAAACCTGATAGTTGATATATATTTTTTTGTTTGTTTTTGAGACAGAGTTTCGCTCTTGTTGCCCAGGCTGGAGTGCAGTGGTGCCATCTTGGCTCACCACAACCTCCATCTCCTGAGTTTAAGTGATTCTCCTACCTCAGCCTCCCGAATAGCTGGGATTACAGGTGTATAGCACCACACCTGACTAATTTTGTATTTTTAGTAGAGATGGGTTTCTCCATGTTGGTCAGGCTGATCTTGAACTCCCAGCCTCAGGTGATCTGCCTGCCTCAGCCTCCCAAAGTGCTGGGATTATAGGTGTGAGCCACCATGCCCAGCCTGTAGTTGATATTTTTATCAAATAATTCTATGCAGTTGGTCAAGACTCTGTAAGTACCTATGTTTTGTGTATTGGACAGCTTGCTAGGAAATTATATTCTATACCCTCAAAAATTATAAAAATATTTCAGGGAAAAAATCAAGTTCACAAAGCTTTTGTCATATGACAAAAATTGTGAATTGATTCATAATGATGTGAATCAGTGCTATAGAAAATCACGTCCATGTTTGACCTGAAATTGCTCCACTTCTCACCAAGGGACTGGACCCCACACTGCAGGAAAATATTTCACTAATGCCTGCACTTAGCACATGTCCCAAGGTCTCTGATTGATTGGAGCTCTTGTTCACAAACAGAGCTCTGATAGTACCTAATGCCGTTAAGAATGCTGTTTAAATAGCATTCTATGATATTTAAGATCATACTTTGCATCATTTGTCTCCCATTTAATATTTAATCATATGTTTTCCTCTCCTGTGATTACTTCCAGTGACTGATCCTATCAGTTACCAGAATAAATTAATTTTAATTTTTTAGAATGCATCTGTGTGATGGGGGTATTTGATATGGAGGATATAACGGAATGGGAGCATGAACAAAGAATCTTGGACTTCATATGTATTCAGAAAACCATTCTTACATATTCCAAAGATTTCTTTCTGATACTCTTAAACAATCCACATGTTCTTTTAATAGAAGATTTTCTCTTTCAAATTTCTTTACTATTCTTAAATTATAATACTTAAGGCACATTCACCAAATTCTTTATATCCCAAGATATATGTTATCTCTAATTAGTGTTTCATTTTGAGCTGGAGGGCTATAATTTTCTTTGTTCTTTTTTTATTCTTTGAAATTTCCTGATTGAACTTTTACTTTCTCCAGCTTCAGAACTGTGCTTTTTTTTTTTTTAATAACAGAAATCCATCTTCATGTTATAAATTTCCTTAAGAGTGAAATTTGCAATGACAGTACTGTTTCTCTATAAAGAGATGTAGCACTAAGAAAGTCACCACATTTTGTGCATTAATAGCTAGTTCAGTTGACTGGTTTGTTCTCACTCTGGTCACAGTTTATGTATTTGAATTATCTATGATATCCTCACATATATTGGCTTTATTTTTTTAAGTCACTAGTTTTCTCTTGCTTAAAGATAAAGTTTAAATGCTTTTGCATCACAATACAAGTTTTTTTTGTGGCCCTGATTTTTCCCCCAGAGTCCTGTTTCTTGCCAGTGCCAGTCTCTGTATGTGAATTACAACAGACTCCTCTCTTTTCCCTGAAGGTGCCTTTCAGTTTGACTTCTGCGTGCCTTGGATCATGCCACTCCTATGCTTGGAATGGTCTCTGTTCTCCTCTCATAATGAGCACTGAGCTATGTATCCACCCACACACCCACACACACCTGCCTCTGCCCTCTCACCATATTTCTCCCTTATCTCACCTCTCTCCACATTTGAAAGATGGACAGCTAGATAGAGAAATACTCCATGGAAACTAGGATTTTGTGAAAATGCTATTTTATTGATTATTAGCCCCCTTTATCCACAGTATTCTTTTCCGAAGTTTCAGCTACCCTCGGTCTACCTCATTCCAAATATATTAAATGGAAAACTTTAGAAATAAACAATTCATAAGTCTTAGATTGTGAACCATCCTGAGTAGCGTGATGAAATCTCACACCCTCCTGCTCCATCCTGCCTGGAACATGGATCTTCTCTTTGTCCAGTATCTCTATGCTGTAGACACTCCCTGTCGGTGAGTCCCTTAGAAGCCACCTCACTGCAGTGAGACATGATGATGCCAATGCACTCCAGCCTGGACAGAGGGACACCCTGTCTCTGAAAAAAAAAAGCAGGGGAGGAAGCTGCCTCGGTGATCAGATTGACTATATGATACCTCAGTGCTTATGTTCAAATCTCCTTTACTTTATATAATAATGGCTCTAGCACGCAAAGAGTACTGTTGCTGGGAATTCAGATATGCCAAAGAGAAGCCATACAGTGCTTTCTTTAAGTGAAAAGCTGGAAGTTCTAGACTTATAAGGAAAGAAAAAAAAGTCATTTGCTGAGGTTGCTAAGATCTGTGGTAAGGATGAATCTTCTATCAGTGGCATTATGAAGAAGGAAAAGAAATTTTTGTCAGTTTTGCTGTCAAAAGTCAGACTTCAAAAGTTATGGCTATAGTGCATGATAAGTGCTTAGTTAAGATGGAAAAGGCATTAAATTTGTGTGTGTAAGACATGAATAGAAAAGTGTTCTATGGCCGGGCGTAGTGGCTCACGCCTGTAATTCCAGCACTTTGGGAGGCTGAGATGGGCGGATCACCTGAGGTTGGGAGTTCAAGATCAGCCTGACCAACGTGGAGAAACCTTGGCTTTACTAAAAAAAAATACAAAATTAGCCGAGTGTGGTGGCGCATGCCTTTAATTTAAGCTACTCGGGAGGCTGAGGCAGGAGTATCGCTTGAACCTGGGAGGCGGAGGTTGCAGTGAGCTGAGATCATGCCATTGCACTCCAGCCTGGGCAACAAAAGCAAAACTCCATCTCAAAAAGAAAAAAAAAAAAAAAGAAAAATGTTGTAATTGACAGCAATCATATTCTATACTATCCATAGTTTTGGGCATTTGCTGGGGACCTAGGAACACGACCTCTAAGGATGAGGGGGTCTACTGTATATGTAATTTGCTGAGATAATTTTAGTTTCTTATTTTATTGAGTGGTAATACTCAGAATTGGTTTAAAAAATATCTAGTGGTTTATAAGAGTCTAAAATGGAAAAGTTACTCTCCGTATCACACTTATCACAGCCATTTCTTTTTCCTCTGTTGAAGCAACCTTTGTTTTTTTCAACACATTAATTTGGGAGTATTCCATTCCTAATTTAAAGTATTGTCTTTTTCATTTTAATGACTTTTAATAAGCTGTTATGGGGATGTAACAGTTATATAATTTCACCAGATTTCTACTGATAATTTTTCCATTTTTTTGCTATCCCAATAATGCAATTACGAATGACCCTTTATATCCATTTTGTACGTGCAGAAGTAGAATTGCTGGGAATATATGTGCTCTTATAAATTGTTAAGTATTGTCAGCTTACCTCTTACAGGAGAGCTTGTTCCTTCCTTCTTTCCGTGGCCAAAAGTGTTTTTTTGCCTTTTGATCTTTGTATGATAGTGAAAAATGGTATATTGTTTTCATTATTTATCATGAGTAAGGTTGAATTTTTCTTTATAGATTAATTTATGTTTCCTTTTCTGTGAATTGACTGTTAGATCCTTTGCCCTTTAGGCTTTCTTATTGATGTGTAGGTGTTTGTTTATTTTGGGGGAAAGTTAGTCCTTTGTGATACTGTCGGAAAGCAGTGGCTTTGTAAATATTTTCATAGGCCTTAAGGGCAGGTGCTTTCTGAGCAAAGACCCTGGCAGCTGGGTTCAGGGGTAGCAACCCTAAAGGTAGAGCCCTCGGAGCCATTTTGTTAACAGCCCAGGCTGGTAAAACAGAGACCTTCCCTCCCTCTCCCCATAGAGCTGTGCTGCCTCTCCACATTACCCTCTCACCCTCCCTATCCCCACCACTGAAAGTTGAGGAGGGGCAGATATGCCAGCAACTCTTCTGCAGGGTCTGAGTTAATAGTCTGAGCTTTCCTCATTAACTACATTGCCCCATGGGGAAATAGGGTCTGAGGAACAGGGTGAAGATGTTCTGTGAATAAACATTTATTTTCCAATGGCTACCTGATTGTTCCAACAATTATAGAATAATCAGTCTTTTCTGTAATAATTAGAAGTGCTTCCTATGTTACATACTGAAATCTCAGATGTATGCAGATGTATTACTTCACACTCCTTTTTTTTACATGTTTCTGCTTATTCATCTTCTAGCACTACACTGGTTTAGGTATTATAGCTATAGATTATAGTACATTATCTAGTAGAACTATTCCTTTCTCATTACTTTTATTATTCCATATGAAAAATTAGCTTATAGATTAGCTTATTATATTTATATTTAACTGAAGAAAAAGAAATTAGGATGATGGACTTGCTGGACTATTAGATAAACGTTTATAACTTTTCACAGATATATTAATTCCTTAAATATGTTCTTTTTTTTCCCCTCCAATGACATGGAACTAAAATATGTTCTTAATAAGAAAAATGATTATGAAAAACATTTATATTTTTGTCATTTTTCTTCATATTTCATTCTGAAAGAGTATATTGTTTCTCTT
Source organism: Sapajus apella (assembly GCF_009761245.1). NCBI lineage: Eukaryota > Metazoa > Chordata > Mammalia > Primates > Cebidae > Sapajus > Sapajus apella. The sequence continues at coordinate 749,350 of NW_022437000.1, forward strand.
TTACAAAAGTAATGGAAATTGGCATACTTCGATTTAATCCTGCTGTCTTTACTCCCTGACTCTTCATTTTTGCAAGTTTTTTTATGAGTTTTATGTGGCTGCAGCATTTACTTTCTTTTCTGTAGGCATGGTTCTCCTGGAGGTTTCATCCAACTTGTGTATTTTATCTCCTTATGGTCACTGTCAGCATCTTACCATAGCTTCATGATTAGTGAGTTCTTTATTTCAGTTCATTTTATATAAAGTTAGGTTTTTTTTTAAAAATCAAGAATTTATATTTTAGAGATACCTGTGGGTACTGTGTTTCAATTCTTAGATGGGTAGTAAGGTTACCCTCGTATCTGAAATTAGAATTCAGATGCAAATCATTTGATACTGGTATCCTTCACAGTTGTAGGACTTGAAACATCTTTCTGTGGTTGACCTTCAGAATTTTATGAGGGAATATCATCTATTAAAATTTAAGACAGTGGTTTTATTCAATTTCTCTATATATCTTTTCTCCTTTTTCTTTCCCTTTAAAAATTGAATCTATTTGATTAAGAAAGAGATAGGTAGAGTTTTTCATCATAATTTTAAAAACTAACTTTATTTGTTAGAGCAGTTTTGGGTTTATGGAAAATGAGTGGTAAGTACAGAGAGTTGGCATATGTCCCTCACTCACCCCACTCATTTCCCTACTTAGCATCCCACATTAGTGTGGTACATTTGTGACAACCCATGAGCCAATGTCGATGAGCATTGTGGGTCTTTTGTTTGTTCGTTTTTTTAGGGGAGGGGTCTTACTCTGACACCCAGGCTGGAGTGCAGTGGTGAAATCCTAGCTCACTGCATCCTGGAACTTCTGGATTCAGGTGATCCTACCACCCTGGCTTTTCAGGTAGCTGGGACTACAGGCATGCATTACCATGCCTGGCTAATTTTTGTAGTTTTTGTAGAAACAGTGTTTCAGCATGTTGGCTAGGCTGGTCTCGAACTCTTGGGGCCCTCTGTCTCACTAGGTGCTAGGGTGCCCTGTGACAGGGCACCTGGCGATACATTGTTTTTAACTAAAGTCTATCGTTTACACTAGGGTTACTCTTTGTATTATACAGTCTATGAGTTTGGACAAATGTGTCTACCATTATCGTATCATACAGAATAGGTTTGATGCCCCCAAAAATCTTTGTATCCAAGACATCTTTGCATTTCTTTCCTTCTTTGGCACTTTCTTCTTTCCTTTCCTTTTCCCCCTCTTTGCATTCCCTTCCTCCTTCCTTCTCTGCCCGCCTCCACCCATGTGTCTGTCTGTTTCACTTTCTTTTCCTCATTGTAATTTTCCCACATATGGAAGTACTTCAGAATAGCCAGAGTGGTAGGGTAGAGCCCCAGGAATCAGAGCCAGCTTCCTATTTACTTCCCAGTGTTGTTTCAGGTATGCCTTCTTTTCCTCAGTTGTTCCCCTCTTAGCTGGAGATATCAGACATAATGTAATTTCATGTTATCCTTAGGTATATGTCTTTAAGTTTTCCCTGCATTCCCAATAATGCATATTTTTACATATTTATGTACAATATAATTTGATGTATGTAGGTTTATGACTCTTGTACATGAATTATGTACCTTTTTTCTTGCCTGAATGTTTATCTTGTTTAAATGTTTAATCTCAAATCTGACTTAGACTCATGTCATATTGTCGTCTCCTTTTTTGTGTGGTCCTTTATTTTAAAGCCTTCTTTATTAGTTGTTTTCTTTTTTGAGTTTAGAAAAAAATATGTGTATATATATTTGTATAGATGGGGTCTCAATATATTGCCCAGGCTGGTCTGGAACTCTTGGGCTCAAGGGATCCTCCTGTCTTGGCCTCTGAAAGTGCTGGGATTATAGAAGTGAGCCACTGGTACACAGCCTGAAAATATTTTCTAAGAGCCCAATCCAACATTTTCTTTAAGTGGGAAAATTTAGTTCTTCCCATTTTAGATACTTGATTTTATTTATTTTGTCTTATATTTAAATTTTTTTTTCTGTTTTCTATTTTGTTTTTCCTTTTCTGTTTGTTGCTTGAAATAATTGCTCATTATCCCTTTTGTTTCCCATTGATAATTTGGAAATTCTGTTATCCTTTAAAATTTTATTTATGTTTATTCTTCTATTCAGACAGATGTTTTCTCTATCATTTGTAAGGATGGTAACTAGTTCCCTCAATTTTCCAACACTGAAGATTTGCTAAGATACTTTAATACGTCTAAGCTATTTTTGACCTTCTCTTGTAGTTTATCTCTTCTGTTTCCAAATACCTTTTTTAGCTCCTATATATACAGCCCAGGCACATCTTTCATTATTTGCTATTTCTTCATCTTTCTTTTTTGAGATTTCTGCCCTAGTTCATTTGTGTAGCACATTTTTTCGTGAAATTTCTTCATTAGACTATGTGGAATTCATATGCTCTGAAATGTCACGTCCTCAGCTATGTTTCTTTAGCCCTGAAAGGGGAATACTGTTTTGATTGAGTGCAGGATTCTTGCTCAGGATTGGGTTTCAGTTCTTGTCTTTCAGGAGTATATGAATTTCAGCTGTGTTCTAGCTTCTAGTATGTCTGGTGTCATTCTGATTTTTTTTCAATTACAGATAATGTAGTCTTGTTGTCTGAAAGTTTACCCAATTTTCTCTCTCTCTTTCTCTCTCTCTCTCTTTTCTTGAGACAGTAGCTCATCCTGTCACCCAGGCTGGAGTGCAGTGGCATGAACCTGGCTCACTGCAGCCTCGACCTCCTGTTCTCAAGCTGTCCTCCTGCCTCAGCCTCCCAAGTAGCTGGGACCATAGGTACCTGCTGCCACACCTGGCATATTTTTTAATGTTTTTGTAGAGATGAGGTCTCACTTTGTTGCCCAGGCTGGTCTCAAACTCCTGGTCTCAAGTGATCCTGTCAGCTTGGTCTCCCAGTGCTAGGATTACAGGCAGGAGCCATTGTGCCTGACTCTAATTTTCTTTTAATCCTTGGAATTCAGGGACTTTGTTCTAACCAGGATATGCCTTGATGTGTGTTTGTATATATTAACCCTGCCTTTTAGTCCATGCCATTTTTCAGTGTTCAGGTTTAACTATTGCTTCATTTCAGAGGAAGTTTCTTCTGTTATTTAACTATTTCCTGCCCTCAGCAATTTTCTCCTGCTTGTGGAACTTCTGGTGTTTGCAATTTAGGTCTACTGGATATATTTCTCTTGTGATAACTGTCATTTTATATTTATTCTGTGTCTCTTGATATTATTTTCTTTATTGATCTCCCAGGTTACTAATTTAGGTTGCAACAATGATTATCTTCTCCTTTAAGTAACTGACTAAATTTTGCAATTGGGAAATCACATTATTTTACCTCAGAAATTCTAATTGTGCAATACAGTTAGCCTTCTTCACCTGCGAGTTCTGCATCTGTGGATTCAACCAACTGTGACTTAAAAATTAAAAAATAAATTAAAAATATCAATTTAACAATTAAAAAATACAAAAGCATGATATAGTATAACAACAGTTTACATAGCATTTACATTGTATTACCACGAGTAATCTAGAGATGATTTAAAGTACACGGGAAGGATGGGGTACTATGGCTCATGCCTATAATCCCAGCACTTTTAGAGGCTGAGGCAAGAGGATTATTTGAGCCCAGAAGATCAGTGCTGCAATGAACCATGATCATGTCACTGCACTGCAGCTGGGGTGACAGAGCAAGACCCATTTCTTTAAAAAAAAAAAAAAGTGTACAAGATGATATGCATAGGTTAGATGCAAATACCATATTGCTTTATATCAGGGATCTGAGCATCTGTAGATTTTGGTGTCCACAGGGGTCCTGGAACCAATTTCCTGGGGAGACAGAAGGAGAACTCAGGGGATGTATGGGCACATGCACATATGTGCATTGCTGCTCTTGAAGTTTTTAAGTGGCTTTACTACTTTTTGGATAAAGTTGTATTTTCCCCTGTCCTTCAGTAGCTCTATTTCACTTGGCCTATGTAGTCATTATTCTGAATGTTTTTTCTTTCTTGTGCTAGTAATCCCCCTGCTGTGGTTTTGCTGTGGTTGTTTGGGGGTTATCAATACTGAGTTCTGCCTCTTGAAATATTCTAAGTGACAGTAGCCCTTCAAATGATTGAAGACACAACCATATCTACTTCAGAGTCCTGGAACAGTGTGTGTCTCCTAGCATTCTCATCTCAAGGACAGAATTGAGCTAACTTTTATTGACTACTTGGATTCCTTGGCAAAGAGACCATGGACCCATCTGGAGCTTTCTCCCCAAGGTCCATGGCTCTTTGCAGGCCAGGCTTTCTCCGTGATGTATTCATTCCACATTCTTCCCTAGATTTCTCTGAAGCTAGTCTCCAGTTTTGATTCATCCAGAGAGGGAGAAGAGCCTGTTCCCAGTTCTTGGCTCTCATCTTCTCTCTAGATCTTAGTGCTTCCCATGTCCTCAGCTGCTTAGCAACTCTGGAGGAGGTAGCATGGAGTCTGGGTTGGAGAGGTGTGAGCCAGGCTGGTTTTGACAGCTTCCCAGAGCAGGAGTAGCTAACCTGGATCTCTCATGAGCTTTAGGGGAGTCTGTGAACCCTCTGAAGTCAGATACATATTTTTTTAGGGAGAAATTCAGTGAGATTCTGAATTGTGAAATGGTTCAAAACAACTGTAGCTGACTAATGGAGAACTCATTTAATCGTTTTGTTAGTTGCAAACATTTACTATTTTCACTCCAAGCAAATAAATTCTAGTGCTCTTCCTTCTTAGCTGTGTGACTGTAAGCCAGTTCCTTAACTTCTGTGTGTTTTGATTTCCTCATTAGTAAAATGACATTAATTATAGCATTTGCTGTATAGAATTATCAGCATTAAATTAATTAATATAGTTTAAATATTCAAAATATTACCTGGTTTATACTGAACACACATTCTTTCTGCTAACTGTGTCTTATCCATAACACTTGCATGCTGTTTATTAAATACTGGTTAACATTTTTACTATTACTGTTGTCATTAACATTACTGCTATTACTATTATCATTAATGTAAAGCCTGTCAGAGACATCTGAAGAGATGGCAGACTTATCCACATATTAAATAATAACTTTCTCTCATTCTTTTGTCAGTTAACTGCAAAATTATTATTACATGTGAACAAACATATTTGAAATATTAACCACTTTAAAAGAGATCTGCTTCTGTTATAAGGGTGTTTGTGTAAGAAGAGTCTGTGAGGAAAATGGGAACTGAAATCTTTCTTCGAAAAACGGAGCTGATAGAGAAAAGCATATACTACATTGCTTAGGCCTTTGTGCTAAGATTAATATTAGGACCCCTGAATATACCTTTCCAAATGTGTGTGTGCGTCTGCGTGTGTGTGTGTGTGTGTGTGTGTGTGTGTAATTATTAATTTCCAAATGCTAGATTATTTTGGTTTTTAGTTTTTTAGAAAAGCAATTCCCAAATAGAAATGAATAAAATCTTTATAATAAGTAATTAAATATCCAAACATGATCAGTAGACTGTATATGTCTTTGAGAACAGAGAGGTAAACTGTCCCACTTTAGTTAGACCTTAGTTAGTTGCTTATATTGATTGATACAGTGAAGGACGAATCTACTTTAACTATGGAAGGAAAGGTACAGTAGAATTGTTGAAATACTATGAAGGCCATATACTCTAATCTCATCAGAGAGAATTCTGCATCACAGGGAAGCTTTATATTCCAGAGGATTTTAGAAATTCTTTTTTTTTTCAAATTCATTTTGCCCTTTGCTGTTGCATTTGTTTAAAAATCAATAATTATTACAAATAAATTCTGGTTTATAACAATTGACTATAATTGAGCAAATACCATATTCTAATTTTATATTTAAAAAACTTTTTAGATTTAAAAACTGTTTCTGGACCTGCCAGATTACAAGATTTTGGTCTTTAATAGAGTTAAAGTATTTGAGAGAATGAGGAGAAATTATTGGGAACAGGATTTCTAACTAATTGTAAAATTTCTTTCTTGGATATGGGCAAATGCTGACCTTTTTGATTGTATTTAAAGTGATAGAGGCCAGGGCTCTTAGGCTGGTTAGAGTAAGCCAGAATTGGGATGTTTTGGCATATTTTGTGCTGGGAAACTGAGGATAGAAGTTAGGATGTGTTATGTCCTCCCTTCTTACTTACTGAGCCTTAAGTAGAAAGTCGAAGGAAAAGTTTTTGGTATACACATATGTATAGGTAAGCTTGTCAGGCACTTACACCTGGGGTTTTATTTTAAAGCATATTGTAAATGATCTTGCTGTCTGAGTTCTGGACTCTTTTTATCTATGTTTAACTTTTAAAATACATCTTTGTATTAGTTTGCTAGGGCTGCCATAACAAAGTATCATACACTGGGGTGGCTGAAACAACAAAAATGTGTTTTCTCACAGTCCTGGAGGCTAGAAGTCCAAAATCCAGGGGCCAACAGGGTCGGTTTCTTTTGGAGGCCTCTCTCATTGCTGTGGGTGGCCATCCTCTCCCTGTGTCTTCCTGTGGTCTCTCTCCTGTGCCGTGTGTTGTCTGAGTCGTGATCTTCTCTTTTTATGAGGATACCAGTCATGTTGGGTTAGGGCCCACTGTGATGATCTCATTTTAACCTGATCACTTCTTTAAAGACCATGTCTCCAAATACAGTCACATTCTGAGGCAGTGGAGGTAGGACTTCAACATACAAATTTGGAGGGGATGCAATTCGGCCCATAACAGTTTCCTTATCATTTCTTCCTGTGATTATTATTCTTGGGGTCACTAGGGAGCCCTGTAATAGAATCTCTTCAGTTTTCATGGTTACTCTTGTATATAACCATTATTTCCAAGGTGAGTTTATAGGAGTGATGTGTTGGGGCCTATTTCCCAATATGCTTTTTATACTTGAGTGCTGTAGATCAAAATCTGATAACCTTAGATCCTGTATTCTCAGGAGGTAGAGCTTCAGAATTTTAATAGGTACATGCTAGATTCCGTTCTCTGAACAGAAAGAGCAGAATCTTTCTGAACAGACAGAGCAGAACCAAAAATAATGGCATTGGCCATCCTTTCAGACTGGAATAGCAACAAACTACAAAGACAGAAGCCTATTATGCCAAACACCATTATGAAACTGAATTTTATGTAATGGACAGTTTCCTCATATTTCAATGGGTAATCATACCTAAACTACTTTGCTAAGTTGAATCCAACAAGTTTTGCTTACAAAAGATAGCTTTCAAAAAACAAGTCTTTGTAATATCTATCAGTTTAGACTGGATATATTGAATAAAATGTCACTTAAAATTGTGTTAATTTAAAAGAACATTATTTCTATGACAAAAAATTTCACCATTCTCTCACCACACCATCTTCAGAGCAGTCTCCTATGCCTTCCCTATTAAATGACAGTGATGTATTGAAAAAGTTTGTGTATGTGAGAAAGGATTTTGTAAATTTCAAAGTGCCACACTGAGGTCGGTTGTATTTATGTGTGGTGGGTCTTACACTTTTAGGGGCAGTTTCTGCTTTGATTAAGCAGCTGGGCCACTGTTTACCGCTGCCAAACAATTACAGCTGCAAATATCCCACTGTTCAAGGAATTTTTTAATACTTCTCATCAGCCTCCTTACAATGGCCAAGTTAACACACATGGCATCCTTCTGTCTTCTTTTTACATGTTGTGACTTTTCCCTCTCTTAGACTTTACTGAGTTTTAATTTTAAGTCAACTCAGATATGTAATTAAAATTTGCTTGAATCTTGCTCGCTTTCAGGACGACTTCCCTGTTATTCAGTTACTGATCCTGAATGTTTTAGGAATTATTAGGTAGATATCACAGTAAGATATTTAAAAGTTTAGGTCAGAGGAAACAAATTGCAGAAATTATCTGCTATTATATAACTATTTTATTTAACATAGCGGGAGGATTCTCACAAGAATTTTGATCAAGCCAGATGTCTTTATTTTTAATAGTGTTTTATAATATGAGAAACAAGTCTTTCTAGGGACATTTTTATTTTTATTAACTTTTTTATTATTTATATTTTTTTAGGCAGGGTCTCACTCCCATCTCCCAGGCTGGAGTGCAATGGCTCCATCTTAGCTCATTGCAGCCTTGACTTCCTGGGCTCAGGTGATTCTCCCATCTCAGCCTTCCGATTAGTTGGGAATACAGGCATGTGTCACCATGCCTGGCTGATTGTTTTCTCTGTGTGTGTGTGTGTGTGTGTGTGTATGTTTTAAATAGAGACAGGGTTTTGCTGTGTTGCCCAGTCAACTCTCAGACTCCTGGGCTCAAGAGATCTACCTGCGTCGTCCTCCCAGAATGCTGGGATTATAGGGGTGAGCCACCACTCTGCCATATTTTTCCTAACTTTAAATTTTGAAAGTATTTCAGACTCACAGAAAAGTTGTAAAAAATATTACAGGTAATTTCTGAATATACTTTGCTCATATTTACCACATTAGCTTTATCTTTCTTTCTATATCTGTATTTACTAGAAACCTTTCAGAGTATTTCAGACCTGGTGCCTCTTTACTCCTAAATATGTCTGTACTTCCTAAAAACAAGTACATTTTCTTATGTAACTCTAGCACCATAATCAAAACCAGGATTTGAATATTAACATATTACTATCTTCTAATTTAGGACAATATTCAAATTTTTCCTGTTGCCTCATTAATGCCTTTTGTGGTAAAAGAAAAAAAAACCTGGCTCAGCATCCTACATAGCATTTAGTTGTTATATCTCTATTCTCTCTCAATCTGGAGAGAATTAGGCTTTTGGTGAGTTGTGATCTTAACATTTTTTTAAGAGCATAAACCATTTATTTTATAAAATGTCACTCATTTTAGTTTGCCTCTTTTCTTGTGTACTAGAGTCAGTCTTTGCATTCTGGGCAGGAATACGACAGAAATGACTCTGTTCATCTATGAGCACCATGTTGCAAGCATGAAGTGTCACTTTATCCCGTTATTGGTGATGCTGGCTTGGTTAAGACAGTGTCTCTGGTGTTTCTACACTGTAGATTTTCTGTTTTTCCTTTTGTCCTTAATAAAGTATCACATAGGGAGTTACTTCAGACTCTGTAAACAGCAAAGCATACTTTCACTCACTAGCTTTAGCATACTTCCTAATTTGTATTTAATGAGGAGCAGGCTAAAGATGACATTGGCAGTGTCAGAGTTTATTATTATGATTTTTAGAATCATGAGGTAGATAACAACACAGTGTCAAAGAGATTTAGTTTTCTTAAGCTTATTCCGCGACTGAAATGAGATAGATGAAGCACTCAGAGATGAAGAAAGCCTAATTTACCTCACAGTTGCATTTGACAAGCCTAGTTATACTTTGGGAAATAAATTTGAAGCAACAGATGAGTAAGAGGGAGTGGTAAGAGGTATTAGACAATGCTAATAGTGACAGCTTAATGGTGACTAAGAAGACAAAATTAAATTAAAATAGCAAATAGACCTATCAAAAGCCAGCTGATTGTTACTGCCTAGCATAGGTATATGGATCTAAATATATTTATTCTAGTCCATGAGGATGATTATGGCATGAGATATTATGAGGCATGATTATGTCCTATAATATGGCATTTGATAATTTTTTGTACTGGTTTGAACAAAAGATTAATGGTGAGCTAGGGATATAACCAATACAAATGAATTTATCAACAACTGTTAGATTCTGCAGTGTGGCACTACCTTGATGAATATATCCTAACAAGAAATTTGTCTTTGAGGATTCAGGTATTATAACTTGGTAGGGCTTCACCTTTTTGTGAGAGTGATTTTTTGGGGGGCTGGTGGGTTTGGGCTTACTCTTGCTTACTAAATCCCCAGATTTATATATTCACATGCTAATATGTTAATCAACAATGCAAAACAATGCTATCTGGTGGATTCCTGATTGTGTGCTTCTTAGAATGTGCACATTGCTGTTGGGTAGGAAAATATATGAAGCCAGGTTCTCAAATATTTGTGTGGTGAGGATGGAGTCACAATAAGGGAATTCCATTTTGTATTTTGAATGTTTTTAAGGCATTGTTTTCAAAAGTGTGTCCCATGGACTTGGCAACTCATAAAGGTACTTTGCAAAAGGAAGAGGAAGTGCTACACAGGGCCCTTCTCTTGGAGAGTCGCAGGGCATATGGACATGCTAATGACAAGAGTCTTTCCTAAAAAATCTGTTGAACTCAGATTAACCCGGTGTTTCCCAAATAGGAGTGACACAGAAACCTTTTCCCCCCATGTAATAACCCTCACAGCAGATGCTTATTAGCATCAGACTTCTGTACTTACATTTTGCCTCTAAGTGGGACAAGATGAACTTGTTGGTTTACCAGACAGCAATTTTTGACTTAAAAAAATTTTTTTATAAACTTTTGGTCGAGTTAACCATCTTCTTCCCTCCCTTCCTCCCTTCCTTCCATCAGTCTGTCAGTCTGTCTGTCCTTTTGTTCCTTTGTATAATCCTGTTCTGTCACTTAAGTATTGAGCTTAACTTGCAGACAGAAACCATTGCTGAGTACTTGGGAATAGGGGGATATTTGTGATTATTTAAGCAATGTTGTGCTTAGAAGATTTCTGATAATAACGTAGTCGAAAGGAAATGTTTCGTATCCTGTGGATTAGCTTTGGAATTCTATGTATTTCGAAGGACTTCTTTCAAAAGTGTTTAAAGTTATAAGTTTTACTTTAAAGAAGCTAATTTCTCTGAGTTTTACTTTGAAGAAGTTAATTTCTTTTACCTGGAAAGTTCAAGCAAATTAGACCATTTTGTGGACTTAGACAGTACTTGTCAAAAGGTAAATGTTTTTTAAAATTTATCTTCGAATTTTACCTTCAGCAGCTTGTTAGTTAGGCTACCTGCTTAGTTGTTTCTAATTTGAATTACTTGTAGCTCCCTAGTTTAGACTGTAAAATGTTATGGTTCTGTTATATGACTCTAAGTTTAGAACAGAACGGGTCCACTTTTGGAACCCATTCAAAGTGGGTCTGATGTACTTATTTTTTTACACAGTTAAAGTTCCATCTCCAAAGTTGAAGTGGAGTCTCATAATAAATTTGGATCTTTAAACCTTCATAGTAATATGCTTTTTAAAAGACATGTATACACATGTATACATAATTGTATAACCATTGTATATATATATTTATATATACATTTTTTAAATATACATTTCTATCAGGAAGATAACTTCATCTCTGTAGTGAGATAAATTCCAGCCCTATCTTGACCACTTACTGTAGGTGACTCTGTATTTGCTGTTTCTTCATTCAATATATATATATTTATTTGCCATATAAGTATAGTATGTACTTATATGGGCACTGGTCATAGAAAGAGGAAATTGAATGGTTTACTTAATTTTTAAAATTACTTCTCCCCTGGCAGGGTTGTGTGAATAGTATTGATGTAAAGCACTCCGCACATAGTAGGTATCTTTCTCTCTCTCTCTTCTTTTTTTTTTTTTTGAGATGGAGTCTTGCTCTCTTGCTCTATTGCCCCAGCTGGAGCACAGTTGGGGCGATCTCAGCTTACTGCAACTTCCTCCCAGCTTCAAGTGATTCTTGTGCCTCAGCCTCCTGAGTAGCTGGGATTACAGGTATATGCCACCACACCCGGCTATTTTTTTTTTTTTTTTTTTTTAAATTTTTAGTAGAGACTGGGTTTCATCATGTTGACCAGGCTGTTCTCAAACTCCTGACCTCAAGTAATTCACCCATCTTGCCTCCCAAAGTGCTGGGATTACAGGTGTGAGCCACCGCACCCATCCAGGTTCACCTCTTGAGTAGAGTGCTGAGGTGCTTTCTCACATGAAATTGGTTTCTAGTAATAATAGAGGGGTTTTATGCTAGTTACTTTCTTGTTGTATTATATTGAGTCTTGTTTCTTACAAAATCAAAATTTGTTTTCAAAAATATGTATTTTAAACTACCTAATAAGATCTTTATTTAGTGTTACATTTGTTTTATGAAGGGTAGATGCTTATTTTAGTGATGATTTGTCATTAAAATTATGTCAAAATGTCTTAAAATGTTGAGACTATAAACAAACTCATAACACACACAAAGCTAATTATGGATACCATCTGTTTATTTTTACAAAGCTTTTTTTAAAAGACTATGGCATTGTCTGCTTATGATAAGCTTCAAGATTATTATAATGACTAAGTCCTGTCCTTCAATTAGTGTAGTTGAAGATGGGAAGATAATTCATTTGTTCACTGACCTTTTCCTGTGTCAGAGTGTATGAAATATGACATGTCATGATAAAGAAACTATTGTGAAGTGCATTTAGAACATACTTAATTTTTACAGGAAAAAAATGGCATCAAAACAGCAGGTGTGGCCAAAGTTTTGTTTAAATTCTTACAACTTATTCAAGGTTTTAGATGAAAGGTAGATAATTCACTCTTTTCCAGTGACTTAAGTGGCTTCATTTTAACTCAAGTTTAAGAATTTCTAAGTGATCGACCAAGTTTATATTGACATGTATCCCTGTTCGTGTACCATGTTTTTGTACATACATATCTCATGTGTTAGTGTGGAAGGCCAGGAACTCGCATGACAGCATCAGTCCAAGTAGTTGTTAGCAGTTTGCTGAGAGAGCAGAGCGATCGCACTGGCTCTGTTTTGCGATTGTGCACGCTAAGCATTACCCAAGTCAGTGTGGAGGGAAAGCAACCTGAAGGATCCATCTGCTCCCTTCTGCTACACTGCCTTGATGCAAGATTACGCTAATCTGGCTGCTTGTCAGGACAGGTTAGTGAAAGCATGCAAGTAGGTGAGACTTAGGGTGGACTAGTGCTTTGGAAAATCATAAGCTGCCCCTCTAGATGCCATGTTAAGTGTAGCAGAATAGGTTGATTATCAGCGACTTCGAAGATTGCAGTGAAATAACTATATAGTTTTTTTGGTTAAGAATTAGTTTCAAAATTAAAATTCTTAAATATTGTCGGACCACAAATAAATCAAAATTGAGAAAAATAATACAGATAGTTTACAAATGCTTTTAGGCATTAGTTTTTCTTATGATTTGTGTATCGTGTTTATTCTTTTATTTTATTCACCTAGCTCAAGAGTTTTTTAGTTAAAGATGAGTAAATGTCACATACAATTAACCTCATTTTACCCAAAAACTTCTGTAATTCTTCTTGTTTATTTCTTTTTATTTACCTTTTTCTACACATATTAACTGGCAGACCTTGGCCTTGCAGGTTGAGCATCCTGTCACAGAATGCATTACTGGCCTGGACCTCGTCCAAGAAATGATCCGTGTTGCTAAGGGTTACCCTCTCAGGCACAAACAAGCTGATATTCCTATCAACGGCTGGGCAGTTGAATGTCGAGTTTATGCTGAGGTAAAATGAATGGTGTTGGGAGGAAGGATGGTGGTCGTGTCCAGAGTCATGAGACCTGGTATAGCCAACAACAAGGTAAAGTTAGGGTTTTATAACGTTGCCAACTATTGGATTATGTAATCTGTAATTAAACCAGAAAAAATTAGATTATTTTTTGACCTAATTCCAGATAGTTTTAAAGAATTGGGTTTAGTTAATTGTCATGTATTTTTAGATGGGGAAATAGCTACCAATCCTTTAAGAGGCAACAAAGCATTAGTTAAATATTCTTGAGCTTGAATGGACCATGGTTTTTGTTTTGTTTGCATTTTCTTTGTTTATTTTCAAACAACACTAGCAAGAAGTAGCATTTATTTCCGTGGGGTTTTTTAAAATGCCCACCTTGGGTACACATTAGTTGTTGATCGGATATTTACTTAAAATTTTTCCCAGCAGTTTGTTTTCATATAATTTTCTCCTTTATTATTACATAAAAATAACTATTGAAATTTAAATTGTAAAGCTTTTAGTAAAACATGTACTCTTAATTCATAATTTTAATTATGGGTTTTACTCATAAACTCTTGGTTCAATACTTTCAAATGCCTTTTTCAAATGACTAAAACAAGAATGCAAGGTAACATTTGTACTGTTTCTACTTTTAGACATCAAAAATGTCTGTCAAGAATAAAAATAAATGTCTGTGTTTAAGAATACTGTAAGCTGGCTTGAAATATTTTTTAAGGCGTTCAGAAATATGTTTTGGCATGGCTATATTGCTCTTGCTTTTTTCATATTTTAAGTAGTATTACTTTTATTCTTATTATGACACTGAACCTGTTTATTCTGATGATCTAATATATTTACAAATGAAGTACATATCTAGTGGCATGTGCTAAGTTTTTTTTTCAGGTTTTTATTTGAAGAACCCAAATTCTCAAATTTTACCATATGTGAGCTGTTTTGAGAAGGAAAGCAAATATCTTCAGTGTACCACATTTGTTGTTCTAAACTCGAGTATGTTTTGATGTAGGGCCTAGGTTATTTTATTTTTTGCCCAAGGCATTCTAAGAAGTTTTATAAAATGTTGGAATTTTACCAATTTCAATAAAGTATGAACAAGGTCAGGCTAAATTCTGCTTACAGTTCTGTTTGATTTTAAGTACATTCTAAGTTGTCTAGAGTAAAAGACAATAATATTCTGAAATCTGTGATTTGGTAAATACCATATGTTGAAAATAGACCTATAAATGCCTCTTCATTGTGTAAATATTTAACCTTACTTGTGCTGATTTATATTTCAAAGACTGTGCTTCCTTTCCTTTGAACTTTCAGGACCCCTACAAGTCTTTTGGTTTACCGTCTATTGGGAGATTGTCTCAGTACCAAGAACCATTACATCTACCTGGTGTAAGTCATTAAGCTGTAATACCAGCTGAGGGGTTAAAATCGTGATTTATGTCATACTTTTATGTTAAAGCCTGTCAACACCAAAGGGTGTAAATTGAAGGACAAGTGAAATTCATGGGAATCATGGTTTTTGTGTTGAAAACAAATTTTTTCAGTATTTTGTGGTGTTCAAGAAAGTCAGGATCCAGTTGACAGGGGAAACCTGGAGAAATGTGATGATCTAAATGTTAGCTTACAGTGTGCCCAATTCTTTCCAAAATTCTAATAAAGAAGACCATGAATCCTAAGAATGAGAAATGACATTTTGTGTTACAATTTAATCTTTTCAATAAATCTAATCCAACCCTGCTATATAGTCACTTGTTAAGAAATTCAAGCACAAAATCAGCTCCTTAATTCAAATAGATTAAGGCAAACAGTATGCCTCATTCTATTAAACATCACAGACTTTAAGGAGTACATATTATTTATATCAGAAAAGTGATCACTGTCCATTTTATTCCATAGCTCTTCTATATTAAGCTATTTTAAAAATAGTTTTTGTTGCAAAAAAAGAAGAAGGACATACTCTTTCTCTTAATCAAGGTAATAAGTGCATATATATGTATGACATTATGTTAGCTGGTAGATGACAAGGCTGTACCGTCTGTGAATATTCATATTATTCATTTTGATTACTGGCATGAAGATGGTGAAAGATTACAGGAAGAATTCTAAATCTGAAGATGTTATTGGATATATGATTTATTTCACTTTTTATATTGTTTTTGCCCATGTGCTTTCTAAAGGGATTTGACCCTTTCTAGGCTTGGAGGCTCCATGCTGTGTTCAAAGCCAGAAGGCAGAAAAAAAATTGTAAAGATTTAACAGGCATTATGTGACGTTAAGTAGCAGATGAGAAAACAAGTATCATAGGGACATATCTAAACACTTTTTTAATCAAACAAAAGAAGTATTAAATAAGAATTCATAATGATTACTCTAGTTGTTAGAAGTTTTCACCATGTTGTAATAGCTAACAGGATGTCAAACATTTTGCCCTCACAAGTTTTTGCAATTTGCAATTTTCAAACGTGAGACCTGTTGAAAGTACAAGTGATAATGGACAAACTATACCCCCTACAGTCTTCGTCCCACCAAATCTTTCTTCAATTAATGCTGCAGCAGGAGTTTTATGTAATAACA
The DNA here is from genome assembly GCF_009761245.1 of Sapajus apella. Taxonomy (NCBI): domain Eukaryota; kingdom Metazoa; phylum Chordata; class Mammalia; order Primates; family Cebidae; genus Sapajus; species Sapajus apella. The sequence goes on from NW_022437000.1 coordinate 765,293, forward strand.
TTTGCAGTTGTGAGCCATCCATAGAAAGAGAAAACAATTAAAATGCCTTAAATGTTCTGCTTACTGCTGTTATTTGCTTGTGTGAACGTTGCATGTCAGCTAAATGGACCAAGGAATAGATAAAGTGATTGGGTGCAGGAGAGTGCACACTAAGCTTTGTCTATCATTATTGCTGGGAGCAATCAAATTGATGTCAGCAGGACAGTAGATGCGTTGACAGCTGTAATTATGTATCTCCATGGTGATCACTTTTGGCCTGTCATGGAAGCCCATGAGTCCCCTCCCTTGGAAGCATTTAATCAGATTGGGCTGTCACTTGTCAGGTAGACATGGCGGGCTGGGAGTTGTGCTTAGGGGGAGAGGTGAATTGAGAATGAAGGATGGGAGACGTCTGATAGTTTCACAGGGTCCACTGTGGTACTGAAGACGGAAATTTTAATTATGCTAGAGGTTTCTGAGCAATGGTTTGAGAATCTCATACAGAGGTGCTTGGGTGTTTTTGTTATGGTTGTTGTTGTTTGTTTTTCTTCCTTGCCTTATGAAAACTGGAGCAGTCAGTCTACCTTAGAAAACCATTTTTGGCTCTTATCTTTTTTGGTCACAAGAATACATACTTAAGAGTTAACTTAGGATTTGTACTTTTCACATGCTTCATTAAGCCTGAAATTTATTTATATGGCAGAGGTGAAGATTTCCTTTTTTATGTTTGATCATAATATTTTGTAAATTTGTTATTTTCAGACAACAGTTTTGTTCTGCTCAGAAATTTGGTTCTGATTTTATTCAACTTTTTTCTTAAAGCTTTTTAGTGGAGATTTGTATAGCCTTTCAAGGAGGAATGGAAACTTGATGTGACTTCAAATTGGTTGTTAAGAAATAAAAATATAGCTGATTATTACTTGGAAAAATCAGCATAAACAGTAAATTATAAATCATAGTTTTCATACTGTAGTGCAATTTTTAATTGGAAATACTGATTTGCTTATACAAAGATATGTTTCGATTATATATATCTTGATTTTATCCTGCGTATTTTAAAGTTAAGATGACATAACTTCTGTGATCATAATATTAGTAAATAACAGTTGTATTTAAGAGTTCTGGGTAACACCTTACAGAATGATATTAGTTAAGGCAACGGAAGTTTTAAGTAGGGAAATATAGGAGAATGCAGTAAATATTCTTTATTGTCTATGTTATTTTATTTGTGGGTTGAACATCAAAGTTCCTCCTAGCTTTGTAGCAGTTTATATAGCAAATGGTAGGATGTAGTTGAATTCAGAAGTTTTAGAACTTGTATCAGTCTCATTTTAAGCACAGCATTAGCAAGCATGCTATGGTTTTAAAGATGACATAGTGGTCAAATTAGCTCTTTAACTTTTTGGTACTAAAATTAAGAAAATGAAAGTTCACAGATATCTTTTCTGTTATATAACCTGATTGCTAGTTGCTATTTTGGGGCTATTTAATGTGAGGAGAAGGCAGATTGTGATTTTATTGCTTTAAAAGATGCTCCATTAATTTTTTTCTAGTTTTTGTCAACATTGTGAATTTCATAGAACATCAGTTTATGTCCTGAAATATGTTTTCAGAAAATAGAGAGCCAAGTATATTTCGTAAGTCTGCTGAATGATTTTTGTTTAAAATTAAGATTTTTGTATATGAATGTGAATACAAATACAGATATCTGTATTTTTGTTTGTGCTTGCAAATACAGAAATAAAAGCCCCTCTGGTATGTTATAATGTTCCTTTTACAACCTTACAAAGAGAATAATAGTAGTATGAAATTTAAGAAAATGAAACTATAGCTTATCTTCTGATGTCACCTTATAATAAAGCCATCATTATACCCTCATGTGGATATCCTAGACAAGAGGTTCTACATGTGGTCCCTTGATAATTGCCTAAATTAAAATATTAAAGGCCTAACAGCCGCTGTGTTGACCTTTTTCTGCCTTACTGCAGACAGATGAGCTGCTGTTTATTAGGAAGGCTTCTTGCCACAGGTGGAAGGCTATGTGAGCTTCCGCTCTTCTCTTTCCACCCCTTTATAATGTTGGGGCTCAAAGTCCTGCTATTCCAGCAGCTTTGGTTCAGTTCCTCCATCCTTAAGACGCCTTGGATATGCCTTATAGTCTGAAGTATTTTGATTAGCTTTTAAATACTTCAGATTCCAAAACTTATTTCTAATAATTTAATAAATATTCTGTCCCCAGTAACTGCTCATTTTTAAAGTTTTGCATGGCTAACCTCTGTGCCTTGCTGCTGGTATCAAACTGGGAAATGAAAACAAGAATCAGCGATGTACTAACTCACTTGTTGGCTGGTTAACAGCAATCAGCCTCTTCAAAAGAATATTTTGAACTTGTGCTATCCCCCCACCCCCCACCCCACGAAAATCACAAAATCAGAGCTCTAATTGGGACTTTACACAGCAAAGCCATAGGAAAAGCTGTGTAAACATTAAAGCCTCAGGAGACTAACAGTAACAGTGTTTTACAGTTGAGAGGGTGAGGCAAAAAAGGAAAGTGTTACAGACATGAAAGGCCCAGGCCCACGTTCCAGTGGAGCTGAGGAGCAGCTTCACTAGGGGCCTCACTGGCGGGCAGAAGGCTCCAGTGGGGAGTGCAGTTAACTAGGGCATCGTCCATGCCATGCCCTGCTTCAGCTGGAAGACGCCATCATAAAACCATAGCACCCTGGCATAGTGATGTAGGAAGTCTTCATTTTTTTTTTTTTTTTTTTTTTCTGTTTCTTAGTTTCTTCATTCAGTGACAGAGCAACAAACATGTTGCATTGCGTATTAACAGATCAAGATCATTTGGTTTCTATGTATTTTTAGGTTGTTTTCCTATTTTCCAGAAGGTAAAATGTTATTTGAGATTGAAATTCTCTATTCATTTTCTCTATAGAAATGAAATTTGTGGTTACAAAAAAAAAAAAAAATCTATACCGTATGAGTTACTTTTATTTTTTTATTTTTTCCCGCAGGTCCGAGTTGACAGTGGCATCCAACCAGGAAGTGATATTAGCATTTATTATGATCCTATGATTTCGAAAGTTAGTTTGATTTCTTAATGGATTATTTTATTTCTTCTGAAAAATCAATGATATTTAAAAAGCCTGAAACTCGGCCTTTATCTGAATCATGTGCCATAATTAAACAACTAATTATGCACTGCTATAAATGTGAAAGCAGAGCAGGTTTTTTCTCTTGGGAGAAAATTCAGCATTATGTTAGTTTGCAATACTCCTCCTCCGCAATCAAATCATGCCACCACCATCACACACACATGCACGAAATAACAATAATAAGCATCTGACCAATGGTGCCAACCTAACTCATTGCAATGAGAAGGAATTAAGTTATTTTTTTGGCCATTTGCCGAAATTACCTGAGATGAAATTGTGAATGAATGGCAAGAAGTTCGGCTGATAGGCAGTGTTTATTAGAGTACTTTTTGATCTTTCCACTTCATTTTTATAAATTACCAATTATTTAAGTAGATTTGATGTAAGAGTAAGATTTGTTTTGCCCACCTGTCTTTTTGAAGTTTGACTTTCCAGAATAAGTGATTTTTTGATCTTTAAACCCTTAAAACCTTATAAAATATAAAATACTACAATAATTAAGATTGTGGATTTTATTTTGAAAATCCTGTGTTCTCTGAAGTGATACATCTATATTGAGGAATGATTTCTTTATTAAGCCATGTTTCTCAAGATGGCTTTTCCCCAAGTGTCCTTTCTAATGTTTTAGCTGCAGTAAACACACTTTTAAAACATCTTTTTTCAGTTAAGGGTTTAGTGTTTTTGTTTTTGTTTTTTGTTTTGAGATAAGGTCTCCCTTAGTCACCCATGCTGGAGTGCAGTGTCACAGTCTCGGCTCAGTGCAGCCTCGACCTCCCAGGCTCAGTTGATCTGCTTGCCTTAGCCACCTAACCACAGGCGTGCACTACCATGCCTGGCTATTTTTTTAATATCTTTTGTAGAAATGGGGTTTCATCATGTTGCCCAGGCTGGTCTTGAACTCCTGAGCTCAAGCAACCCTGGTCTAAGTTTTTAGTAGTATTAAAATAAGGTTTAGGTCTTTTGTTTATTAGAGAACCACCATTTAATTAAAAAATAAAACTACATACAATTATTGTAGGTTGACTTTTAACTAGATATGATTCCATTTTTAGATGAATGTTTTTCTATTCAGAAAAATGGCCTACAAATTAATTTTCAAATTTGCTTGATATTGAAGAGCTAGTAAAACCTAATAAAATAATCACAATAGATAGGCTAATATAACTGTCAGAAAAATCTTTAATGAGTAGTTAAGGTCTTATTTCATTGCCAAATTATAGAGATACATATAAGTAGGCACTAAATCATGTAGAATAGTAAGATTTTTTTTTTGTTTTTCTGATTCAAGTACCATTTGCATCTGTGTATATTATGTGTAAAACTGCGAATGATTTCTAAGATAGTCATCTCTCTTTATACTTTTATTTTTGAAATTTTTTGTTAGTTACAAAAGTGTTAAGGGCTGGGTGCAGTGACTCACGCCTGTAATCCCAGCACTTTGGGAGGCTGAGGCAGCTGGATCCTCTTAGGTCGGAAGCTTGAGACCAGCCTGGCCAACATGGCAAAACCCCATCTCTACTAAAAATACAAACAAATTAGCTGGGTATGGTGGCACACAACTGTAATCCTAGCACCTCAGGTGGCTGAGGCGAGATGATCGCTTGAACTTGGGAGGCGGAGGTTGTAGTGAGCTAAGGTTGTGCCACTGCACTTCAGCCTGGGCAACAGAGTGAGACTCCATCTCAAAAAAAAAAAAAATGAAAGAAAAAAGACAGTGTTAACTATTATTCAGGGTATCTTGGAAACCACAGAAAAACGGGGAAAAAAGTCTTACCTAATCCCCACCACTATCCTGGATGTTCAAATCCTATCTTTAATATTCACATTTTGCTTTATCTCCTTTTAAATTTTTTCTATAGTTACTTCTGTTACATTTTTGTTTTTGTAAAACCACTGTTTACTATGGTAATGAAATGTAGGAGAAAAGTCTAAAATAGCTTGATTCTAGTATTTATATGCTTAAAAACTCATAATTGACATTGAAAACTGAACTATCATAAAATTGCAAGCTATATTTGGAAATCTGTTATGAAATATTTTAATTTTTACTAAAATGAATCATTTAACCTAGATCTAAATGTATGTTGGGGTTTTTTGTTTGCTTGTTTTTAGCTAATCACATATGGCTCTGATAGAACTGAGGCACTGAAGAGAATGGAAGATGCACTGGATAACTATGTTATTCGAGGTAAAGACAAAGATTTATACTCCTTGGTTATTATATATGGTGGCCAGTTCCAGAAGACAGCCTGATGGTTTACCAGCGAGAACATGCATGGCACATTTGCCTACTGTGTGCTTAAAGAGAAATAAGAAAAGCTCAAATCAATCAAACCACTATACTAAGTATAGGGGTTTCATTTTCCTTGGTAGCCCTATACTCTACATCTACTTCTTAGGTTATTCAACTTACAACATTTGATCTTTCCTAGATGAGCATCTAATATTTTGTGGATACAGTTATGTATTGGTTGTGACATGAGAGCCTTCAAAGTAAAGAACCATTGACCAGTGTAGTTTGAGAGCAGTTTTGCTAGATCATTGTCTGTGGAATCTTTTGTTTTAAAGTAGAAAACTTGAAATGTGTAGTGATAGAAAGTGTAGTGACCTACAGTTGACTAATTTGGGGAAAGAGGGAATAGCCATTTGCTTCTGAGATTAGAGCAAATTACAGACTGTCTTCTAGGAAATGCAGTTTTGTTACCTCATTTACCTATATGGTAGTTCTAATACCTGACAAAATGCAAGCCTACCAGCCTTTAGCATGTATAGTGATAAATGAATTAGAAGCAGCCATTACACTAACATAATCAAAGTACAGTTATGTTTATACCCCTTAAGAAGTTAAATTACATTCTAAATTTTATCAGCAGCTTTCCATTAATAATGAAAACATGACTTTAGTGCAACATCAATTATCTTTGGAATAACAGACTTTAATAACAAACTTAAAGTGTAAAATATAAGTTCCCCTTGAATTATGAATGAATAATGTGGTCTGAGAGCATTCCATGGGGAAGATTGGCTTCTGTATAGTTTTGCCCTTTTCTAATGGCTCACTGTATGTAGCAGTGGGTGGGGAGGTTAGATTTGGAGGCTGAAGTGGTACGAGAGTAGTAGAGTAAGACTGCACGGTCCCCTTTAGGACCACATGGAACTTTTATGCAGGTTTTGAAAATCCTCTTTTTCCAGTAGATGCAACTTTTAGGTACCTAGCAAATGGACTGGAAGTTTGTGTGAAAAAGAAAAAGTGGTTTATTTTCAGGGAACATCCTGCTCTGAAAATAAAGGAAGCCCAGCTGAGCAAAGGAACATGTCAGACCTTTCCTTTACCTCCCTGACTCAGTGCCTGTGTGCAGTGAACAGTTTGTACAACTGTACAGTAGTGCCCAGGGTAATTAGTGACTATATTTGTACATCTACCTTTCCCTGCTTATTTTCATCTAATAATATTGAATTACATTATGTAATCCACACTTGCCCTTACTTTTCTCTTCCAATTTTTCCCTTGTTAGATCAGGAGGATGTCTCCCTTCCCATTTTCCACAATCCACGCCCTTTTTTTGTTTTTGAAACAGAGTCTCACTCTGTTGCCCAGGCTGGAGTGCAGTGGTGCAATCTCGGCTCACTGCAGCCTCCGTCTGCTGGGTTCAAGCAGTTCTCCTGCCTCAGCCTCTTCCCTGCTCTTTTAGCTTTATCCTTTTTTCTTTCCATTTGTTAGTTAACAAGTGCTGGAGATTCTAATAAATATTGTGTGCTAGTGATTTGTCCTTGTGAACTAAAGAAAAGTAATAAGCTTTCAAGTGACTCTAGGTATAATTTAAAAAGAAAATCAGCAACATTAATATCCAGAGCATCTAAAAATTGGAAAAATCCCCTTCACATTCTTTCTAACTCAATTTCTATTTTCTTTTTTCTAACTTTGATTATGGAGTATTTTCTTACTTCATAACTTTGCTATTTCCACTGTTTTAAGTAAAAATACGTATTTTCTCTATATACCCAACATATGTATTTCTGTGTATAACCAGTACACATTGGTTACTAAGGCCTTGAGGAGAGGGTGTTTTTTCTTAAAGAAGTAATATTGCTATAGACAGGACTTCAGTGCATATTTGGGACACACGTCCAGTTTATGTGAGTTTTATCTATGTTTATCTATAAATATGAGTTTAGATAGACATAAATACGTTACTTGGGAAGATTATTCCTGGAGGACTACAGTATTTGTAAACATATTCTATGGGAATTTTCTCCCTTTTTATCTGTGCATTTTTATTGTGGTAATTGAAATATTAGATTTTGGTTAATTTAGGTTTTACTCTAATGTGCTTGAGCATGAATTTGAGAGTCTGAATAAGAATATTTTGTCAGAACTCATCTCTGTTAAACTTTGATATAATACGACATGGTGGCATGGCATCTGGGCCTTTTGTCAAAATATTAGATTGGTTTTGGTCCCAACTAGAAGTTATTTATTTCATCTGGCTTCTGAAAGGAGTATTCTTTCATATTTACATGAATACCCTTTCATATTTTATATTTAAATGAACATTTTTTCACTAATTTGCTTACTATACCATATATATATATATATGGTATAGTAAGTAACATATATATATATGTTCACCAGTTACTACAGGTTTTAAGTGACTAAAATACAAAGTAGGCTTGCCATTATTTTCCTAATTTTGTGTGTAGCACATGTCAAAAATGTATTGCATTGTATAGGTAGATTTTTCCAGGCTTAGTCTGAAATTTTATCTTTGAATTACTGTGATATAGTAGACAGAAACCAGACAAAGCTGGGTTCATAGCCCTGTCCTGATACCATTTAATAATTATGTGATTTTTGTCAAATGACTTTGTCTTTTTGAATCTCATACTCCACATTTGAAAAATGGAGTGATAGCCTCTGCCTTATAAATTAGTAGTGAGGATTAACTGAGGTTAAGTATAAAAAAGGGCTTGGCACCACACTGGCTTATATGTTTTTTAAATAACTTTAGTTCCTATCCTTTCTTCCTCTCTCCTCATACTTATAAAACCACATATTTAAAAATCAAGGCCAGGCGCACTGGCTCACACCTGTAATTCCAGCACTTTGGGAGACTGAGGCAGGCGGATCACTTGAGGTCAGGAGCTCAAGACCAGCCTGGCCAACATGGCAAACCCCATCTCTACTAAAAATACAAAACTTAGCCAGCCATGGTGGCGGGTGCCTGTAGTCCCAGCTACTCAGGAGACTGAGGCAGAAGAACAGCTTGAACTCAGGGGATGGAGGTTGCAGTGAGCTGGGACTTCGCCACTGCACTATAGCCTGAGTGACAAAGTAAGACTGTCTCAAAAAAAAATAAAAATAAGAATAAAAATCATGTGTTATAAATCACATTGTCCATCCCTTAGTAATATGAAATTTAATAAACCATAGATAAACAATACTGAAAGACCATTTTAGGTAATTTCTAATACTGCATGCTGAGATTATATGCTTCCATTGCACCCTGTTTGAATACTTCTCCAGAGCATTTACTGTAACTGTAAAATTAAAATATTAATTGTGTAATTAACTGTGCAATGTTGGGTTATCTTGTAAGACTATTAGGCACATGAGGGCACTGATGATCTTTATCTTGTTTGCATGCATATTACTAGTGCTTAGCAGTATCTGACACATGCTAGGTGATTAATAAATGTTTGTTGAATGAGTGAAGGAGTGAGCAAGTGATACTATCCCTAATTTCAAGGAGTTACTAATATACTTTATATGGAAAACATATGAACAGATAAGTATAATATTAACATAACTTAGCAGGTGCCACAATAGGGGATTGGAAAAGTATAGTGGGAGTTTAAGGAAGAGACTAGCGTATCTTTCTTTACTTCCTTCTCTTTTGGTCCTTTGAAAGTAATGATGAGTACTGCTTTAGGACTCATAGGTGTCTCTGTGTCTCTGTTGAGAGTACCTCACTTTGTTCTGTCTTCAAATGATCCCCAGAGTGGCATGAGTTTTAAAAAGACTGAAAATGTCCTGTGTAGGTGAACTAAAGGGGATGGGCACACTCAGGCATCTTTGCAGTATCACTTGTTATAGTATTTTGGGGAAATAATCTGGTGTTAGATGTTAAAATAAAAGTACATACCCTTTGACCCAGCTGTTCATCTTTTGTGAATCTTTCCTATGGAGTTAAAAGATTGAATTATCAGCATGTTCACCATGACATTTACAGCAACATTGTTTGTAGTAGCCAAAATGCTGACCAACCACTGTCCACTAAATGGATGAATGACTGAATAAATTACAGTGCATTATTACTATAAAATACTATGCAGCTGTGACTTAAAGATATGTCTGTCTGTATTGTTAAAGTAGAAAAGCAATTTGCAGTCATGTGTAGTACCTTCTCATATCACTTGAACCATCTTCTCATCCTAAAATATTTTAAATTGTGTTGGATGAGCACAAAGAAAGGTGTGAACATCTACATATCTCGGTGATTTCTTAAACTCAAAGGACTTATCAAAGAGGGTTTTTTCTTGACACATTTCTCTTAGACTTTTAAATTTTATGTATTTTCAAACCTGTAGAAAAGTGGAATGAATAGTACTGTGTGTGCCTGTATACTCTTCACCTAGATTAATTAATGATTTAATTAACATTTTTTGATACTTGTTTTCTCTGCTTCTCCCTTTCTTTGCCTTTTATTCCTCCTTTCTCATACTTCCTCTTTCCTTTCCTCCCTCCATTCTCTCCTTGGTATTTTTCCTGGTCCATTTGAAAGAAAGTTGCAAACATCATGGCATATCACTCCCGAATACTTTACCAGGCTTCTTAAGGGGAAGACCATTTTCCTGTATCTGCCCCATGGATTTTTCTTGCCTGCTGCACAGGTAGAGTCAGTTTATTGAGACAGCATTATTGCAATAGAGAAAGGATTTAATATACACAGGGCTGACTAAATGGGAGATTGAAGTTTTATTACTCAAATAAGTTTTCCCAGAAATTTGGAGCCTGGGGTTTTTAAAGAATAATTTGGTGGGCAGGGGCTAGGGAGTGGGGAATGCTGATTGGTTGGTTTGGGGATGAAATTATAGGTGCTTGAGGCAGGGTGTTCTTGCTACTTTCAGTTACTGGGCAAGATCACAGAACTAGTTCAGCCAGTTTAGTCGTCTGGCTGCATGACTCCTGAGCCATAATATCCAATCTTGTGGCTAACTTAGTTTAACAAATGGAGTCTGTTTCCCAGGCAAGGAGGGGGTTTGTTTTGGGAAGGGGCTGTTATCATTGTTGTACAGTTAAACTATACGTTGATTTTCTCTCATAGTTAGCATGACCTACACCCAGGAATGAACAAGGGGCAGCTTGGAGGTTAAAGGCAAGATGAAGTTGGTTAGATCAGATTTTTCTCATTGTCACGATTTTTGCAATGGTAGTTTCATTCCTGCAAAAAAGCACGATACCATCATTACACTCCAAGGAAAATTGACAGCAAGCTTACAGTTTCATCTCTTGTATTGTCTCTATTTAAGTTTCCCCAGCTGTCCCTCAAAGGCTTTTTTAAAATTGTTTTTTAACCCCATCCGTGGCCCAGAGTTACACAGTATCTTTGATTATGTCTCTTTAGCATCTTGCCCTCTTTTGTATTTCATTTCATTAATTTTCAGGAGAGTCCAGTGTGGTTGCTTTGTAGAAGGTGGCACACTCTAGATAGAAATTGTCAACACTGGTTCAGTAGAGGCACTTGTGAAGTGACTCTACGGATGAGAGCTGTAGGTGAAATTTATATCACTCACAGAACTCAGGGAAACTCTTTGCTACTGTTACTGGTTTATTAACAAGGATACAGCTTGAGAATAACCAAATGGAAAAGATGCATAGGACAAGGTGTTGGGGAGAGGTGTAGCACTTCCACACCCTCTCCAGGTCACCACCCTCCCAATACTTCCATGTATGCACCAACCCAGAAGTTCTCTGATCCGTGTCCTTGGGTTATTATGAAGGCCTAATTAGATAGGCATGATTGATCCTATCAATCTGCCATTAATGGTCAAGTCATTCTTTAGTCCCTCTCCCCTTTGGAGGGTGGTGGTAGTCCTTCTCCCTTTTGGGGCTGAAAGTTCCAACTCTATAATCACGTGGTTGGATCCTCTGGCCACCTGCTCCCATCTTCCAAGAGTCATCTCATTGGCATTAACTCAGGTATGGCTGAAAGGAGCTCATTATGAATAAGAAAAGACACTCCTCTCACAACAGTCATTTCTGTGATATTCTTGCCCAAAATGTGCAACCTGAATGTAATCATGAGGAAACATCAGACAAACCAAATTGAAAAACAGTCTACAAAATAAATAGCTTCTCCTCTTCAAACATGTCAAGGTCAGGAAATACAAAGAAAAGTTGAACAACTTATGTAGATCAAAGGAAACTAAAGACACATGAAAACTAAATGCAATGTGTGATCCTGGATTAGATCCTAGACCAGAAGAAAAATGTTTTTCTTTTGTAGTAAGGGTCATAAGTGGGACAGTTGGTGAGATTTGAATAAGGTCTGTAGATTAGGCGATAGCAATGTTAGCAGCTCTAGGCTTTTCTGATTTTGATCCTTGTACTGTAAGTATAGAAGAGACATACCTTGCTTTTAGGAAATGTACACTGAAATATTTAGAAGTGAAATGACATCTTGTCAGCAACTTACCTTCAGATGTTTAAGAAAGAAGGTTATGTATTTGTATATACATAGAAAAAATAGGTGACAAAGCAAATAAATGTGATGTTATTATTTGTAGAACCTGCGTATATAGTAATTCTATTAACTATTTTTTAAAATTTAAAATTCTTTCAAAATAAAAACTTTAAACAATAGGAAAGGAGAAGTACCCCTACTCTCCACTTGTATTTAAAGAATAAAAACACAGAGGCACTTGGGATTTTTAACTTACATATTATTTATCTAGCCAATTCTGAAGGATAGACAGGTTTAAAAACATGGCTTTATGAAGCACAAAACAGGGAGGACAATCTACTGTCTTGTTTGGTAACTACTTGATTATTCAAATATGAATATTTTTTTCCCTGAGCTTTTGTTAAGAAAGAGAAACTTGAAAGCAAAAATGTAATTCGGTTAAAGCGAATTTGGAAATTCTCATGAAATAAGAGTGCTTCTTGGCCTCTGTTTGATCCTGGCAGCCTGTGTAGCTGATGTCTGGGCAGTGTTTTGGAACCAGCAGGTAGTCAGGGGAAGGCCACTCCTAGGGGCCTCTTCTGTACAGCCCGGTCATGATTTCCCATGCAGATGGGACCTGGTGAACTCTGCCAGAGGTCATCCTTGACTCCCAGTCGACACCTCCCAGTCATAATTTTTATGAGTATGTGATTAATAATATCCTTGAAGTTGTAAACTAAGTTTCAAAGAATGCCTCTACTGTCCCCATACTATTTAAACAAGGATCTGTTCAAATAGTATCGTCTTTCCTCGAATGTGAAAAGAAAGAAACTAAATGCAAAATGGTAACTTTAAAATCTGTATGATACATTTTAGTGCTTCAGTGATCTTTTGAGCTCTTAGGTATAAAATAATTTTCTGGTTATTACCCTCTTTTGGCTTTAGGATTAATTAATGGACAGTAGCTTTGGAAGCAGTTAGTTGAGGCATGGATATTTGTCATCTGCCATGACCCATTATATTACCATATAGGGCCTAGGAAAGAAAAAAATAATGATTTAATTTTGCGTAATAATATATAATTTATTTAGAAAACATTAAAGAGAGAATGGTTTTGTGTTTTAATTTTATTCTTAAAACATCATTTAGTGAGATAGTCTTTTTTTTATGCTATATTTACTATTCAAGTAGAAAGATTTTTTAAATTCCATGCTTCATTCATGTACTTGATGGCTTTGTTCTTTGATATCCAAAATTTAAATTAACATTTGCTTTCAAGTCCTTTGAGTTACATTTTTCTAAAATCAACACCTGTTTTTCAACTTTGAATATGGAAGAAAAATGCAACATATCATTTATCCTATGAAACTGCAAGTCTGTTAACTTTGTGAATATTATCAGTCACAAATTTTGGGTATCAGACAATAAACTCTTTTTTTGTTCAAATAATCATTAACTGTTTCTGAAAGCTGCATTGTATTTTACTGATGACAGAGTTTGGTTCCAACTCTTTTAACATTGGTCACACAGGGAGCTAAAAATTACAGCAATAGGCCGTAACAGGAAAGCCAATAAGGTTAAATATGAAATAGTAAGTAAGATGTGAACAATATTCTTTCTTTTTTCTTTTTTGAGATGGAGTCTCACTCTGTTGCCCAGGCTGGAGTGCAGTGGCACGATCTTGGCACTGCAGCCTCTGCCTCCCAGGTTCAAGTGATTCTTTTGCCTCAGCCTCCTGAGTAGCTGGGACTATAGGCGTGTGCCACCACACCTAGCTAATTTTTGTATTTTTAGTGAGACAGGTTTCACCAGGTTGGTCAGGATAGTCTCAAACTCCTGACCTCAAGTGACCTGCCTGCCGTGGCCTCCCAAAATGAACAGCATTATTTTTATCTAACCAGGGGAGGAAAGTTGAAAAATCCTGAGACTGCTTGCTAACTTACTTCTGAATTATTAGTTTATACATAAGATTGACTTTTTTGGTAAATTAAATTGTTGATGTACCTTGGTTTAATAATGTTCATTCCTTCCAGTCCTTCCCGTAGAATCTTATATTTTCCAGAACTTTATTTATTGTAATATATGAATGATTTGCATATTGCTGGTTTTATTTCACATTTCTCTGTCTCACCCTGTTTTGGATTCCTTCACACATGGGGAATGTTCCCCTCATAACCAGAAACGTGTGTTTTTTGATGTATACCATCGAATCTGCCTGCTTTCCTGAACCTTAATCCTTCACACATCATCTCACAAGCATCTCAAATTTAACTTGTCCATGAATCTGCTGTTTTCCTCTGAGCTTGTTTCCTCTCTGCAAATGGCAACTTCTCTTATGTTGCAGAACCAGAACTATGGGGGTTGTGCTCATCTCCCCATTCTTTATAGTTGACGTTGTTTTGAGATAGGGCCTCACTCTGTCACCAGGCTGGAGCCCAGGGCTCACTGCAGCCTTGACTCCGAGGTTGAGGTGATGAGCTGATTCGCCCACCTCAGCCTCCCTGGTAGCTGAGACTACAGGCAAATACCAGCACACCCAGCTAATTTTTTGTATTTATTGTAGAGATGGGATTTTGCCATGTTGCCCAGGCTGGTCCTGAGCTCCTGACCTCAAGTGATCACCTGCCTCCATCTCCCAAAATGTTGCAATTACAGGCATGAGCCACTGTGCCTGGCCCTCACCTCCCCATTCTTGCCATCAGTCCCTGCCTGCCTCCTGAATATCCCTTGAGTCCAGCTAGTTTTCGCATCTGTTTTGTCAGTGTCCTAGCTGTGGACCCCAGCCTTGCCATGTTTCAGTATATCTCTGCAGTTGTCACCTAAAGAATTTTTCCAACTTCCCTCGTGCCCCTCCCCACTCCCTTTTCCATAGAGCAGCCTAAGTGATTCTGGATTGTGTAAATTTAATCGTACCTGCCCTGCTTCCCATTCTAGTTGTTCTCCTAGGAATGTGAAATCTGTGCATGGCCTATCATACTCTGAATGCACTATTGGTCTTTTGACTGTATCCAGCACCATTCTGTCCTTTGCTCATACTCAGACCATGGTGTTTTCCTTTCATTCCTCTCCATATGAGTACCTGGTGGTAACCATTTGCTTTTTATAACAGCAAAATCTCTCTCTATTTATTTTTTTTTAACCAGAGATACAGCCCCTCTCTGTTGCCCAAGCTGGAGTGCAGTGGCACGATCATAGCTCACTGCAGCCTTGAACTCCTAAATTCTAGTGATCCTCGTGCCTCAGACTCCTCCTACCCAGCTAATTTTTAAATTTTTTGTAGAGATAGCGTCTCACTATTGGCTTAGGCTTGTCACAAACTCCTGGCCTCAAGTGATCCTTCTGCTTCAGGCTCCCAAAGGGCTGGGATTACAGGTGTGAGCCAGATTCCTCCCTAATATTACCATAATCTTAGCTACTCATCTTTGGGTCCTTCTCATCTTTCTGCTTTCTTTCCCAGCCAGGAAAATCTGTGTAAGTCACAAATGCTTTCCTCTTCCTGGAACACAAAGCTGTCATTTCCTATGCAGGCAAACCTTTCTGGCAGATGATACCTCTTTTCTTTTTCAAAAGCACTCTAGTTGTCTGTATGTGAAACATGACCAAGGGATTAATTTCCTGTGTTTTATTTAACCTGATCTCTTTCAAGGAGCTTTTTGCATTTTTGTCTTTTGGTCTTTCTAAGCATCCTAGCATATTGCCTTCACTTGCTCATCATTTTCATCTATCCAAAGGCAACACCACATTTTTTCAGTGATTTCTTAGGTATATTGGTATCATTAGAAATTTCATGTACCTTCTACTATATTTCTTATTTTAAAAAACTTATTAAAGCCCTCCAAAACATCAGTTACTGTATATAGGCCAAGTAAATCATTACCCACAGAACAAGTGTGAAATAGCTGTGTATTTCTCACAGGCATGTGCTATAGAAGGGGTGTGTTTGTGTGTATGTGTGCATGCATGTGTGCATAAAGTGATCTATAAGATGTGTGTGTACATATACATATATATATAAAATGAATGATATTATCTATTCCGATATATAAAACTTATACCATGGAATATTTGTGTAGCTAAAGGAATAGCATTAATTTGAATTTTTGAACTTTTTCTAAATGTTTTAAGGCAGTTTTGATAAACTGAGAATTAGCTTTTATAAAATTTAGATACATAGCGTCTGTTGAGTGAGGAACAGAATTATGCTCAGCATCTTCCATATGGTTGTGAGTATGGTCTAGTATAAAAGAGATGCATAGGAAATGGGAGGGTATACATATTAAGCTGTTAACATTGGCTAGCTTAGAGGTGGAAAGTCATATTGAAAAGTTGTGCCCTGCTTACTCAGACACATGTACTATGGCACAGGGTAACCTGCTGTAACAATGATTTCTAAATACAGTGGGGTAATAAGAGGGACGTTTATTTACCTCTCATGTAACTGTCTGGTCCATGCTGCTAGAGGATGAGTCAGCCTCATGAGGTCATTCAAAAGATACACACACCCATCCTGATGCACCACTCCATTTAAATTGCCAATGTTGAGCTTCTGCCATGTCAAGAAGCCCATAGTAAGAGGAGAAGAAAGGAAGCCCAAGCAAGCAATTTAAAAATAAGTAAGCAAGTCAGGAGTTGTGTACATCACTTTAGCTTACCTTCATCTAGGAATTCGTTTGTCGTACCTAGCTACAAGCTAGATGGGAAAGTGAAGTCTGTGTCTGGGTGTTTTTTGCTCAGCTAAAACTCTGTTATTGTGGAAAAATGAAAAACAGGTTTTAGGAGAAACTAGCAGTCTATCACAATAAACCTCTGTATTTTAAAAAATATTTATATGTAATTGTATGTATGTTACTATTGTGATACATAATATACTAAACTTTAGGTAAACTATTCAGTCTCTCTGGATTGCAATTTTCTTTTTTTTTTCTCTTTTTCTAAATTCTGTTTTTTCCTTTTAGAGATAGAGTCTCTCTCTGTCACCCAGACTTGGGTATAGTGGTGCAATCATAGCTCACTATAACCTCAAACTCCTGGTCTTAAGTGATCCTCCTGCCTCAGCCTCCCAAGCACCTGGGGCTATAGGCCTATGCCACCATTCCCAGCTAATTTTCTGTTTTTATTTTTTGTAGAGACAGGGTCTTGCTGCGTTGCCCAGGGTAGTCTTGAACTCCTGGCCTCAAGTGATCTCTCTCCTTGGCCTCCCAGAGTGCTAGAATTAAAGGTGCGAGCCAGTGCACCCAGCACAATTTTCTCATTTTAAAGGTCCCATTATTCTTTGTAATTTATTTATTCTATAGCTAGTTGCGCAGTTTCGCAAGAGCAGGTACCATATTGTGTTCTCTCATTTTCCTTCCCACAATATCTAATTGCCACATGAGTCATACATATAGAATAAATGTTGATGGATAGAGATAGGTTTGCTCAGATTAAAGGGGTAGATAGTAAATGTTATAGACTTTGTGGGACACAAGGTTTCTTGACTCTACTGTTAACATGAAAACAGCCATATGTAAATAAACCAGGTTGGATGTGTTCTAATAAAGCTATTTACAAAATAGGTAGGAGGCTAGATTTGGCCTAAAAGCCATATTTTGCTAACCATTGTCTTATAGGAAAATTTTGTCTTCCAAATAGATACAGGTGTAAACTTAGATTTCAGGAGCTCCATTCTTTTTTTTTTTTTTTTTTTTTTTAAACTTTAGATTCTGGGGTACATGCGCAGATCATGCAAGATGGTTGCATAGGTACATTCATGGCAAGGTGGTTTGCTGCCTCTATTCCCCCATCACCTATTCCTTACATTTCTCCCCACATTATCTCTTCCCACCCTCGCTCCCACTGTCCCTTCCCTAGCTCCCCACAACAGACCCCAGTGTGTTTTGCTCCCCTCTCTGTGTCCATGTTTTCTCATTGGACAGTGAGAACATGTGGTATTTAATTATCTGTTCTTGTGTCAGTTTGCTGAGAATGATGGTTTCCAGGTTCATCCATATCCCTACAAAGGACACAAACTCATCGTTTTTTTTTATGTCTGCATAGTAGTCCATGGTGTATATGTGCCACATTTTCTTTCTCCAGTCTATCATCGATGGGCATTTGGGTTGGTTCCAGGTCTTTGCTATTGTAAACAGTGCCATGATGAACATACGTGTGCATGTGTCTTTATAATAGAACGATTTATAGTCCTTTGGGTATATACCCAGTAATTGGATTGCTGGGTCAAATGGAATTTCTATTTCTAGATCCTTGAGGAATTGCCACACTGTCCTCCACAATGGTTTATATTCCCACCAACAGTGTAAAAGTGTTCCTGTTTCTCCACATCCTCTCCAGCATCTTTTGTCTCCAGATTTTTTAATGATCACCATTCTAACTTGTGTGAGATGGTATCTCTATGTGGTTTTGATTTGCATTTCTCTAATGACCAATGATGATGCGCATTTTTTCATATGTTTGTTGGCTTTATATATGTCTTCTTTTAAAAAGTATCTGTTCATATCCTTTGCCCACTTTTGGATGGGTTTGTTGGTTTTTTTCTTTTAAATCTGTTTTAGTTCTTAGTAGATTCTGGATATTAACCCTTTGTCAGATGGGTAGATTGTAAAAATTTTTCCCATTCTGTTGGTTCCGGTTCGCTCTAATGATTGTTTCTTTTGCTATACAGAAGCTCTGAAGTTTAGTTAGATTCCAATTGTCTATTTTGTTGCCATTGCTTTTGGTGTTTTAGTCATGAAGTCCCTGCCTATGCCTATGTCCTAGATAGTTTTGCCTAGGTTTTCTTCTATGGTTTATATGGTGTTAGGTCTTATGTTTAAGTCCTTAATCCATCTGGAGTTAATTTTAGTGTAAGATATCAGGAATGGGTCCAGTTTCTGCTTTCTGCACATTGCTAGCCAATTTTCCCAACACCATTTATTAAACAGGGGATCCTTTCCCCATTGCTTGTTTTTGTCAGGTTTGTTGAAGATTAGATGGTTATAGATGTGTGTCGTTGCTTCCAAGGCCTCTGTTCTGTTCCATTGGTCTCTGTCTCTGTTTTATTAACAGTACCATGCTGTTTTGATTACTGTTGCCTTGTGGTATAGTTCGAAGTCCAGCAGCGTGATGCCTCCAGCTTTGTTCTTTTTCTTAGGATTGTCTTGGCTATGTGGGTTCTTTTTTGGTTCCATATGAAGTTTAAAGTGTTTTTTTCCAGTTCTGTGAAGAAGGTCATTGGTAGTGATAGCATTGAATCTATAAATTACTTTGGGCAGTATGGCCATTTTCATGATATTGATTCTTCCTAACCATGAGCATGGAATGTTTTCCATCTGTTTGTGTCTTCTCTTATTTCGTTGAGCAGTGGTTTGTAGTTCTCCTTGAAGAGGTCCTTTACCTCCTTTGTTAGTTGTATTCCTAGGTATTTTATTCTCCTTGTACCAATTGTGAATGGGAGTTCCCTCTTGCTTTGGCTCTCTGTTTGTCTGTTATTGGCGTATAGGAATGTTTGTGATTTCTGCGCATTGATTTTGTATTCTGAGACTTTGCTGAAGTTGCTTATCAACTTAAGGAGATTTTGGGCTGAGACGATGGAGTCTTCTAAATATACAATCATGTCGTCTGCAAATAGAGACAATTTGACTTCCTCCTTTCCTAATTGAATACCCTTTAATTCTTTTTCTTGCCTGATTGCTCTGGCTAAAACTTTCAATACTATATTGAATAGGAGTGGTGAGAGAGGGCTTCCTTGTCTAGTGCCAGATCTCAAAGGGAATGCTTCTAGTTTTTGCCTGAAGAGCTTCATTCTTAACAGAAAACAAAACTGGAAGTTAGATCAGTGGTAAAGCTTAGGATGCAGGAACGCTTCTGTCTGATGTTTTATTAATTATATTTTGTCTCATGTTCTGTGTTTATTCCCATATAACAGGATAGTAATGTTCTTTTTTGAGAACCTGGCATTGCATTAAGCATTATTTCATTTATACCTAATAAAAATCATGCCTAATAGGTTCTATTATGGTTATCAATTTACAGATGAATAAACTAAAGCTTTGAGAGGTTAACTAGCTTACCTGAGGTAAGAGGTAGACCTGGTATTTGAACTTGATTCACTGATTCTTTGCTTACTTTATGGTTATTGTTGCAAAAGGAGGAATTCTGTGAGACCTGAATAGCAGGATTAGAATCAAACTTTGTAGGCTCCTTATACAGCATAATGGTACCAATTAGAACCGTACAAAAGTGGACTATAGAAATAGGAACGAATGAACACACCTCTGTTTACTTTGACTTCAGCTGTCATGCTGCAGTCACCTGCTCTTCTTGTGGACGCCTGATGTAATTCCTGCCTTCCCTGGATGTGGCATGCTTCCTCCGATTTCCTTTCATTCCTATGTAACATCTTTGTAATCTAGATGACCAAGATTAGATACTTCATTCTTCGTAAAGCCTTCCTGCATCCTAGAACTCTCGCAACACTGTCCATACCCTCTTGTGGCAGTTACCTATTTTGATTTTACAGTTGGCCCTTGAATAATACTGGTTTGAACTGTGCAGGTCCATTTATCTGGGATTTTTTTCAATAAATATATTCTAAAATTAATTGAAGATTTGTGACAACTTGAAAAAGCTTTCAGACAAACCATATAGCCTAGAAATACCAAAGAAAGAAAAAAATATATGTCATGAATACATAAAATATACGGAGATACTAATCTGTTTCATTATTTGCTATTATAAAATATACACAAATCTATTGTAAAAATTTAATATTTATCAAAATTTACACAAACAGAGACCATATATGGTGCATTCAAAGTAGAGAGAAATGTACACAAACAGTAAAGATGGAGCATTAAATTATAACCACAGGAAGATTCACTGTAGTACATACTGTACTACTGTATAGTTTCATAGTCACCTACTGTTGCTATTGGAATGAGCTCAAATGTTGCGAGCATGGACATAAAACACCATGTGATGCTAATCACTGCCATGTGATCAGTTCTCTCTCCTGTAAGTTGCATATGGCAGTAAAAAGTCATCGCTTATGGTTCTGGCATATTTGTCATCGTGTTTAGTGCAAACCATAAACCTTGAATAACACCACAGAATCCATACAAAGTGCCACTAGTAATGCTGGAGGTCCTTTCAAGAAGCAGAGAAAAGTCATGACATTATGAGAAAAAGTTGAATTACTTGGTAAGTATGATAGATTGAGATCTGCAGATGTAATTTCCTGTCATTTTAAGATAAATGAATCCCATGTAAGGACCATTGTAAAAGAAAATAAAATGAAATCCATAAAGTTGCTGCTGCTACACCAGCAGGCATGAAAACCTTGCACTTTTTGTGAAATGCCCTTCATCTCATATAGATGCGGCTTTTATGTGGGTGCAGGATTGCTGTAAGAAAGGCATTCTCATAGTCTTGAATATGCCTGTCTATGGGAAAAACGAAATCATTATATGACAACTTAAAGCAAAAGGAAAGTGGAAGGATATAAAGCTGGAGAATGTATTGCCAACCAAGGATGGTTTGATAATTTTAGAAAGAGATTTGGCTTTAAAATGTGAAGATAAAATGTGAAGGGAAGGTACTTCTGCCAACCAAGAGGCAGCAGATGAGTTCCCAGACACCATTAAGAAAATCATTGAGGAGAAAGGATATGTGCTGAACAGGTTTTTAATGCACACACAAGTGCCTTATTCTGAAAAAAATTTTAAAAAGCCATAAGGAACATTTCTTAGTAAGGAAGAGAAGCGAACATGAGGAGTTAAGACAGGGAGAAGTAGGCTAACCCTGTCTGTTGTTTTGTGGGAATGCAGTCAGGTTTATGATCTGCACTTATCTGTGAAGCTGCTAACCTCCAAACCTTGAAGGAAAACATCAAGCACTGTTTGCCAGTCTTCTGGTTGTACAACAAGAAGGCCTGGAGAGCGAGAGCCCTTTTTCTGGACTGATTCCATTGATACTTTGTCCCTAAAGTCAGGAAGTACCTTGCCAGTATGTCTTCTAAAGTTCTTTTGATATGGACGATGCCCCAGCCACCCAGAACACATATGTTTAACATTGAAGGTGTCGAAGTGGCCTGCTTCTCCCCAAACCCAACATGTGTAATTCAGCCTCTAGCTCAGGGTATTAGAAAGACTTTTCAGGCTCATTATACACAGTGCTATATGGAAAGAATCATTGACACTGTGGAAAAGAAAAAGTTTGGAAAGATCACACCACTGAAGATGCATTTTTGTCATATAAAAAGCTGTGAAGGCCATCAAACCCCAAATTTTTGGTGGAGAAAACTTTGTCTAGATGTTGTGCATGACTTCACAGGATTTATGATAGAGGCAACCAAGAAAATCATGAAAGAGACTGTGGATATGGCATAAAAGATGGAGGGAAGGGGGTGAAGGATTTTAAGGTATGGATTTTAGAGAACTCAAGAGCGAATAGACACCACACCTGAGCAATTAACAGAAGGTGATGCAGATGAGTGCTTCCGAAGTGGTGCCAGAGGTTGAGGAAGTGGTACCGGAGGTTGATAGAAGAAGCAGTGCCAGAAAACAGGATCACATCAGACAATGTGGCAGAAGGATTCTGATCATTCAAGACTGCTCTTGACTTCATTTACAACATGGACCCTTCTGTGATACAGACAGTAAAAGTAACATAAACTGTGGAAAAAAGATTGAAACATTTTTAGAGAAATGAAAAAGCAAAAAAGGCAGACAAAAATTACGAAGTATTTTCATAAAGTTATAAGGAGTGTGCTGTCTCTCCTGCCTCCCCTTCCACTTCCTCCATCTCTCCTGCCTCTGCAACAACCCCTGAGACGGCAAGACCAGCCCCTCCTCTTCCTCCTTCTCAGCCTACTCAACCTGAAGAGGAGGAGGAAGACCTTTACGATGATCCACTTCCACTTGATGAATAGTAAATACATTTTCTCTTATGATTTGCGTAATAACATTAGCTTTATTGAAAGAATATAGTACTTAATACATATAACATACAAAACATGTGTAACTGACTATGTTTTCAGCAAGGGTTTCAGTCAACAGTATGTTACTAGTATTTACTTTTTTGGGACATCAAAAGTTCTATGTGGATTTTGTCTTTGTAGGAGGTCGGCACCCCAACCCTCATATTATTCAGTCATCACCTGTACTTTGAAATTCTCATTGTGTACTTGGCTCAGTTTTTTTCTACTAGATTACATACATCTTTAAAAAAATGACTTATTGAGGTATACTTGACATAAAATAAACTTCTGATATCTAAAGTATTCCATTTTATGAGTTTTGACATACGTATACACCTGTGAATCTGTTACCACAGCCAAGGTATTGAATGCTTCTTTCACCTCCAGAGTTTCATTACGGTCTTTGCCATTTTCCCTCCCTCTACCCCTTTCCCAATGTAACCACATAATCTTCTTTCTGTCACTACAGACTGGTTTGCATTTCCTAAAATTTCATATTAATGGACATATCCATTATTATGCATTATTTTTGGTCATGCTTCTTTAACTCAGCATAATTATTTTTAGGTCCATCCTTGTTATTTCGTGTTATTGACTCTGTGTGTGTGTGTGACATAAAATTCCATTGTATGGACAAGCCCGATTTTGTTAATGCATTTCCCTGTTGGTGGAGATTTAAATTGTTTCCAGGTTTTGATTATAGTAAATAAAACTGTTATTAACCTTTGTGTATAAGTATTTGTATAGACATATGTTTTTATTTAACTTGACTTAATACGTAGGAGTGAGTTGTCTGAATCAGTGAGTATTTGTTTAACTTTTCCAGAAACTGCCAAACTGTTCCATAGTGCGTGTATCATTTTATATTTCCACCAAAGCGTGTGACAATTCTTCTTGTTCCATGTCCTGTCTTTTCACTTCGGCCATGTAAATTGTTTCACTGGGGACATCTTGTTGTATTTCTTTAACAATAATGACATTGAACCATTTTTCCTGTGCTTAGTGGACATTTTGACTGTGTTTTTTTTTTTTTTTTTAACTTGGTTTGTTTTTTGTTTTATAATTGTGTTGTAAGTGTTCTTTACATATTTCTAGATTCAACTTCCTTGTCCAATATATGTAATGTGGGCCAGACATGGTGGCTTATGCCTGTAGTCCTAGTACTTTGGGAGGCCAAGGTGAGTGGATCACTTGAGCCAGGAGTTTGAGACAAGTCTGGGGACCAGCAAAAATGTGTCTCTACAAAAAATATGAAAATTAGCTGGGCATAGTGGTATGTGCCTGTGGTCCAGCTACTTGGGAGGCTGAGGCAGGAGGATCGCTGAGCCTGGAAGGATGAGGCTTCAGTGAATCAACGTTGCATCACTGCACTCTGACCTGGGCAGTAGAGTGAGACCCTGCTTCAAGTAATAATAATAGCAATATTTAACATGAATATTTTGTCTCAGTTTGTACTTTGCCATTTAATTTTTTAATTGCATCTTTTGAGGAGCAGACTTAAATTTTGATGAAGTACAGTTTGTCAATATTTTTATAGTTCATGGTTTTTGTGTACTAGGAATAAGAATCTGTTGCCCATGTCAAGGTAACAGATTTTTCCTCTTTATTTTCTTCTATAGTTATTAAAATAGCTTTAGGTTTGTGATCCATTTGGAGTTAACTTTTTGTTTATATTGTTAGGGTTGAGGTTAATTTTTTTTTTTTTTTTTTTTTGCCCAAATGGTTAGCTAGTTGTTCTTGTGCAATTTATTGAAAGGACATTTATTAGGTTGGTGCAAACATAATTCCAGTTTTTGCATTGCTGAAACTTGCCATTTGATATTGGTATACATTATTAAATAAATGTGGTTATGTTATACATCATTTCAGTGCACCATTTATTGCTTTGTTTTTTTGCTAATGACATTACTTGCAGTTTATTTTATATTTATTTTAGAGTATGGAAATGATGTTAGACAAAACGCAAAGTTTTCTTACTTGAGTTCAAAATGGGTTGTAAAGCAGCAGAGACAACTTGCAGCATCAACAATGCATTTGGCCCAAGAACTGCTAATGAATGTACAGTGCAGTGATGGTTCAAGAAGTTTTGCAGAGGAGATGAGAACCTTGAAGATGAGGAGCTTAGTGGCTGGCCATCAGAAGTTGACAATGACCAATTGCAAGCAATCATTGAAGCTGATCCTTTCATAACTACATGAGAAGTTGCCAAAGAACTCAACGTCGACCATTCTATGGTTGTTTGGCATTTGAAGCAAATTGGAAGGCTCCATAACTGGGTGCCTTATGAGCTGACTGTAAATTAAAAAAAAAAAAACATCATTTTGAAGTGTTGTTTTCTCTTATTCTACACAACAACAATGACCCATTCCTTGGATTGTGACGTGCGATAAAAAGTGGATTTTATTCAACAACCAGCAATGATCACCTCAATGATTGGACCAAGAAGAAGTGCCAAAGCACTTCCCAAAGCCAAACTTGCACCAAAAAAAGGTCACAGTCGCTGTTTGGTGGTCTGCTGCTGGCCTGATCCACTACAGCTTTCTGAATCTTGGCGAAACCATTACATATGAGAAGTATGTTCAGCAAATCAACGAGATACACCAAAAACCATAATGCCTGCAGTTGGCATTGGTCAAGAGAAAGGGCCCAATTCTTTGCCACAACAACACCTAACCACATGTCACACAACCAACACTTAAAAGTTGAATAAATTGGGCTTTGAAGTTTTGCCTCATCTGCCATATTCACTTGCCCTCTTGCCAACCGACCACCACTCCAAGCATCTCAACAACTTTTTGCAGGGAAAACACTTCCACAACCGGCAGGGTGTGAAAAATGCTCTCTAAGAGTTCGTGGAATCCCGAAGCATGGATTTTTATACTGCAGGAATAAACAAATTTATTTCTCATTGACAAAAATGAGTTTATGTAATGGTTCCTTTTTTGATTAATAAAGATGTGTTGAGCCTCGTTTTAATGATTAAAATTCACGGCCCAAAACCACAATTACTTTTGCAGCCCATTGATTTGACTTGACTTGGCAATACCAGGCTTCTTAAGTTTATATTTAGTGTTTTGTTGATACCACAATTTCAGATTTTTTTTGTTTTTAATAGAAGTCAAGGAAATAAGTAATCTTGAATGGTTTCTGCTAGATCATAGAACAATGATGATAAATTTCTCCAGATTATCAGAATTCAATTTTTCACTGATTCATTGTTCTTCAATTTGATGTCGTTTTACTTTTAGGTGTTACACATAATATTGCATTACTTCGAGAGGTGATAATCAACTCACGCTTTGTAAAAGGAGACATCAGCACTAAATTTCTCTCTGACGTGTATCCTGATGGCTTTAAAGGTATGTATGTTTTAAAATATTTTAGTGTGTTAAAGTTATTTTTATACTGTATTGTAATACATGATTTTATTCTATTTTGAAATTAAGGCTTTTTGGCTTATTATTATAAATTATATTTAATTATAAAATGCTTATTATACTTAATTAGCATTTTTAGAGCACCCAAGACTGTTTACATTCACAATTTTGAGATTTATAGGTAACTCATGAGTGTGATAATCTGCAGTTTTGTGGAGTGCAAAATTCAACTATGTGGAATGTTCTATGAGTCCAGTGTTTTGGAGCAAAACATGTAGCTAGATCATTGGCCTACCTGATTTTCTGGTTTCTGAAAATCAAATCATATTTGTGTTTTCTACTGAGGTGAGTGTATAAGGAGCTCTTCTAAAGTGATTTTTTTAAAGATATATTTATGAAAATAGTACTGAAAATTTCAGAAAACCAGGTTCTAGTTCTATTATTGAAAATCTAAGAAGATGATCTTTATTCTGAAAAATGAAGTTTTGAATGAAGTAATGAGTGCAATGTGAAATTTAACACTGCAAAGTTGTCAGTGAGTGTTTCCGGGTAGTAGAAAAATGGCTCATCAAGTGAGAGATAGAGAAAACCCTTTAGTGAGCATTTAAAACATAGGTAACATAAGATATTGAGCGATAAACAAGATTTAGATGAGACCTAATAGAAATGTTATTCAAGTGAATGCCTCTATATACATTTTTAATGAACTAGTGATGTATAAAGGTTAAGTGTTCTTTATCTCCATTTAAGTGTTTTAATATAAAATGACTCACATTCATATTAGGAGTTATATATAGATTCAGGTTAGCTTGATGTCACTGAGTTACTGAGTGCATTTATAAAGCCTTTTTCAACTCAGAATTTACAATACAGAGTTTTCATAAGACCAAACAGAGATAACTGATTTGAATATTCTTTTAAAATTTTAGTGTTACAGAGTTTTATTATTAGTGTTAAGGCAAATGAAGAATGTTTGTAATTTGGGATCTTAAAACAAAAACTAATGATTTAATAGGTTGTTTTTTCTAAACTTTTGAGTTTTTAAAAAAATACAAAATAAAATACAACCAAGATAGTAGTTGTATACTTTTGTGATTATTCTTAATATTTGTTGGTTTACTGAGGCTAAGTACCCCTTAGGTAACTGCTTTTCATTTTATCCCTAGCACAAAACATAATAGATACTAAGTCTTTGTTGAATTTATGAAAAAAACAAAACAAACAAAAAAAAAAAAAAACCAAACTTACCCATAGTATTGATGAGAAAGGATTTTTTTTTTTTCTTTTTGAGACAGAGTTTCGCTCTTTTGCCCAGGCTGGGTGGAGTGCAGTGGTACGATCTTGGCTCACTGCAACCTCCACCTTCCATTTTCAAGCGGTTCTTCTGCCTCAGCCTCAAGAGTAGCTGGGATTACAGGTGCCCGCCACCATGCCCGGCTAATTTGTGTATTCTTAGTAGAGATAGGGTTTCACTGTGTTGGCCAGGCTGGTCTTGAACTCCTGGCCTCGTGATTTGCCCACCTTGGTCCCCCAAAGTGCTGGGATTAGAGGCATGAGCCACTGCACCAAACCTCTGCTTTGGATATTTTTAATCATTTACACAAGTATCCAGATAACCAGTTCATTCTATTTGATTCTAATATTTAGTTTCTTGTCCTTCCTAAAATTTTAATTAAGTTGTAGTACATTTTGAATTGGGCTTAGGGCTACCATGTTTTTATGTCTGCCTGGCTAATTCTGTGATGGTGATATGACAGGAAACGGTGGGCAGAAGGAGAAAACAGGGAAAAACTACAGAGTACCTTTAGAACAAACATATGCATGTGTGCGTATTTATATATATATACACACACATGTACACATTTATAAGAGAGTCTCTATATATGTAAGTACGATAAAATATCCCAGAGGAGAAGAAAATGGGGCATTTAAATTTTCTAATCAGGGTTGATTACTACGTGCTGTACATTTAACAACAGAGAATGTCCCAAATTCTCTAGACAAGGGATCCCCTTCAAACTCAGAAATATACTTAAACTTAAATATTGCAGTTTTCTGTGATGCATATAACATATTACATTTCTTTTTTGTTAAGGAATTATTAGCTTAGACACCATAATTTTGTTTTTTATGCTTAGACCAGATAGGAACACAATTTTTAAAATTGTCATACATTGTTTTTAGCAATTATTTAGTTGCAGCCTTCATTTTACATGTGAGGAAACTAGCGCTCAGAGATATTCAGTACAGCTAAATGACCAGTAAAATAAAATAATAATACCAGGAATTGAACCAAGGGTTTTCAATTCCTGTTTGAGAAGTCTTTGAGTTATGGTAGGATTCAAATTCACAAATCACAAATATTTCCAATCAGGGTATGCTGTATGTTGTTATATTGCGTCTATACTTAAGAACTGCTCTTCTATATTTGCCATTCTTAATGTCTACATCTTATTTTATTTTCTCATGTTATTTTCATGTCAGTTCGTTCTTCCTTGAATGGTCACTGTCTCTCATTCTTCTTCTTCAGATTGCTGTATTTCTCATTCTCCATTTTTCCCCCAGATCAGCTCTTAGATATATTAAACTGTATTGTCTTTGACTGTTTGATATATGTGCCCAGGAGACTGCAGGAAGTGGTAACTACAGTTAATCCAGGATCCTCTCCATATGTTTGGGGCCAGGTCATTTCGTCCCTTTGGGGTTCCCCATCTGCTTCCCATCTGTCCAGCTATCCTAGGCACTATTCACAGGCAAACACCTATTTTTATGACTGCATTGAAATTTTCTATTGTATATGTTTATTACCCCAAATTTATTTGGATTTTTAGCTAAGACAGTTTTAGTAGAGATTCTTAAACTTTGAAATGATTGCTTCTAAAATTAAAAAAATAGGATACATGAGAAATTATTCTTGTCAGCTCTTTAGATGTGGATGTTGAAAAGCATTTTCCCTTGATTCTGAAAAATAAATGGAAAAAGAGGAAGAAGACATTTTAAGAACTATAATTTCATTTGGCCTCTATTAAACATTATGGGCTTATTTCTCTGATACCTTCCTATAATTCAACCTCAAGCCCCATCAAAATAAATTATCAGAATTATCTCTTTCTTTTAAGAAGTTACAGATCTCCTGGTAAAAATATGATTCAACACAAAAAATATATAATTAAGTATACTTCTCTTTTTTTTCCACTGAATTTAGTCAAGTATTTCTACGCTTTTAAAAGTACCACTGTGATATTTGGACTGAATTCAATCATTAAATTCCTCAACAAGTAATTGGTATAGGCTCTGGAAGAAAATCAAAGATGGATAGTATATTTTACCCACCCTTAATGAACTGACATCATGAGAGAAATAATCACGTAAAGCGCCAACTACATTACAGGACAGGGTAAAATAAGTGCCTGGTAAAGATGTGAGCAAAGTATCTTCAGAGCAGAGCAAAAACAAAAACAAAAAACCCAGTTCCATTTGAGGGAATCTGGAATGGCTTTAAGGATGAGGTAACATTTAGACTATTGGAATATCTCTCCAGGAACTCTCTCCATGGGAGCTGGGCTGCCATCCTGGCTTGAGAGAGCCACGTGTGCACATCTTCATAAGCCATCCTCTTTGAAGTTGGTAGTTTGAAATTAGCCATGAAGAAAATTTACTGTAAGGAAACTGGTTGCACCCTGGGGCTTTTTTCCTTCCCCCACACTCCAGTTGTTTGTTAAGCATTTACCAGTAAACCACTGCCTAACTTTTTGGCCTGCATATTGAGCAGAGTCCCTGGTGTAAAAATGAAAAGGATTATTCATCTAGGGAGGAAGACCTAGAAGACTCACTGAGGATAGGTGGTGCTCAGTTTTATAGCTACTGGTATAGGAGGCAGATGACTATGCTTACTGAAAAATAGGAAGAACACTTAAAAATATTGAATTAGGCTGGGTGCGGTGATTCACGCCTGTAATCCCAGCACTTTGGGAGGCCAAGGCAGGTGGATCATTTGAGGTCAGGAGTTCGAGACCAGCCTGGCCAACATGGTGAAATCCCGTCTCTACTAAAAATACAAAAATTAGCCAGGTATGGTGGTACATGCCTGTAATCCCAGCTACTCGGGAGACTGAGGCAAGAGAATTGCTTGAACCCAGGAGGCAGAGGTTGCAGTGAGCCAAGATCACACCACTGCACTCCAGCCTGGGCAACAGAGTGAGACTCTGATTCCAAAAAAAGAAAAAAATAATATATATTTATACATACACATTACATATATGTGTGTATATATATACATTTTGTGTATATATATATATATATATATATATAGAGAGAGAGAGAGAGAGAGAGAGAGAGAGAATTAGAGGAGAAAGACTTAATGAACTAAAAAACTGTCATTTTTCAAAATAAAACAATTCAGCAGTCAAAGTAGAAGGTAGGATGGTCACTACTAAGATCCAAATTAGGGACTCAAAGGAATAAATAGAAGTATCTCAAAATATGTAGCAAAAAGGTAAAGAGAATGAAATCATGTAGAAAATGATAAGAGATATGGAGGGAAGATCCAGAAGATTTTACATATAAATGCATACCAGGAGTTTCATGAAAAGAAAAATGGAAATAAGGAAGGATAATTTTTAAAGAAACAATAGAGGAGATTTTTTTCCCTCACTGTTCTTAAGAAAGCCTTAAAGTATTACTGGAAAGACTAACTGACATTCAGACAGGGTTAATTTAAAAAATAACTCCACTAGGCATATAAAAAACAAACACTTTTTTAAAGCTTCTAGAAGAAAAGAAAGAAGATGCAAGGAATGTACAGTCAGGTCATGTAGATACTCTGTAAACTGGAAGTTAGAATCTTAGAAGAGTATCTGCTACATAGGAAAGAATTTGACTCAAGAGTAGTATACCCAGCTAAGATATCTTCATCAATATAAACAAAGCTGTTTTCATTTAAATAAGGATTCAGAACTATTTTACCATATATACTCCTTTTGAGGAAATTGCTAAAGAAAGTATTAACCAGTTTTGAGATAAGACGATAGCTTAAAAATATACAAAATTTTCCCTACCCTCAAATCCACTAACTTGAGTTGTTTAAAGACAAAAGCCCACCAGGAAAAAGAAAGCAAATAGCATTTGGTAAAATGAAAAGCTGAAAGATGATTCTTAACTGACTTAGTAACCTAAGAAAGTTGAATCCTAAGCTGAAAATGGGAGAAACTGAGAAGTAGCTCATGACCACTGTGAAACCCTTCAGAAGTCTCAATAATTATGAGCTCCTGGTACCCTTGGAAATTCCTAAAGGTATCACTGTTGGCCTAAAATCTCTGTAAAATTTTCTCCATATCACGTCCCTCACTCTTCAGAGTAAGTCAACTCTGTTTCCCTCATCCTGGTAAAAACTTTCAGATTCTTCTCTGCAGAGGATAAAAACCAGGGGACACCAGGTACAGTTGGACAAAGGATTGAGGGAACATGGACATACTAAATGTGGTAACACCCCCTGTCCCAGCCTTCGTTCCTCAGTTGGTTCGCAGGGTACTGGCAGGCAAACAGGTATTTACAGACATGAAAGTAGAAGATTCTTGAAAAATCTAACCCCTTAGTGAGATTACCTAAAGATTCCCCAACAAAATAGTCTAGCCACATTACCCTAAAGATGAAGCTGCTAATGGTCAACAAAGTCATAGCCCACAAAGAGAGAACTGGCCTGGCTCAGAATCAGGACCTCTGTCCGCATTATTTAATACAACACTACAGCTGGGCATGGTGGCTCACGTCTGTAATCCCAGCACTTTGGGAGGCTGAGGTGGGCCGATCACCTGAGGTCAGGAGTTCGAGACCAGCCTGACCAACATGGGGAAACCCTATCTCTACTAAAAATACAAAATTATCCGGGCGTGGTGGCCCATGCTTGTAATCCCAGCTACCCTGGAGGCCGAGGCAGGAGAATCACTTGAACGAGGGAGGCAGAGGTTGCCGTGAGCCAAGATCGCGTCATTGCACTCCAGCGTGAGCAACAAGAGTGAAACTCCATCTCAAAACAAACAAAACAAGAAGCACTATAACGGGAACCAACACATAGCTGTTAAAAATAAATGGTAGACCTAAAACCACTACACAGATCAGGCTTCTTGAAAACTGTCATACCAGTGAGGGTGGCTAGCAGCGTGAGGGTTATAGTGGCATGTCACAAAACTTGTAGGTGCTACTACATGATTTTGAACTCCAGTAATTAGTGGCTTAATGGACAAGGAGGGGAGATAATAAACATTGTTTAGGGGTTGGGACTTTAGCTTGAAATTATCCTCCCAAAAGTTTAAGAAGGTAAGAGTTACTTGTGACTGGGAAGTTTTTCTCCTTTCAGTCACAAATACTTGCAGAGCCTATTGGGTCAAAGGTTGTTAGGCTCTGGGAATAGAGGTAAAACTGTCAAAAAGCCTAAGGCTTTTAAAACCTAGAGCTGCAGCTTTTTCCAGCCATTTCTTCACTGAAGAGCCCGCTATACCCAGCCTCATTGACATCACGGTAGAGGCTCTAAGCTTGAATGCTGTGAATGCTCCAAGGCTGGGTTTGAGAAAGCCCTAGGACTCCCCCTAGACTTAAAACAAGTAGAAGTGACTTGCTCCTCTGACGAGTGCTTGAGGCCGTGTGTGTTCCATGTGCGGGGCTGGAGCTCTCAGTCCCCCTCCCTCCTCACCGCCTGTATTCCTCACACACCCAGCAGCATGCTCTCAGCCTTCTCTGTCAGGACTGGGGAAGAGAGGAAACCAAGTGTCAGATGCAGCACTCATTTATATTCACACTCGCAAAAAGGAGCAGGAAGAATTGGAGAGTTTTTAAGTACATACTGTGCCCCCAAGTTCTAGGTGCATAGGATTCATCGGTAAACAGAAAAAGGAGCTGCCTTCCTGGGACTTACATTCCAGCAGGTTAGCAGTCAGCATGCAATCTCAGCTCCCCTCATGGCAGCCATGCAGGGTTTTATAGATTAGAACCTTCTCAGAAAAGGGAATGAGGTACATTCACCTTAGCTTACGAGCCGAGAATGCAGTGCCAGTGTGTCTGACTCAACACCAAGCCGGTACACCACCCCCAGAGGGCAAACAGTGGAGACCTTTCAAAGGAAGCTAAGGTCAGAGCCAGGGAAGACATGCCTTACTTAGTATCAGGCCACAGGGGAACTTGCAGAGGTCAAGGCCTCTGTGGTCCGTGATCAGGAGTAGCAAAATGCTAGAACTGTTGTAAGAATAGGTCAGTTATGATCAGACTTCTTATACAGAGCCTATTGGAACTGAGTACACCCCCTCTTGAAGTGGAATATCAGTAAAATGGTTGCAGTTGATGTGCATTCTATCAGTTTGCCTGGGAGATGTGATGAGCAATGGTCTATTTTATTTGGGAGACTTCTCTCGATACTGCCTGAGTCTGTGCACTAATAGTTGGTTACACCAGATGAAATACTGATTGAGTATCTTGCAGTGAGTGAGTTCCCCTAATGTGCTGCCTCTTCTGTTGCTGACGACGTGCATATACTGTACATACGTATCTAAAGAGGTGACCTTTAAAGGACTTTTATTGTGAACCACCATGAGAAATACATTTTACATTCTGACTTAGTATGCACACATACAAACACACACAACATTTTCATGTAAAATCCTGTGTTTAAAGTGCTCTGATAATTTGTTTTGCTGGACATGACACATTAAACTGGCTTCATGAACTACTAGTTTCTTTACACTGTTTGATAAATATGGGTCTAGAACAGTCGTATTCAAAGTGAGATCTGCTGACTGGCAGCGTCAGCATCACCCTGGAGCTTGTTAGAAATGCAGATTATTACCTGCCCTCATTCCCTCTACCAGTCAGTCTGCCGGTGAAGTACCCGCAGCACCTTTAATCCAGGTGATTCTGACGTTCAGTGAGGTTTGAGAAGCACTCGTTCTTTTTACACTCCAGAGAGCTTTTGGGATTATGTATTTGTGATTATATTTGCCATATTATAAATTAAAACTGAGGAACTTGAAAATATTTATTTATTTGTTTGATCTGAAAGTAATGGTAATACATCCATTATGTGTTGACACGAGAGCAATGATGTCATCACACAACATGTGTCCCTTGCATCTGGGAACCTCTGCACTATACTCTTGAGAAAACGAGAGTTAAAAAAGCAAATACATTTTAGTAGCATTAAGAAAATCACTTGACCTTGGAAGAACTCCTGGGTACTCCCAGTTGTTGGCAGGTCACGCTATGAGAACTGTTCTTCTCAACTATATATTTTGACAAGACTGAGACCAAATTTTTGTAATACTTCTCATATAGGGTAATTTATTATATAATCATATGGGATGTTTTCATCACTGCTTAGGTGTCAGGGGAAAATGAGGAACTTTCCAGTGCCCGTAAGAGTGTAGTTTATTAGGCCTTCGTGAGGATCTAGTATTGAATTCCCAGAACCAGTGGGTAGATCCCATATTTGTATTATGTTTTATGTAATACCTAGGCTTGTCTCAAAGAGGGATAGATTACTTGTGCTCTCTCTGCCCTTCAGGGAGCGGATAGATTACCTCCCCATGGAAAATTGTGCTGTAGATATTGAAAGTGTATCTTAATTTTGAATATTTTTAGTCTTATTTATATTTTGATTAATTTTTAGACATAATGTTTAAATTACTTCATTTCTTCCAAATAAGTTTAGGCAACTAGTATTTTTCTTTTTTTGAATTGTACATCTGTTTCTTGGTATCTGTGGGTGATTGGTTCTAGGACCCTTTCAGATACAAAAATCCACAGAAGCTCAAGTCCCTGATACAAAATGGTATCGTATTTGCATATAACCTCCCTGTACTTTAAGTCATCTCTAGATTACTTACAATGCTTAATACAATGTAAATACAAAATTAATCATTTTTACATTGTATTGCTTTGGGAATAATGACAAGAAAAAGAAGCCTGTATGTGTTCAGTACAGACACAACCATACATTTCTTTTTTCTCAAATATTTTCAGCCTGCAGTTGTTTGAATCCATGGAGGATCGATTGTAAAAGTAGCACTTTATGGCTGATGAGCCAGCACTGGAGTTGCTCATATTGTCCTATTTAATACTCTACTGTCTGTAGGTAGTCCTACTGTGGTAAATAAATAGTTTTAGATTTGTGGTGAGGTTACACAGCTGTCAAGGGACATGTTAAGCTATAGACCCTGGAGTATTTGAATCCTGCCTTGACTCACAACCTTCTTCTTGAAGAATTATACAAATTCTTCAATCAGTCACTCACCCCAGGCCTTCATGGCCAGCCCACTGCCCCAGGTCTAGCTGTATAATGGGAGGAAGAGAGTGTAAGTGAGAGGAGTAGAGAGAAATTGGTTGGTTGATGGGGATTCAAGCCCTGACTGCATGCAGAGAGGCGGAAGAATCCCGGTGTGATATTCTTTGGATCTTCGCACTAGAAAGCATGGCCTCGTCTGTGTCCTTGACTAGCTGCTCTCCTTTTCTCCTGGGGCTGGGGCTTCATGCACGCTATCCTCGCTTTCCTCAGCAGGGAAGCTGGGCTGGGGAGGGACGGAGATAAGCAGATGTGAGGAGCTTACGCTTTTCTGGGAGATCTCTGTGTGGATAGTTTTGGGGTTTTTTTTTTTTTTTTTTTTTGTAATTTTTTTTTTTTCTGTGCATCTGTTTAATATCTTCTTTATCTTCTTTCCCAATATAAACTTCCTGTGAACAGGATTTTCTTCTTATTTGAATGGTCTTGCTCCCACAATATCCGCACACCCCAGTGCCTAGTACAGTCCTAGCTGCATAGTAGATGCCCTATGAAATACTTGTTTGAATGACTAGTAATTCTGTAGGATAGAAGCACAGATGTTAACATATATGATTGATTGATCGATTGGTCGATTTATTTCCCTCAGGACACATGTTAACCAAGAGTGAGAAGAACCAGTTACTGGCAATAGCATCATCATTGTTTGTGGCATTCCAGTTAAGAGCACAATATTTTAAAGAACATTCAAGGTACGGTAGACCATTTAAAATAGCATAAATTAGCAGAACAATATTGATAATCCAGCCTCCATAGGAAATAACTAATAAAAGATGTGGCTGATCTCAGTTCTAGAGATCTTATGGGACTTTGGAGAAGTATAATAAAGTCACACTGTATAAATATGGTATTACTTATATTTTGTTCAAACAAGATTTTAAATTCAGAAGGGATAAAAGGACCTTGGCACCTTTAATTTGGACATAAGAAGATATTCTGAAATCCGATGGGAAATCTGTTCGAGTAGTTTGTGTTTATGATTTCTGTTTTATTTATTTATCTTGAAGAATGTTTGCAGAAGCATATTAAAATGTAAGAATGAATCTAAGGGCAGTTAAAAATATGTATCAGGCCAGGCGCGGTGGCTCAAACCTGTAATCCCAGCACTTTGGGAGGCTGAGGCAGGTGGATCATGAGGTCAGGAGTTCAAGACCAGCCTGGCCAAGATGGTGAAACCCCGTCTTTACTAAAAATACAAAAATTGGCTGGGTGTGGTGGTGGGCATCTGTAATCCCAGCTACTCGGGAGCTGAGGCAGAGAACTGCTCGAACCTGGGAGGTGGAGGTTGTAGTGAGCTGAGATCGCGCAACTGCACTCCAGCCTGGGCACAGAGCAAGACTCTGTCTCAAAAAAAAAAAAAAAAGTGCATGAATATATATATCAGAAACTAGTGAAGACAGAAGAAGGAATTAACACCAGGTTGAGTTAGTCATTTGTGAGCCACAGGTGTGCCTTTTAGCTTCCTAGTGACCCGGGTAGAAGGGGAACATGCTTTATATCAGGATAAGTAGAAACAAAACCTCAACGCCACTGGTGCTTCTAGAGAGAGGATTATTTATTATGAATGTGTGTTTACTTGCTAGAACAATCCTTTTAAAGGAATCATTCTGTTGATAAATTGTTACTTCAATTTCTTTTCCATTTTACTTTTTAAGAAGAGGAAGAACAAAGAATAAACAAAAGAAAAAAAGATGGAAGGTGATCAACTAGCTCTGAAAAGCTCAAATCAGAAACTCAAATTACCTCTGAAGAATTAAGTAGAGGAGAAACTAAATTAGATTTAGGCTGCATCTTAGTGGCTAATGAGGTTTTATTCCGAAAATCTCAGCACAGTTGGTACTCTTCACTTATTCTCTTTATCTAGAAAGAATAGGAAGCTTAAAGTGCATCTTTTTAAAAGTTACGATTTGGTAGCTACCAGGGAGAGATGAGAGGTTATAGAATATTGGTAAATTACTGAATGACTGGAAGGAGGAGGAGAATGGTCAGTAGAACCATGAATCTGCTTGTTTGGTTGGTTTTTTTCCCCCTGACAGTTGTCCTGTCTAGTATGGGAGGCACTAGCCATGTATGGCAATTAGGATTAAAGTAAATGGAAAACCCTTTTCAAAGTCACTTGAACTGTGGCCACATTTTATCTGCTCCATAGCCACACGTGGTTAGCAGCTACTGAATTGGGCGACTCAATGAGCCTTTCCGTCATGGCAGGTATATTTCCCTCAAGTTCTGTTGGACAACATTTGTCTGGAGGGATATGTGTGCAGGAGAGAACGTTGCTTTGGTTTTAAAACCTGAATTCCATATTTTTTATTATTCTTTTGACAAATGTAGTATTCATATCCTATTCCTTTGCCTTCAGATGTTATTTGAACCTTGATTATTTCAGAAGTTCTGAGTGTAGCTAAATATGACTGGTTTGATTTTTAAGAAATGTATGCAAGTTATTTTCAGAGAGTGCTGCCTTACTATATGGAAGAATCTGGAAAGGGCTTAAAAAGATGAAGAATGAAAATGAACTATAATCCTATAATTCTTTAATAATTACTTTTAACATTTTGGTAGAGTCCCTTCGAAGTATGTGTGTGTGTGTGTGAGTGTGTGTGTGTATTTTTATATACATACATGTAACACACTTTGCATAATTAGAGTCATCCTGGGAATATAGTTTAAATTACTCGTACAAGATAAACAGCAGTATATTGAACACCCATGCACTCATTATCCAGCTGCAACAACCGTAAAAAATCTATCTTCTTTGTTTCATCGTTACCTCTACACACTCCACATTTTCCGCCATTTGTTAATTTTTTAAGGTAAAATGTGCAATCACACTTATCCACTTCTTACCTGTATAGTTTTTGTTTTTTGAAATGGAGTCTCTGTTGCCCAGACTGGAGTGTAGTGGTGTGATCTTGGCTCACTGCAGCTTCCATCTCCCAGGTTCAAGTGATTCTCCTGCCTTAGTCTCCCAAGTAGCTGGGAGTACAGGCATGCACCACCAAGTCTGCTTAAATTTTTTTGTGTTTTTAGTAGAGATGGGGTTTCACCATGTTGACCAGGCTGGTGTTGGACTCCTGACTTCAGGTGATCCACCCATGTGGGCCTCCCAAAGTTCTGAGATTACAGGCATGAGGCAACACGCCCAGCCTTACCTGTGCAGTTTTAGCAAAGGGATGCTTGTGTGTAACTCAGATGACTCCCGTCTTTCCGTCTTCTCTGCCAGTGCACTCCCTGCCTTCTTTTGCTTGTGGTGCTACCTGCAGTGTGATTTCATCAGATTGTTTTCTATCAGAGAGTTTGTAAACTACTTTTTCTTTTCTTTCTTTTTTTTTTTTTTTTTTTTTTGGAGAGAGAAAGATTTCCTTTTGTCGCCCAGGCTGAAGTGCAGTGGCACAGTAATAACCCATTGCAGCCTTGAATTCCTGGGCTACAGTGCTCCTCCCGCCTCAGTCGCCCTGGTAGCTGGGATTACAGGCCACCATGCCTGGCTAATTTCTGTATTTTTTGTACACCATGTTGTCCAGGCTAGTTTCAAACTCCTGAGCTCAAGCAGTCTGGTCCGCCAGCTTTGGCCTCCCAAAGTGCTGGGATTACAGACTTGAGCCAGCGTACTCGGATGGTAAATGTTTTCGTAAAGGACTCGATGATAAACACTTTAGACTTACAGTTCACATGGTTTTCATCATGACTACTCTGCTGTTGTAGTGCAAAAGTAGCTGTAAGTTACATGAAAGGGACGAGTGTGGCTGTGTTCCAGTGAGACTGTATTTAAAAATGAAGGGTGATGGCCTGCGGGCCATAGATTTCTAGCCCTCATTCTAGGTCATTAGGGCTCTCTTTGGCTGTGCTTGGTATAAATTGTTATTTTGTTAATTTTGCATCTTATTTCAATTATTATGTTTTTCATTTTTAATATTTCTATGTTGATTTTTTTTTCTGTCTTCCTGGTTGATTGTTATAGTCTTATGTTCTTTTAAAAAATTTTAGTCTTGTCTTTTATTTCATTAAATATATTACATGTTCTTATTTATTTTTTAATTTTAAAAATTTTTTTAATTAAGAGGAAATCTCACTCTGTTACTGTGGCTGTGGTACAGTGGTGCAGTCATAGCTTACCACAGCCTCATATACCTGGGCTTAAGTGATCCTCCTGCCTAAGCCTCCTGAGTAG
The DNA here is from genome assembly GCF_009761245.1 of Sapajus apella. NCBI lineage: Eukaryota > Metazoa > Chordata > Mammalia > Primates > Cebidae > Sapajus > Sapajus apella. The sequence goes on from NW_022437000.1 coordinate 804,914, forward strand.
CTAGGACAATAAGCATGCACCACCATGCCCAGCTAATTTTTATTATTTTTTTATTTTTGTACAAACTGGGGCCTCATTATATGACCCAGGCCAGTCTTGAGCTCCTAGCCTCAAGTAATCCTCTTACCTTGGCCTCCCAAAGCATTGAGATTACAAGTGTGAGCCACTATGCCTGGCTTATTTTACAGTATTCACCTTATTTTATGTTGTTTATCTGACAGTTCCAATATCCAAGTCTTTGTTAGTATTATTGTACATTTGTTTTTCTGCTGACTTTCACTCAGAAATGAGGTCTTTGTCATAATAATAAAAGGATCAATACATGAGGAAGTTATAATAGGCCAGGCGAGATGGCTTACACTTGCAATCCCAGCACTTTGGGACGCCGAGGTGGGCAGATCACCTGAGGTTGGGAGTTCGAGACCAGCCTGATCAACCTGGAGAAACCCCATCTCTACTAAAAATACAAAATTAACCAGGCATGGTGGTGCATATCTGTAATCCTTGCTACTCGGGGGTCCGAGGCATGAAAATCGCTTGAACCCGGGAGGCGGAGGTTGCAGTGAGCCAAGATTGTGTCATTTTAACAATTTGCCATTTTAACAATATTGACTTTCCTAGTCAATTAATGTTTATATATATTACGATTTATTTAGGTCTTCTTAAATTTTAGTAATATTTTGTAGTTTTCAAGGTACAGGTCTTATATTTTATTACACGCATTCCTAAGTATTTGATTCATTTTGATACTGTAGTGTATAGACCCTTTTTTTTGTAATTGTGTCTTGGGTGCAGCACTCTGCAAATGTCAATTAGTTCAAGTTGGCTGATAATGGTCTTCAAGTGATAGCCTCTGACTAGTTTTCTTTCAGTATTATACTATAAAAGGAATATTTAAATCCCCAACAATAATTGTTAATCATTATTTCTCCTTTTAGCAAGCTGTTTTTGCTTTTTTTTGGCACTCGGTTATATGCTTATGCATTAATTAATTAATTTATTTATGAATGAGACAGAGTTTTGCTCTTGTTGCCAAGGCCAGAGTGCAATGGCGTGATCTCGGCTCATTGCAACCTCCACCTCCTGAGTTCAAGCGATTCTCCTGCTTCAGCCTCTCGAGTAGTTGGTATTTCAGGCGCATGCCACCATGCCTGGCTAATTTTTATAGTTTTAGTAGAGACAGGGTTTCACCATATTGGTCAGGCTGGTCCCAAACTTTTGACCTCAGGTGACCTGCCCGCCTCAACCTCCCAAAGTGTTGGGATTATAGGCATGGCCGCCACGCCTGGCCGTATTTTTTAAAAATGAACATTGACCCTTTTCTCATATCATTCACAAAAATGAACACAAAATGAATCATAGACTTAAATTTAAGAGCTAAAACTATTAAAATTCTAAAATAAAATGGGAAAAAATATTTGCAATATGACACAAAAATCATAAATAAAAGATAAATTTGATAAATTGGACTTTATAAAATTTAAAGACTTTTGTTCTTCAAAAGATAGCATCGAGACAATTTTAAAACAAAATATACCGAAAATAGCAGAATTTTATTTGAAGACATAAATGTGATAAAAGACTTGTTTCTATAATGTGTAATTAATTCATACAATTTAAAAATAAAATCAGCCAGTAGAAAAACAAATTAAAATCACAAATCTATATCACTACACATTGACTAGAATAATGTACATCAAGTAGTGAGTGGATAAATAAAAAGTGGCATATCCATACCATGAGCTTATTTAGCAGTAACAAAGAATAAACAGCTACATTCACTAATGTGTATAAATCTCAGAAATAACATGTGAAGAGATAGAAACCAGATAAAGAAAACTATGTAATGCATGACTTCATTTATTTAAAATTTCTAGAAAAGGCCAAAAGGATAAAGAACAAAAAAAGATCAAGTGGCTCTCTGGGTCCACCTATGGGAGCAAGATTGACTGCTCATGAGTTTTGTTGTTCTAAAACTGGGTTGTGGTGATGAATGCACAACTATATAAATGTATTACAATCTCACTTGATCTTAGCCAAAAGGCTGAGAAACCAAATAAACGTTTTACAATCTCATGAGACTGTACAGTTAAAATGTACAGATGTTATTGGCCAGGTGCAGTGGCTCACACCTGTAGTCCCACACTTTGGGAGGCCAAGGCAGGCTGATCACATGAGGCCAGAAGTTCAAGACCAGCCTGCCAACATGGCAAAACCCTGTCTGTACTAAAAATGCAAAATATTAGCCAGGTGTGATGGTGCACGCCTATAGTCCCAGCTATTTGGGAGGCTGAAGCATGAGAATTGCTTGAGCCTGGGAGGCATAGATTACAGTGAGCCAGGATCACGCCACTGCACTCTCGCTCTGGGTGACAGAGTGAGATCCTGTCTCAAAAAATAATAATAAAAAAGTAAAATGTGTAGATGTTATACATGTAAAATATATCTTAATGCAATTTTTAGAAAGTATAAATGTGATACCAACAAAGGGCTCGAAAGAGGTGGGGACTATTATGAGAAGTTTTAAGATGATGGAAGATACATGAAAAATAAATTGTATTTGAAACTTTAGTAGAAACAGATATTAAGGAGTCCGGTTACTGGCTTGGAAGACCAGGTGGATGGTGGTAATAACAAAAGTGCAAGAGCAGCTTTGAAAGGAAAATATGAGAAGTTCCATTTAGGCAGCTGAGTTTGAGATACTCGAGAGCCATACTTGTAGCCCCTAGGGAGTTAGCAGTATGATATATTCCTATCCCTTTGACTGTTTCTTCTTTAATAATAATATATATGCCCCTTTGAGTCCATTAGGAAATGCTTGCAGCGTGCTTTTATACTCATTAATCCCATGATTTTTTTTTTTTGTAGTAATCAAATGCACACAGTTTTAGGCTTCAGCTGTGTTTCTTAATATGTGCCCCACAGCACAGTAGTTGGGGGAGGTATTAAAATACATTACTAAAGAAAATGTCTCTGTGTTTAAATAAACTTGGAAAATCCCTTGTTGAGTTAGAAACCTTTTAAAGACTGTCATACAGGCACACCTCATTTTATTGTCCTTTGCTTTATTGCACTTCTCCGATATTGCATTTTTGACAGATTGAAGGTTTATGGCAACCCTGCATTGAGCAAGTCTTTCTGTGCTGCTTTTCCAACAGCATGTGTTCACTAAGTGTCTCTGTGTCACATTTTGATAATTCTCACAACATTTCAGACTTTGTCATTATTATCATAATCTGTTTGGCTGATCTGGGATTAGTGATCTTTGATGTTCCAATTGTAATTGTTTTGGGGTGCCACAAACCATGCACATGTAAGATGGTGAACTTAATTGACAAATGTTGTATGTGTTCTGACTGATTCACTGACCCAGCCATTTCTAGTCTCTCTCGCTCTCCTTGGGTCTCTGTATTCCCTGAGATACAATATACTGAAGTTAGACTAATTAATAACCTTACAGTGGCCTGTAAGTCTTCAAGTGAAAGGAATAAGTAGCACATCTTTCACTTTAAATCAAAAGGTAGAAGTGATTAAGCTTAGTGAAGAAGGCATGTTGAAAGCCAAGACATGCTAAGCCTCTTGTGCCAAGTGGTTAGCCAAGTTGCAAATGAAAACGAAAAGCTCTTGAAGGAAATTAAAGTGCTATTCCAGTGAACACACAAATAAGAAAGTGAAACAGATTGCTGATATGGAAAAAGTTGTATAAGTCTGGATAGAAGATTAAACCAGCCACAACATTCCCTTAAGTGAAAGCCTAATCTAAAGCAAGGCCCTAACTCTCTTCAATTCTGTGAAGGCCGAGAGAGGTGAGGAAGCTGCAGAAGAAAAGCTTAAAGCTAGCAGAGCTTGGTTCATGAGATGTAAGGAAAGAAGCTGTCCCCATAACATAAAAGTGCAGGGGAAGCTGCAAGTGCTCACGTAGAAGCTGCAGCAAGTTATCCAGCAGATCTCACTAGGATCATCGATGAAGGTGGCTACACTAAACAGTAGATTTTCCATGTAAATATGACAGCCTTCTATTGAAAGAAGATGCCATCTCAGATTTTCATAGCTAGAGAGGAAAGATCAGTGCCTGGCTTCATAGCTTCAGAGTAGCATCTGTCTCTCTTGGTAGGGGCTAATGCAATTGATGACTTGAAGTAGAAGCCAGTGCCCATTTACCATTCCAAAAACCCTAGGTCCTTTAAGAATTATACTAAATCTGCTCTGCCTGTACACTAGAAATGGAACAACAAAGCCTGGGTGACAAAATATATGTTTACCGCATTATTCTGTTTATTTTGACTCTAGTGTTGAGACCTACTTCGCAGAAAAAAATTTTTTTTCAAATGATTGCTGCTGATTGTTAGTACACCTGATTACCCAAGAGCTCTGATGGCACAAGGAGATTAGTGTTGTTTTCATGCTTGCTAATACAGCGTTCATTCTGTAGCTCATGGATTAGGGAGTCATTTTGATCTTCAAGTCTTATTATTTAAGAAATACATTTTACAAGGTGATAGCTGCCATAGATAGTGATTCCTATGATGGATCTGGACAAGGCAAATTGAAAACTTTCTGGGACGGATTCACCATTCTAGATCCCATTAAAAACATTTGTGCTTCAATGGGGAAAATACAGGAGTTTTGAAGAACTAGATTCCAATCCTCATGGATGACGTTGAGGTGTTTAAGATGTCAGTGAAGGAAATAAGGTATGCCTATGTACTAAAATGCATTGGTAAACTCTAATAGCCGGATATAGTTGTAATCTTACCTAACTAAACTCTTTTTTTCTTGTGAAAACCTTTTTACTAAAAGCTCTTTGAGATATTAATATTCCAATGAATGCTTTTGGGAAACACAGAGTATATTATGATATGTAGTGCTACGGATAGTTTAAACACTAACATTCCTTAGAGATTGTTGAAAAATTTAGGGCAATTGCTTTATAAAGTGGAGGTTAAGAATCAATCTTACTTTATATTTGTCTTTTGCTAATTTCTAGCTAAAATTGTAAATGTGATAATTGTTACATTAAAAAATTTAAGTATGTTATTTTTGAACTCACTATCTTTTAGAAATTAGAAACAAAATATGTATTTATGAAGCATGTAGGCTGCAAGTTCACTTATCCAGATAATTTTACATTTATTTTCTGTACAACAAGCAATTGTTCATTTTTGGTGAGTTTATTTTCTGTTAAAAAAAAAGTTATCACTTATTTAGTATTATCAGTTTATTGTAAAATTGCTACAACCTATAACAGCAGAGCTCTAACATTTAGCAAATATACTCTTCTTCTTAACAAAGCGTACTCTTGTTTGGCTAAGTGAAGCTATGTTTCTGGCCTGCTTACTGAGGAGGTCCTTGACACCTACATCATGAAAGCTGATGTAAGATGTTTGAACCTTCGCATTTTGGCTTCAGAGTCATGTTTTCATTATTGGCTCAGGAATGGAGTTGAAGAGTCACCCTCCAGGTGTGGCTCCGTATTGGTCTGTCATGGGTGTGTTCATGAAATGTTTTTCCTTCCAAACCAGTAGCCCACAGCCCTTCCTTTGTGTTGCTTTTTTTGGCTGCTGATCTTATTTTCCCAATTTCTCTATGGGCTTCACTCTTTCATCATTTATGACTTGGAAAAACACATTAATAATACATATCCCTAGTATTTGGATAGTAAAATGATAACAGTACATTTTAGAAAAAAAGAAAAGTTAATGTCAGAAACAATAGCAATTTTTCTTGGGATGACTAGAAAATAAATTTGATGAACTCAATTTTTTACTGACTTACCATGAAGGTTTCTTTTTAATAATTATTCTTAAACACTTGTATGGTTAGAAATGAATCATTAAAAGCTATTTATATTAAACACTCGCTTTGCTTTTTTAAACTAAAATGATTTTGTTGACATTGTAGTTTAATGTAATAATTTGTTTCACTAATTGGTAATGATTGGAAGAAACAATAGTAAAGGTAACATTTTAATAATTTTTAATAATCTTTAATTTATTTTTGCTCAAAATGTCTGTTTTCCTTAGATCCAAATGTTGTTCTTGGATCTAGATTCAGCTTTCTTGAGAATCAGGGTAACTTACCCTGGCTCGAGTTCCCCCCACCTGTTGTTCCAGACATCTCAGACACTAGTGAATATGCTGTTCTGCCCTCTCTCAACTTCTTTACTTCCTCCTTTCCCTATTGTTATTTCTTCATCTATTCCTTTCTTTTGTTAGGTTTTTGTAGCTGGACAGATTGTCCTTTATCCTTCCTTCTTCTCTGTCATTCAGTCTTCCTAATTTCATAGTTATTACTTTCTGCTGAGTTATTTGCCTTATCATTGTAATGATCACCATTTCTAGAGCTGAGTCTGCCAGCTTTCTTGGTAGTGGAATATCCAGCGATTAAATTGTCCTTCCCTAGAAGAGGGCCGCTTTGCATTCCTGTTACTTTGCAGATTTTAAGAATCAGGCAGGGGGCATGGCTCAGAGTAAGGCTTTGACTACCTTTTAGAGGTCAATTCTCAGGATTGAGCCATGCTGAAGTGGCCATGGACAGCATTATCTGTTTTCATATGTTAAATATATTTTAATATGTTTGAAAAGAAATGTTGACCCTGTGCATCTTATAAACTCATCTTTCATTGCAGATATACAGTAAATTCATTACATTTGGTTGACTTGTGTTTGTTTTCTTCTTCACCCATTTTGCCATTCCATAGAATATATGGAGGATATGTTTAGAATTCTCATCAGTTATTTTAAAGCAAACAATTAGAAAAGCCTGCAACATTTACCTCTTTAATCCATTTGGAATTTACTTATATGTATATTATGAAGTGGGTTTCTTCTTTGTGATTTATAAGCTTGCTGTGTTTGTAAAACATTCTAGCCTAGTCCTCCAAAATTAGTATTCATTTATAATTCGAAGGTTGGCAAGACAGAAATACACACAAATTATGTATATATTCTCTCTCCTTCTCCCCACTGCCTTCCTCATTCACGTGGGTGCACTTGCACACATGAACACACACCCCTGCATCTATGTAAATAGGTATGTTGTCCTAGTCCATTCTTATATGTCTGTAAAAGCATACCTGAGACTGGGTAGTTTATTAAAAAAGAGGTTTAATTGACCACAGTCCTGCATGGCTGGAGAGGACTCAGGAAACTTATACAATCATGGCAGAAGGTAAAGGGAAAACAGGCACATCTTCACATGGCTGGTAGGAGAGAGAGAGAACACATAAGGGGAGGTGCTACATACTTGCAAACAACCAGATCTTTTTGTGGTAATTCACTCGCTGTCACAATAACAGCAAGGGGGAAATCTGCCCCCATAATCCAGTCACCTTGCACCAGTTCCCTCCCCCAAAACTAGGGATTACAATTCAACATGACATTTGGTGGGGACCTAGAATCAAAGCATATAATATGTATAAACATGTGAATGCATTTGGTGACATGGTGGAAAAACTAGAATTCAGAGTTACAAGCCTGGATTTTAGTCATAACTCTACCACTTATTAGTAATATGACCTTAGGTGTCTTACTTTAAGCTTACCTATAAAATGAGAATAATCTATATTCTTTTTTTATATGAGAATCGTTGTTATTTTATAATTATGCTTCAACACCCAGATTCTTTACCTCATTTGTTATAAAGAAGTTTAAACAAAGAATCCTATAATATATTGTAGTACTCAACTAAGTAAATGTATCATGAATAAAACAAAAGGAAACCATCAAGAATAAGAAGTCATATTTTTACTTCTTTAAACCAATAGCTATACATAAATATGACAAGAGAGAAAAAATCGGGGCCTAGTTATCTTCAGTGAAGTAAATAATGAGATGTTTTATGTTACATTCCAGCAAATGGGACACCATTAAAGTTTGTTTTTAATGTTATTTATATTTACTTTATTTCTTTGTAGGTTTTAATTTTGCTTTTGTGCTTAAAAAGCAAAATCTTCTACCTAAGATTTTATAATATATTTAATTTTATTTTTATTTCTGTTCTTTTAGAGATTTCCTTTATTACAATGATATCTCACATTTCAAATTTAGTATGTATGATGATACGAGATTAAGATCTGACCTTATTTTTTCATATGGGTAATCAGTGGAATCACTTTCATTTATTGACTTGAATATCCCTGCCTTTTTTTTTTTTTTTTTTTTTTAATTAGAGACAGAGTGTCATTATGTTGCCCAGTCTGGAGTGCAGTAGGATGAACATAGCTCATTGCAGCCCCAGACTCCTGGGCTCAAGCAGTCCTCCCACCTCAGCCTTCTGAGTAGCCAGGACTATAGGCATGCCCCATTATAGTAACTTTTCTCTTGTTTCTAGAGGGGCAGTTATGTTACCTCCTGACTCACTTGGGATGTTTGGGTGTACGTAACAGAAACCCTGATTGAAACCAATACAGTTTTCATCTCACATAGAGTAAGAGGTTCAGAAGGCACGAAGGATGAGGCTCAGTATGTTAGTCTGCTGAATGCAGTTGGAGAGGAGTAAGCAAGCGGTAGAATAGGAGATGTCGTTGTGTCAGATGGGCTCCCGACAGGACTCCTGCTCTTACAGTGAGTGAAGTGGGGAGCCACTGCAAGGTTTTGAGCAAATAAGAGCTTGAACAACATGTGTACTAACAAGATCTTCCTGCCTGCAAGAAGATCTTACTATAAAGGAGTAAAAGGGGAAGCTTGATGCCAGAGAGGGTAGGGTCCTAGGCCTGAGCCCTGAGACTCTTCAATATGAGAAAGCTGGAAAGATGAGAAGGATTCAACACAGGAGTCTTGAGAAGGAGATAGGCGGAAAACTAGGCCTGGGTGGGGTTCGGGGAGCCAAATGAAGAAAGGGCAGCAGGAAGAAAGGAGTGTCCAACTGCAGTGTGTCAAATGGGATGAAGAATGACCGCTGACCTTTGAACAAGCAGTTTTAGGGGATGCACGTGGAAAGCGGGGCTTAAATTCGGATTGGTGGGAGTTCAAGAAAGAATGGGAGGGAGAAACTGGAAATTACAAATACCAGCATCTTTTTTGAGGACTGGCCTTTTTCTGTGTATACACATAGTCTAGTCTTATTTTGATTTTACCAGAAAAATGGGCCATTCTACTTAAAAGGCTGTCTTTTTAAAAAAACACATTATAGTCTTTGAAAAAGTGGTTTTCAAAGACTGTACAATGTTAATATCTTCTAGTCAATTAACATATGATGGAAAATCTTGCTCTGCTAGAATGACAAATCTGGAGAATGAATTTACATTAGGTTATGTTACACTAGTGATCACTGACATTGCAGGGTGAAATGTGTACTCCACGTCCCTTAAATACTGGAAATGCGTACACTGAATTCTGTATGGCTTTTATGGCATTTCCTCTTTTCAGTGATTCAGGATAGGAAAACCAGAGTCACCTTTGGTTCTTTTGGCTCCCTCATATGGCATTGAATTGATAGAGCAGTTGGCGTGGTGCAGTGGATGAAACAAGCACTGAGCGAGGTGTCAGGTGTCAGGAGTCAGGATCTGGATCCAGCTCCACTGCTGTGTTTCCAGGTGCTACAGGCCTTTGTGCAAAGTGCTTCAGATTTTAATTCAGTTTTCTCTCCTGAAAAATGGCAGTGTTGAGTTGGATGATTATTGAGGCCGTTTTCAGCTCTGATGCTATTTGAATTGCATAAAGTTACAGCTTTTACTCCCTGGTTTCCTTTTATGAGATGGCGTCTCATTCTGTCATCCAGGCTGGAGTGTGGCCGCATGATCTCAGCTCACTGCAAGCTCAGCCTCCCAAGTAGCTGGGATTACAGGCATGCACCACCACACCCAGCTAATTTTTGTATTTTTAGTAGGGACAGGGTTTCACCATATTGTCCTGGCTGGTCTCAAACTCCTGACCTCAGGGCATCCACCTGCTTTGGGTTCCCAAAGTGCTGAGATTACAGGCGTGAGCCACAGCGCCCGGCCACTTTCTGGTTTCTACTTTATCCTCATAATTTCTTTCTTCTTATTTGAGCAGGGGTTAAAGACTCAGAAAAAGAAACAATTTTACTATGGCCTATAATATTGGTGGAAATACTTCAGCCTGAAAGGTTAAAATAAAGCACTCCCTTTTGTGGAGGATGACTTTGACTGTCATTTAATCAGTGTACTTTGTGCTCAGTCTTAGTACAACATATCAAGTATCTCGACTGGCTACACAGCCTGGTGTCAGTTTAACTCTTTCTACCACAGTAGCATAAGGGGATGTCAGTTGAACTGTTTCAGCGACAGCAGCATAACGGGAAATTACTTTCACTTGAGTTCTCCGTATGTGCAGTCATTGTGTCTGCATTTGTATTGTATTATCTTTCCTCATTTGGCTTTCTGATAAAACGGATAATCAATTTTTTAGTGATTCCTGCTTAGCAGAGACAATTGCCTGTTTATTTTTCTTGGCCTTTCCTGATTTCATATATAGAATTTATTCACCTGTTATCAAATTTTCAATTAGATGATAAAAGTTTAAGGTTTTAAAAATATGATCTTAACCATTGAAAGATGAGTCGGGAGAGAAATATAGAAAAAACTAACCATGTGAAAATTATTCCCAAGGAAAAGCAAGTATTGTTGCATGGCTGCATATTGGCTCTTTTACTAAAATGTCTTCTGAATGAAAAGAACATGTGAAATTATAACACATGTATACATCAATGAAAATAAAACACATCTTTATATCATAACTCATTTCATACTCTCAGATAAGCTACTTCACTGTAACAATGAAGTTGATATGATACCTGACCATATAATAAAAAACAGCACTTTAAGTATATATTTACAAACATACATACACACACACTCTGTCTTTGAAAATATCTACTTTCATCTGAGCAAATAAATCCCCTAAAAGCAGCAAGATGGAAGAAAACATTAACTCAATCATTATCACTTAAGCTTGCCTCGCTTTTTGCTATCTCTGTTATGATATTTTCAGTTACTTAATATGACTGTTTAAGATGGTTTGGAAATCTTTGTGAGATTAAGTACAAGATATTGAGTGGATAAGATGGCATATTTCCATATTTTTGCTAACTATTATATTCCAAAATATTTTTATTTGATCCTACTGTAAGAGCTGAGTAGAAGACAGAATAGCCTAATTATTGCCGGATAATTTCTCTGTTCCCTGCAATGATTCCAGAAGCTTGCACACTTCATCAGTATTATTGTAATTCTTTGGCTGCAGGATATTTGGCAGCTGTTGCACCCCACTGGCAAATCCTATTCATACTTCTTTCCCATTCACCATTGCCATTGGAGAATTGATTTCTCTCTCCTCTACTCTAACCTTTCCCAATTCATTTTGGATTGTTCAATATGAAACATTTTAATTTCATATCATACAGCTATTCAGCTTACAATCCCTTTTTTAACCTGTCACCAGGGCAACAGCATAGCATGCTTTCTTTAGGCAATCAAGTTTTTATTTCACATGCTTAATGTTGCATTAAATGTTTGCATTTTGTTTAACCCCCCTTAAATACTTTGAACTCTGGATATGTTTTATAGGGTAATGAAATCCTTGATTTTTGAATTGAAACTAAATCAACACCATCAGTGCATCTATAATAAAATGTCAAAAGATTAATTTACATAATACAAAGATTATTATTAAAAATTCAAGTTAGCTGATCTGTGTAAGGCAATTTTCTGTAGGTAATGGAGAAATATTTGTATATATTATAATATTTGTGTTCAGCCTTGTTCCAAAAAAGGATTGACAAGTGCTTTAGAGATTTGTCAGTGAGATAAGTAAAAAACTTAGAAAAGGAATAAAATTGGTGCAAATGGGAAAATATATCTTTTGAAGTTATTACTTGATTTTTCAGCATAATTCTTTTTTCTGTTTGTGTATATAAAAATTTGATTACTTGATTTTTCAGCATAATGCTTTAATATTTGTATATATGAAGGCCATAATGACTTATGCATGTGACGAGGGGTGACGTACTAGAGTGAGATTAGACATCCAGGAGATCGATGTGGGCATTGTGTGCTTTAACATATCTTTATCAGTTTACTTTAGAACTACCTTTTCCTTAAATAATTTAATAATAATAGAGTAGCGAAGATAAACATGCATATGTTTAGATACTGATTATTTGACTTGCATTGGATAGACTTCAATTTCCCTTTACAGAGCCACTTAGTCATCTTTTCTGCCTTTTCCCCAATAATACGTTCAATGAAATTTGTTCTGTAAATAAATCCTGTGATATATGGAAAATACTAAGAAGTGTGTAAGACAAGAAGAGCAGAGACTAGTAAACCATGTTGTTTGAAAGCATTGTTGTTTTAAAGGGTATTGTTAGTACACTAGCTGTTTCAGTGCCCTTTAGTGTTTAAGTGCACTAAAGCTTTCACATTAATCTACAGGGTAAACACTGATGTCAGGGTAAACACTGATTTAAGCTACCTATTCTTTTCTTTTAAACCATCTTTTAATAAGTTTTTTTTTTTACATGAAATGTATGTATGTTTATTAATTATCTTGTTCTTGATTTGGTTTTCTTTGGACATTGTGGTCTCTTACAGTGTATCAGACTATTTAGATATGTTGAGTCTTCATATGTAACTAGTGGCCCTGAATGTAAATAAGATTGATCTAGATGACCAGTGTTCTGATTGTCCACTTTACAAACATCACCTTCTTTCAGTAAGTTTCTCAATATATATTTTATTGATGATAAGCTTTTAACTCAGAGTTAAAGTTATCAGACATTCCAAAAATAACAAATAGTACTCCATGTGATAAAGATGCATGTACTTACAGTGATAATGAAACAGTCTTTGACCTTTAGGAACCTTAACATCAAATGGGATAGATAGACATAGAGCAGATAGGTAACTATTCTGAAGAGCATCAAAGGGAAAAAGTCCAGATTGTTGTCCTGAGGAAGGGGAAGGAATCTCATTTCCAGATTTTCCACATAATTTTATCTAAGATGTCAGTTTTCAACAAAAAGTTACAAGATTTTTAATGAAACATGAAAGTGTGGTTCATTCACCAAATAAAAATAAGCCAATAGAAATGTCCAGGAGAGAGCCTAAATGTTGAACTTATTACACGGCAACCTTAAATAACCTGTTGTAAATACGTTCAAGAACTAAACGAAATGAGGTGTGAAGAAATAAAGGACAGTGTGGCAACTGTGTTTCACTAAACAAAATGTCAATAGAGAGATAGAAATGATAAAATAGCAAATAAAAATTTTTGAGATCAGAAGTTACAGTAAAATGAAAAAGTACATTAGATGGACTCAGCAGTAGATTTGAGCTAGCTGAAGAAACAATCTGCAGATTTGAAGATAGGTCAGTTAAGATTAACCAGTGTGAAGAACAGAAAGAAAAATGGGAAAAAAACAAAACAAAACAAAAAACAAAAACCCGGAGCCTCAGAGACTAATGGGACACAGTAAATGTATCAGTATACATGTACTGGGAGTCCCAGAAGAAAAGGAGAAAGAAGCAAAAAGAATATCTAAAGAAATCATGGTCAAAAATGCCTTTAATTTCCTGCCCATTCAAGAAACTTGGTAAACTCCAAGTAGAATAAGCTCAAAGAGATCCACACCTACATGTATCATAGTCAAACTGTCAAAAACCAAAAAGAATCTTGAAACAGCAAGAGTAAAATGATTCATCATGTAAAAGGATCCTACACAAGATTGGGAGCTCACTTTTCATCAGACACCGTGAAAGCTAGAAGAGAAAGGGATTGTATACATAAAGTACTGGGGGGAAAATGCCAACCCAAAATCTTATAGGTAACAAAAGTGCCCTTTAAAATAACATAATAACATTCCCAGGTAAACAAAACCTCAGAGAATTTGTTGCTGGAAGACCTGCACAACAAGAAATATGAAAGGAAGTTCTTCAGACTGGAATGAAAGGACAATCAACAGTAACTTAAATATACATGAAGATGTTAAGAGCACTGGTAGGCTGGGCACAGTGACTCATGCCCGTTATCCTAGCACTTTGGGATGACAAGGTGAGTGGAACACCTGAGGTCAGGAGTTTGAGACCAGCCTGGCCAACATGGTGAAACCTCATCTTTGCTAAAAATACAATAAGAAAATATTAGCCAGGCATGGGGGTGGTGTATGCCTGTAATCTCAGGGATGCTGAGGCATAAGAATCTCTTAAACCTGGAAGGCAGAGGTTGCATTGGGCCAAGATCATGCCACTGCATTCCAGCCTAGGTGACAGAGCAAGACTGTCTCAAAAAAAAAAAAAAAAAAAAAAAAAAAAAATGCTCTGGTAAAGAACACTACATTGGTAAACATAAAATAAATGTGTTTTTTACTTCGTAAGATTTTTTTTCTTTTTTAAAAGGTGACTGCATAATGTAATAATTGTAAATTGTTGTGTTGGGCACACCATGTACACAGGGGTCATTTATATGACAATAAGAAGACAAAAGAGGGTGGAGCAAATGAAGTTGTGTTGAAGCACATTTTCTATATACTATTCCAATTAAGTTAGCATCAACCCAACTGATACTGTTTAAAGGTAAGGTGATGGCTGAGCACGGTGGCTCATGCCTGTAATCCCAGCACTTTGGTAGGCTAAGGTGGGCAGATCACAAGGTCAAGAGATTAAGATCACCCTGGCCAACATGGTGAAACCCTGTCTCTGCTAAAAATACAAAAATTAGCTGGGCATGGTGGCTGATGCCTGTAGTCCCAGCTACTCAGGAGGCTGTGTCTGGAGAATCAGTTGAACCTGAGAGGCGGAGGTTGCAGTGAGCTGAGATCATGCCACTGCACTCCAGCCTGGAGATAGAGTAAGACTCTGTCTCCAAAAAAAAAAAAGAAAAAAAGAAAAAAGGTAAAGTGATAATTTTAATGCCCAGGTTAACCACTAAGAAAATAACTTTTAAAAATAGTAGTATTAGTAAAAGAAAAATAAAGGGAATTAAAATAAGACAACATTGATTTAAAACAAAAAAGGCAATAATAAAGGAATAGAAGGAGAAAAAAGATACGACATATAGAAAGTAAAAAGCAAAATGGTAGATGTAACTCCTACTTGATGGATAATTAATTATATTAAATATAAATGGCTTAAACATATCAAGGGCAGATACCAACAAAATAGATTTAAAAATATGATCAAACCATATGCTTTATAAGAGACACAGTTTAGATTCAAAGGCATAAATAGGTCAAATGTGAAAAGATGGAAAGAAGTATCAAACAGACATTATATTTGTAATATCAGTATTTTATTACTAATAATGCTGATGTCAGACAAAATAGACTTCTTCTTTTTTTGTTTGTTTTTTTTTTTGAGACAGGGTCTTGCTCTGTCACCCAGGCTGGAGTGCAGTGGCATCATAGGTCACTGCAAGCTCAAACTCCTGGGCTCAGGCAATCCTCCTGCCTCAGTCTCCTGAGTAGCTGGGACAAGAGTGCATGCCCTAACACTTGGCTATTTTTTTGTTTGTTTTTAGGTCTTGCTATGTTACCTAGGCTGGTCTTGCTATGTTACCTAGGCTGGTCTCAAACTTGTGGGCTCAAGTGATCCTCCCACCTCAGCCTCCCAAAGTGCTAGGATTATAGGCATGAGCCAACACACCCAGGCTTTTTTGTTTTGTTTTGTTATCAAGAGACAGGGTCTTGCTCTTTCACTCAGGATAGAATGCAGTGGTATGATTATAACTCATTGCGGCCTCTAATTCCTGAGCTCATGTCATCCTCCTGCCTTAGCCTCCCAAGTAACTAGGAATACAGGTGTACCCCACACACCCAGCTAATTTTAAAAAATCTTTTTAGAGGTAGATTTTTTCTATATTGCCCAGGCTGGTCTTGAACTGCCAACCTCAAATGCCTGGCCTCAAGTGATCCTTCTGCTTTAGCTTTCTAAGTATCTGGTATTACAGGCATGAGCTACCAAGATAAAATATTGTTCCAGCCAAAATAATTGCTAGAGACAGAGGGATATTTTATAATGATAAAAGGGTCAATCCATTAGAGAGCTATAACAAGTATAAACATATATGTACCTAATAACGCAGTTCCCAAATATGTGAAGCAAAACTGAGACAAAGAGAGAAATAGACAATTTAATAATACACCACTTTGAAGAATCAGTAGAGCAACTAGACAGTATATCAGCAAGTAAGTAAAAGTGTTGGACAGCCCTATAGACCAAATAGACCTAACACGCATCTCCAGGATAATCTCTCCAATGCAGCAGAATATACCTGTCTCAAGTGCAAGTGTAACATTCTCCAGGCTAGACCATATTTACCATACCGTAGCATGCCATATACTAAGCCAAAAAACAAGCCTTAATAAATTTAGTAGAATTGAAATCATACATAGTATCTTTCCTGACCACAAATTAAATGAAATTAGAAATCAACAACAAGGGAAATTTGGGGAGTTCATAAATATGTGGAATTAAGCAGTAAACTCGTATATAACCAATAGATTTAAAAAATTACAGAGGAAACTAGAAAATATTTTGTGATTAATATAAACACCACCACACCCAAAAACATGTGGGCTGCACATAAAGTAATGCTTAGAGGGAAACTGAGAGCTGTAAATTCATGTATTAAAAAAAGAAGAGGCTGGCACGGTGGCTCATGTTTGTAATCCTAGCACTTTGGGAAGGTGAGGTAAGCAGATCGTTTGAGCCCGCTAGTTCAAGACCAGCCTGGGTAACATGACCAAACCCTATCTCTACAAAAAATACAAAAATTAGCTGGGCATTGTGGCACATGCCTGCAGTCCCTGCTATTTGGGAGGGTGAGGTGAGGGGATTGCTTCAGCCTGGGAGGCAGAGGTTGCAGTGAGCCAAGATCGTACCACTGCACTCCAGCCTGGATGGCAGAGTGAGACCCTGTCTCAAAAAAAAGAAAAACAAAAAAAAAGCCGGCTGTGGAAAAAAAGGCTTGATAGCTCATGCCTGTAATCCCAGTTCTTTGGGAGATTGAGACTGGAAGATTGCTTCAGCCCAGACGTTTAAGACTAGCCTGGGCAACATAGGGAGACCCTGTCTCTACAAATAATAATAATGATAATAATAATTTTAGCTGGGTATGGTAGCACATGCCTGTAAATCCCAGCTACTCTGGAGGCCGAGGTGAGAGGATTGGTTGAGCCCAGGAGATCAACGCTGCAGCCGTGAGCCAAGATCACGCCAGTACACTCCAGCCTGGCTGACAGAATGAGACCATGTCCCAAAAAAAAAAGAAGGAAAAAGAAATCAATCAACTTATCTTCCACTTTAGGAAACACAGAAAAATAGAGCAAACTAAACCCCAAAGCAGAAGGAATAAAATACTAAAAAACTGGAGTAGAAATAAATGACATAGATACTAGAAAACAATAGAAGAAATCAATAAAAGCAAAATGTAGTTCTTGGAAAGATCACAGAAAAGATAAACCTGTAGATAGGCTGACCAAAAGTAAAAGAAAACTCAAATTTTAAAATCAGGATTAGTGGAGGTATACCTACTGACCTTAGAGAAATTAAAATGATCATAAAGAATAGTGTGAACAATTGTCTGCCAACAAACAAGATAACTTAGATAAGATGGAGAAATTCTTAGAAAGATACAGACTGCTGACACTTTCTCAAGAGAAAGTAAAAAATGTGAATAGATTTATCATAAGTAAGGAGATTGAACTAATCATTGCAAAATTTCCTAGAAAGAACTCAGGACCAGATGACTTCACTGGTCAAAACAGTTAAAGGAAAATTACTTAATACTAATCCTCACAAACTCTTCCAAAATCCCAATTTACAAAACCAATATTATCATGATTCAAAAACCAAATAAGTCATTGCAAGACAAAACTGAAGGCTGATATCCTTCCTAAGTATTAATGCAAAAATTCCCAACAAAATAGTGGCAAACTGAATCCAAGAATATATACAGTGACATATATTATGACCAGATGAGGTTTCTCCTAGGGATACAAGGTTGGTTTAACAGACAAAAGTCAATCAATGTGATACACCATATTAATAGAATAAAAGACAAAAACCATAGGATTATTTCAAATGCAAAAAAAAAAGACAAAAACAAAAAAAACCAACAGCTTTTCATGATTAAAAAAAAAACAAAAACAACCTACTTGGAATAGAAGGCAACTTCCTCAGACTGGTGAGGAGTATCTATAATAAACCCACACCTAAAAATAAAGGCATCTAGATTGGAGAGAAGTCAACTTACCTCTTTTTGCAGATGAGATGATCTTATATGTAGAAAATTTTGAGGAATTCTCAAACAAATCTGTTAGAACTAATGAGCTCTGCAAGGATACAGGATAAAAGAATGATATGCAGATATCACTTTTGTTTTTATACAGTAGTATTGTACAAGCCAAAAATAAAATTAACAAAAATATATAGCACTAAAAAGTATACAGTACTTAAATATAAATTTTTAAAAAGAAATGCAACACTGAAAACTATAAAATGTTGTTCAAATAAAGATGACCTAAATGAAAAACACCCTGTGTTTTGAATCAGAAGACCTAATAAATTAGATCACCAAATCGGTCTACAGATTCAGCACAATCCTTATTAAAATCCCAGGTGCATTATTTTTGAAAAAAATAGACATCTGATTCCAAAATTCAAGAAAATGCCTTTGCATTATAAAAGAGGAATAAAGTTGGGAGGCTCCTACTTCCCTATTTCAAAACATTACAAAGCCACAATAATCAAGACAAAGTGGTACTGGCATAAGGATAGACATCTTAATCAATGGAATAGAATCGAGACTCAAGAAATAAATTGTTATACTTATGGTCACTTGAATTCAAGAAGGGTAGGAAGAAAATTCAATGAGTTAAGATTAATCTTTTCAGTAAATTCTGCTTGGGCAATTGGTATGCACATGGAAAAGAATGAAGTTGGTCTCCTTCCTCACAGCATACACAGAAATGAACTTTAAGAATCATAGACCTAAATGTAAAAGTTCATACAACAAAATTGTTGGAGGAAAACATAGGAGTTAATCTTTGTTACCTTTGGTTAATCATTTCTCATATAAGGTGTCAAAAGCACAAGCAACAAAAGAATAAATAGATAAATTGGACATCAGAATTTAGAACTTATGCTTACAAAGGGTACGATGAAAAAAATAAAAATATATCCCTCAAAATGGGAGACAATATTTGCAAATCATATACATTTAATAGTGTTTTCTCTAGTATGGGGAATTCTTGCAACTTAATAATAGGACAAATGACCCAATTAAAAGATGGGCAAAGGATGTGAATAAAAATTTTTTTGCCGGGCACAGTGGCGCATGCCTGTAGTCCCAGCTACTCGGGAGGCTGAGGCGGGAGGATCGCTTGAGCCCAGGAGTTCTGGGCTGTAGTGTGCTATGCTGATTGGGTGTCCGCACTAAGTTCGGCATCAATATGGTGACCTCCCAGGAGCAGGGGACCACCAGGTTTCCTAAGGAGGGGTAAACCGGCCCAGGTCGGAAACGGAGCAGGTCAAAACTCCCGTGCTGATCGGTAGTGGGATCGCGCCTCTGAATAGCCACTGCACTCCAGCCTAGGCAACATAGTGGACTCCATCTGTCTCTTTAAAAATAAAATTTAAATTTAAAAAAAAAAAAAAAAAAAAAAAAAATTAAGGTAATTTTTTATTTTTAAATTTTATTATTTTAAAATTAAAAAAATTTTTTTTCAAAAAGGATATAGAAATGGCCAATAAGCCCAGAAAAGATGCTTTGTATCATTAGTTGATAGGAAAATGCAAGTCACAATGGGATACCACTTCACACCCATGAGGATGGCTACAATCAAATACACAGTAGTTGGTGAAGATGCGGAGAAATGGGAACCTTACTGTTCCAGGTGGGAATTTATGACTACAGTGATATGAACTTGGAAGTAATTTGAAAGATTCTTAAAATATTAGACGATTACCATATGACCTAGCTATTCCTGTCCTTGGTATATACCCAAGGGAAATGAAACCATGTGTCCACAGAAATGT
Source organism: Sapajus apella (assembly GCF_009761245.1). NCBI lineage: Eukaryota > Metazoa > Chordata > Mammalia > Primates > Cebidae > Sapajus > Sapajus apella. Next base: position 824,910 of record NW_022437000.1, read on the forward strand.
TGTACACAAATGTTTATAGTGGCATTTTTCGTAGCCAAACAGCAGAAACAACCCTAATATCCTGCAAATGATGAATAAGTATATAATAGTAAATAAAATGTGGTATGTTCATAGAATGGAATATTTTTCAGCAATAAAAATAAATGAGGTATTGATATGTTCTGCAACATAGATGAATTTTGCAGAAATGCTAGATGAAATAATTCAGTCACAGTAGATCACAAATTTTCCCAGAATTAGCAAAGCTATAGAAATTGAAGGTACATAGTACCTTAGGGCTGAGGAGGGGAATGTGGAGTAACTGCCCACATATCTAATGTTCCCCTTATGAGGCAATGAAAACCTTTTAAAGTTGCTTGTGGGGATGGTTGCGTAACTTTGTGAATATACTAAAGACCATTAATGTGTACACTTCAGATGGGTTAAATGTATGATATGTGAATTTCATCTCAGTTCAACTGTTTAAAATGTTTCTAGTTTGTTATGCATTTTATATTTAAGAATTTGTTTTCTTAATTGTATAATCGAAGTTCAAATTTTAGGAATTAGGCATTTTTTCCTACTAGTTTGATGGAGTCTTTAAGAATATTTCTTCTCTCAATTTAGTGCAAGAATAGCTTTTGGAAGTAGCAATGTCAAGTGTTCCTGGGCTACCACCTGGAAGGTGGAAGTAGTAAATGTATGTGAACCCATGTTCTGTCCTTTCTTTCCTCATCTGCCTTGGAATGCAAGTGATACAAAGTTAAAACAACACAGAAAAGTTTCAATTTCTACAATGGCAGTGTAGTGTATTTTCAATGAATTCCTCTCCAGATAAATAATTATAAACTCTAGACAAAATATAAAACACAACTATTTGAAGGCTGTAGATACACAACCAAATACGATCCCTAAAATAAGGAAACTACAATGAATGAGATGCGCATTTATGTGGCTTTTCCTCTGAAAGCAGTCACTATTGCATGCATTAAAGCATGGCCGGAATTCAGTTATTGGCTTGAGGTCTCAGAGAATGATGTTCAGTGTTGTCAGAACTGCTGGAAATTAAGCAGGGATATCATGGCAAAAAGGGAGCAACAGAGTGAAGAGCTCTATATGTGAATTTAGATTCTCTCTGATTGTTGGTTGACCCTAGAAATGTGCATGCATAACAAAGACTCCAGGGATCCCAGTAGATCCCAGACCTGCTGGATTGCTGAATGAACTGAGCTAAAATTTCAGTTGCCTACTAAGACTATGATAATGTTGGAATCTGAATCTCATCGATTTGAGGTACTTGTTAACACCTTGAGCTTTCCATTAAAACCCTGGAAGGACCATGCCTTGGGAAAAAAGACTGTTTCTCGAATAAATTGTTTGGACTTTTTATTTATTGATAGCAAAACCAAATAATTCCTTGCACAACAAAAAACTGAGCCTCCACAACTTCAGGATTAGTAATTTAACTGCCTACTGTAATAACGAGTACTTTTCAGAGGGAGATAGCATGATGAGTAGAGTCCAACAACATCGCCACAATACAGTTTACAATAAACATTTACGTGGCATGCAATTTAAAAATTAAAAAACCCATAATCAAGAGAAAAAGCAGTCAACAGAAATCAATCATGAGATTACTAAAATGTTAGATTCATGAGTAAGAGCTTTAAAGTAGCTATTAAAATCATTTCAAGTATTAAAGATGAAAGTGAGGGCAAAAATAGGGAATATCAGCCTAGAAATGAAAATTGAAACACATTACTAAGTGGAAATTCCAGATCTAAAATGTCCTATATCTGCAATGGATAATTTGCTGGATAGGCTGAAAAGCATACTGGTGATGATAGAAGAAGGAATAGGTAACTTTGAAGATAGAAGAATAGAGATTATGTAAAGTGAAAAAAGAGAAAAATATGTTTTAAAAAATTGAAGAGACACAAAAGGACACAAAGTTTTGGAGGTAAGATATGTTTATTACTTTGATTGTGGTGATGGTGTAATGACTGTATGCATATGTCCAAACTAATCAACTTGTGTGCATTAAACATACAGTTTTAAAAAATGTCAGATACACCTCAATACAGCTGTTTAGCCAAGGTGGACAGATCACATAAGGTCAGGAGTTTGAGACCAACTAGCAAACATGGTAAAACCTTGTCTCTACTAAAAATACAAAAAATTAGCCACATGTGGTGGTGCATGCCTGTAATCCCAGCTACTGGGGAGGCTGAGGCAGGAGATTCACTTGAACCTGGAAGGTGGAGGCTACGGTGAGCTGAGATCTTGCCACTGCACTCTGGCCTGGGAGACAGAGCGAGATTCCTCCTCAAAAAAAAAACCCAAAAAAAGCTGTTTAAAAAAATGGAAGGGTTGGGCACGGTGATTCACGCCTGTAATCCCAGCCCTTTGGGAGGCCGAGGCAGGCGGATCATGAGGTCAGGAGATCGAGACCATCCTGGTCAACATGGTGAAACCCCATCTCTACTAAAAATACAAAAAAAAAAAAAAAATTTACTGGGCATGGTGGTGCATACCTGTAGTCCCAGCTACTCGGGAGGGTGAGGCTGGAGAATTGTTTGAATCTAGTGTTTCAGTGTGAGACTTTGTCTCAAAAAAAGTAGAAGATAGCCTCAGTGACTTGTGGGCATTATAAGTTATCAGGAAGCAAGTATTAAGAGGCACAGAAGGAAAGGCTAGAGAGTGAAGACATTTTGGAAAAAATATTGAATGTTGTCTTTTTAAGATTGGAAACAAGACAAAGTTGTCTGTTTTTATCATGTTTATTCAGTATTATCCTGGAGATCCTAGCCAGTGCATTTGGAAAGAAAATAATAAAAGGCATAGAAATCAGAAAGGAAGAAGTAAAGTTGTTTGTATTTACAGATGACATAATTGTTTGCATAGAAAACCTTATAGGAATCTATAGAACAATTGCTGGAACTTAGAAGTTTAGCAAGATTACAGGATAAAAAGGCAATTAAATACAGTTGTATTTGAATAAACTAGCAACAATGGGAAAATGAAAATTGGAGTTCCACCTAACATAGCATAAAAATATGCAAGCAAAGTAAACACCGTCACTAGTTAGAGTATGAAGGCATGCAAGAAATAACAGAGCCTAATGATTGCAAAGGAAGCTTTCCACAACAACTTACTTGGTTACTTAAGAAAACTCTAAGGAACCTGTCATACAGTGAATAAAACTAAGACAGAAATAGGCATAAAGTTAACAAAAGAGATTCAAGACTACCACACTTTAGGAGATAAATTCAAAATCAAAAGAAGTAAGAGTTATATCCTGCTCATGGACTGGAAGAGAAAATATTAAGATGTTAATTCTCTCTACAGTAATATAGATTCAATGCAGGCCCAATAGTAATTCTGTTGGGATTGTATCTTAGGGAGGATGTGGAAGAAATTGGCACAGTGATTTTGAAATTTCTATGGAAAATGCAAAGGGACCTCGTATTAGTTGGTTTTCATGCTGCTGCTGAAGACATACCCGAGACTGGGCAGTTTACAAAAGAAAGAGGTTTAATTGAACTTACAGTTCCACATGGCTGAGGAGGCCTCACAATCATGGCAGAAGACAAGGAAGGGCAAGTCACATCTTATGTGGATGGCAGCAGGCAAAAAGAGAGTTTTGTGCAGGGAAACCCCTATTGTTGTTCTGTTTACCATCAGATCTCACAAGACTCCTTCGCTATCACAAGAACAGCACAGGAAAGACCTGCCCCCATCATTCAGTCACCTCCCACGGGGTACCTCCCACAACACGTGGGGATTTAAGAAGAGATTTAGGTGGGGACACAGCCAAACATTATCAGACCTAGAATAGCTACTGGGAACAAAGTTGCAGGACTTGGTTTACAAATTTTCCTGAAGTGGCCTCAACCCTGTCTTCTACCACACAGGAAAGTTAGATGCATCATAGATAGACCTACATATAAAACTTGTAAAATAAAATATGTGAGTGTGTCTTCTGAACCTTTGTATCCAGTCAAAAAACCTATTAGCAAGGACACAAAAGCACTAAACATAAAAGGAAAAATTAATGAGGTAGATTTTGTTGACACTAAAAACTTCCATTAAAACTGCAAAAAGGTACCACTACATATATCAGAATGTCTAAAATCCAGAACACTGAGTATCAAACGCTGCTGAGGATGTGGAGCAACAGGAGCGCTCATGCATGGCTGGTGGGAGTAGAAAATCGTAAGCCACTTTAGAAGACAGTTTGGCAGTTTCTTACACAACATAATCATCAAGGAGTTGTGTTCCTTTGTATTTACTAAAATGAGTTGGAAACATATGTGCTTACTAAAACCTGCATGTGAATGTTTATAGCAGCTTTATTCATAATTGCCAAAACTGAAAAGCAACTGAGATGTCCTTCAGTAGGCAAGTGGGTAAACTGTTACATCCACAGAATGGAATATTATTTAGCAATAAAAAGAAATGAGCTATTAAGACATGAAAAAAGAGGATGAAAACTTAAATACATATTGGTAAGGGGAAAAAGCTAATTTGAAAGGCAGCATTCTGTATGATTTCAGCTCTAAGTGACATTTTGGAAAAGGCAAACCTATGGAGATGGTAGAGATCAGTGATTGCCAAGCGTTCGGGGGAGGGAGAGAGGAATAAATAAGTAAAACAGGGGACTTACAGGCAGTGAAACTACTCTGTATGATACTTGAATGCTGGACACATTTCCTTATATATTTATCAAAACCCGCAGAATGCATAACACTGAGTGAACCTTAATGTATGAACTTCAGTTAACAGTAACGTATTGATATTAGCTTACCGATTGTAACAAATATACGACACAAATGTGAGATGTTCCTAATAAAAGAATTCATGTAGGGGAGAGCGTGTGGAGAAACTGAACTGTTCAGTTTTTGTCAACCTAAAACTGCTCTAAAAAATAATGTCCTAATTTTTTAAAAAATTTGCTAGAGGAAAGACATTGTTAAGAAAATTCATAAGCAAACCACAGAGGTGGAGAATACTTGCAATACATAAATCTGACAATGGCCTTGTATTCAAAATAAAGAACTTTCACAAATGAATAAAATAAGGCCAATGACCTAATAAAAATGGGCAAAAACTTGAATATAAATGGCCACTAAACACCATGAGGTCCTCAGCATTACTAGTCATGGGGGAAATATACATTTAAACTGTGATAAGATGTGGTTTCCCAGCCACTAGCCTGGCTAGAATTAGAAAGACTGACAGTGGCAAATGGTGGCAAGGATGTAGAATAAACTCATTGCTGTGGGAGCATAGAAATGTTAGAATCTTTTGGAAAACAATTTGGCAACTCATATAAAATTAAACCTACATTTAGCCTAGGACTTCTACTCCCTAGATTTTTTATCCCACTTGAAATGAAAACATATCTCTTTAAGGGGGGAAAAAACCATGTACAAAGATTATCTCTAGTGGCTTTATTTATAACAGCCCCGAACTGGAAACTACTGAAATGTCCATCCGCAGGAGGACGAACTCATTTTGGTATGTTGGTGCAGCAAACCACTTCTTAGCAAGAAAAAAAGGATGAGCTAGTCAACAATGTGGATGCGCCTGTAAAACATTATACTGGGCCAAAAAAGCCACTTTTTTTTTTTTCATTTTGTAGTCTGTTCATGTGAAGCTCAGAACAGGCAAGCATAATCTCCAGTTGACTATTAGGGGTAGGCAGAACGAAGTGACTGGAAAGGTGAATGACAGAACTTAAGATCTTGGAATTTCACTGTATATAAGTAGTGTAGTAGTCGCCTTTTAAAAAAATAACAGTTGCTGAAACAAAAGAGAGGGATTTTCAGATATTTCTGCACCAAATTATGATAATAATAACTAATTTAGCATGTATGTGCCAAACACTCAGGATTTTACACCTTTTATCTCATGTAAGCAGCATAAGGGTTAGGTGTTCTTATTATCTTTGTCTTGCTGATAAGGAAACTGAGGCACAAGGAGGCCAACTGAGTTGTGGATGGAGGTTGCACAGCTTTTGTAGGCCTGCACTTGGTCAGTGAGACATGGGGTCTGCTGGAGTGACAGCTGTGCCAAAGTGCCTTTCCTGGCTAATTGTGCCCAATGTCTAAACAGAGAATCTTAAGCCCTTATCGGTGGAAGAAGGAAAGGGAGTATGCATAATATTTAAATATATGAGATTATGAGTAACATTACATATTCTAGCCTAGATTCAGATGTCATTTGTGTATTTGTAATGCTAATAACACCAAACTTGGGGGTGTTCCCTATTTCTCAGCATGATTATATGATACAGACTCTTCCACACAGTCTCATATATTTGAACATACACATTTTCAATTGCATGTAGGCAGAATTCTAATCCTCCTCTATGCCAGTTCCTAGCTTTGAAGAGGTTCTCTGAAAATGCTGCTTTTATCTTTCTTCTGCAGTGATGAACTTTAATGTTGGAGTGTTGTAAGTTCTCACATAATAAGGCTTAGATTTTTGTTTGGTTTGGCAGTAGACTTCTGTTTAAAATTCCTTTAATCTGTTCATTCCGTGCTTTTTATATTCATTTTAATAACTGATGACTCTGTGAAGAATTTTATTTGAATTTATTACACTAGTAAAAAACTACTAAAACTTGTACTTAACTCTTCCTCCATCTCAACATGCTAAAAGTGAGTTTTTCAGTGAATTGTTGAATTTTTATCTTCACTGGGAGTTGTTCCTCCCCTTCCCCAACCCTGGGGAAATAAGAAACAATTCATATACTAGATCTAAAGTTTCATTAAAATTGCTTATGCCCTGTCTCAGGCATTTTAAGTGGGCCATCTGTCTAAACATCTCTCTCTCCTTTTTTTTTTCTGATCATTTCCTCGACTTATTCATGAGCCATGGGAGGGCTCCTTTGTAGTCTCCATGTAGCTGGTTCTGTCTACCCCCACTGAATACATCTATGTGCTTGCATAACATATCTTTTCACCGTGCTGGAAATTCTCTGAACTTGGTTCAGATGAATGGCCCACTTTCTGAAGGCCTTTTTCTTCCCTCAAAGATTTGTATGCAGAAACTGACCTCAGTGGCCATGGAATGCAGCATATTATTCTCGATCATTTTACAGCCCACCCACTGTGAAAGTTATGATGAAGCATTTCTTAACGATTCCTTGACCGTTAGCATTGTTTTAACTCAGTATTTCACTTCTAAAGAGGTGATGGCACAATCAAAAACCAGCTTTCTTGAGTGTCTGATAATTATGGTTTGAAATGCTTATAATTCTTTCTAACTGAAGATGTTGGGAGTTTTTGTGTTTATACAGTCTTCTTTTAGAAAATGACATGTAACAGCAAAGTATTTAAGTTAGTATTACTTGTACACTTTTGAGTAAAATATTCCAGTAAGTTAAATGTATTAGTATTAACATTAGTGACAGCCAGCTGACAGTTATTTGCCATCAAATATAGAAAAATTTAGTTTTTGTTGAGCATGTTCATCCTGGCTAGCTGATGATCAAACAGACAGACCTGGTTAGAGCTATTATTGTATTGGCTTTGTGAGTCACTGTTTATGTGAATTCTTTTTTACTGGGGTTTTTGGTTTTGTTTGTTTTTTGAAGAGATAGCTTAATTGATATCAGCCTTGCAGGTGACTAATAAGTTACACAGATTAAATTTTTGGTCATATGACAGCATCCTTCACTAGAAATGTAATTCATTAAAGGACACTGTATCATTTCTATGGTGAGTTGAATGAAGCTCCAAGACCTTTTTCCCCTCTTGTCAGAGAGTTGTGCATAAAAATCTTCTTTGAGACTATTTTGAATTTAATGAATGTGTATAATTCTTTTCTAAACGTTTAAAATATAATTATAGGTAATTGTAACTATCATAAATCTGTCTGTGCTGGCTAAATTAATAAGAATGTTTCAAAGTAAGTGTTATAAATGTACTTTAAATGATTCTGCAGAAATAGAGCATGCGTTCTTCCAGGTTTGTATTTTTTTTAATGTATAGTTCATTTCTACTGCAAAGGATATTTATATTTGCTAATTAACTGGCATATATGCCAAACCCATCCATTTTATTTAAAAACCAAAACAAAACTGTTTACAAACTTATGTCAAGCCAGAAGGAATCTTTGCAAATTTTGTTTGTAGAAGAGTGGACTTATGAAGAGTTTCCATACTTTTGACTCTTTTTTTTGTGTTTAGAAGTCTTTCACAGTAAAGCCTTTTTCCTATATCCTGTTAACACATCACCTTAATTGTTAGAAAAAAGCTGGGTACTGTTGCTCACACCTGTAATCCCAGTACTTTGGGAGGGCACAGGAGGAGAATCCCTTGAGGCTAGGAATTTGGACCAGTCTGGGTGGCATAGCAAGACCTCATCTCTCAAAAAAAAAAATGGTGGTGGCACACACCTGTAATCCCAGCCACTCAGGAGGAGGCTGAGGCAGAAGGCTCCTTTGAGCCTAGGAGTTTAAGGCTACAGTGAGCTATGATTGGGTCTCTACACTCCAGCCAGTGTGACGGAGGGAGACCTTGTTTCTTTTTTTTTTTTTTTTTTTTAGAAGAAGCAAAGAAAAATTTATTGACGCCTTAGAATCCAGAGTGGAATCAATTCAGTGGGTGTTAGCAGATTTGAAAGTTCAGTTGTATAGAAGCTCTTCGAGGAAGATGCTGTCGTAGTTGTTGCGGATTGTGGATCCACACGCTCCTGCTCCTGCCTCAGCACTGTTTGCTCTTGCCGAGAAACAAGTCAGTGAGGAAGCCGCGCAGCAGCCATGGCTTTTAAGGATACAGATACCAGAAAAACACCCATGGAGCTGGAGGTGGCAGTTCACCACGAATCACTCTAACGAGCCACACATAAAATCCTTGGAAAAGGTGTATGCTGACTTTTATCAGAGGACCAAAGGAAAAGAATCTCAAAGTGAAAGGACAAGACCTTGAGAATCACTACAAGAAAAACTCCTTGTGGTGAAGGTCTAAGACATGGGATCATTTCCAGATGAGAATCCATAAGTGACTCATTGATTCCCACAGTCCTTCTGAGATCGTTAAGCAGATGACTTCCATCAGTATTGAGCCAGGAGTTAAGGTGGAAGTCACCATTGCAGATGCTTAAGTCAACTAAATAAATTGATTACCAGTTGTTAAAAAAAAAAAAAAAAAAAAAAAAGAAAAAGAAATTGTTAGCAAAGTACCACTGCAGGGCTTAAATGTGTACAAGGAGCAGTAGCTTCCTATCACTTGCCTAGTTCAGCTGGGATCCACTTTTATAGGTGTAGAAATGTTGGTTCAAACAGATTGAATAAGTTCTCAGGTAAATTGCTAGTGGAAGAACAGGCTGAGATTTAGACCTGGATGTTTTAACTCAAAAGCCTGTGCTCTGTCCATAAGCTCCCTCCTGGGGCAAATTATAATATATATGAAACAGATGTGAATCAAAATAAAACAATGGAAAAAAATAGTACTTAGGTTTTAGAGAGTGGCAACTACATCTCACCACCATCTGTAAGGTCCCTTTCTGTGGGAAATGGGTTCTGGGTGGGAACAGGATGTCAGGATTAACAACGTTCCAGTGCCTCTGGAAGTAGAGACTCACTACATAACAGAGGGGGTTCTCAATCCCTACTCCATCAGGCTACTACATTTTGAAAAATATAGCATATGATATAGATAAAATGGAAGAAAGATCTCTTGAGTTTATGCTATAATTAAGGAACAATTTGTGAGGGAGGCAATATTTTCCTTGAAGGATTTGTTAGTGTGAGAAACAGAGATGAAATGAGGATCCAAAGTTTCCGTAAAGAAAGAGGTTTTAGTTATAGGGGAAAGTAAGAATATAGACCGAGAGCCGGGACAACTACTCATAATAAAAGCTAGCATGTACATATCTAATTTAAACAACACATCCCTGTCAGTGCAGATTTTAATTTTTATACATAAGGAAACCGAGACAAACAGTTTGCTCTGGGTTTTGTGCCAGCTTCTGTGAGTCATCAAAGCCTGAGTTCAAAACCACTGTCTTGCTCTCTGCCTCATGGCAGCTTGGCTTAAGAGTCTGGCCTAGGCCAGGCATGGTGGCTCACGCCTGTAATCTCAGCACTTTGGGAGGCTGAGGCGGTCGGATCACGAAGCCAGGAGTTCAAGACCAGCCTGGCCAACATGGTGAAACCCTCTCTACTAAAACTACAAAAATTAGCTGGGTGTGGTGGCGCATGCCTGTAATCCCAGTTACTCAGGCAGTTGAGGCAGGAGAATTGCTTGAACCCGGGAGGCAGAGGCGATGAGCTGGGATGTGCCATTGTGTTAATGCCTGGGAGGCAGGGCGAGACCGGGTCACACGAAAAAAAAAAAAAAAAAAAGGGTCTGGCCTAATCTGGCCTAACCAGGTAGATAAATCAGAGAATACGCAGAAATAAAATTGAATGCAAAAGGTGGGTTCTTACGTTTTTTTTTGAGACGGAGTCTTGCTCTTTCGCCAGGCTGGAGTGCAGTGGCACGATCTTGGCTCACTGCAACCTCGGTCTCCCAGATTCAAGCGATTCCCCTGCCTCAGCCTCCTGAGTAGCTGGGACTACAGGCGCACGCCACCACACCTGGCTAACTTTTTATATTTTAGTAGAGATGGGGTTTCACCATGGCCAGGATGGTCTCGGTTTCCTGACCTCATGATCCGCCTGCCTTGGCCCCTCAAAGTGCTGGGATTACAGGCGTGAGCCACTGTTCCCGGCCAAGGTGGGTTCTTACTTTTAAGGGCATTGAATGGTAGTTAGGTTAATAAAGATTTAACTTGGTGTGAGGTAGAAAACCATTAAATGATCGTGAGTAAGGTAGTGACATAATTCTTGAGGAAAGCACAGATTTAAGAAAGCCAAGTTGCACAGTCATCTAGATGCGATGCTGTTTCTGCAATCACAATACCCCTGTGAGGTCAGAGTATTGACCCTGTTTGAAGTGAGCAAAATGAAGTCTTAGTAAGGTGATAGGTATAGTCCGGGTACACCTAGGGAGTATCCAGGAGCTTGGGGCACACGCTTCTCCTGTTGCACCTGTGCTCTGTCCCCTGAGCAAGCCAACCTCCCCTTCTGCTCATGCTTGGTGCGTGGTAGACACTCCTCACATTCTTTTCTATTTATCCCTCATCTCTTTGTCTCCATCCTGTGCTAGGAGCTGGGATACAACAATAAGGAATGATTTTGGTCTTTTAGGAACCCCCAGGACACTGGGGAGACAAGCATATAAACAAATAAATGCCCGGTAGAATAAAGGTGCTAAGAAAAAAAGGAAATGGCTGGCACAGAAGCCCGCTCTTTCCTTCTTCATTTCTGCTCAGACCCTTTTCTTTCTCTCTCCTCCTCCTCTCCCCAATGTCTGTTGTCTCTCTCAACTTCCCCTCAGCCCCATTCATTCAGACTCTCCTGTGTGAGGCTCTGTCCCTGAAACAGCTCTCTTCACACTGCCGGAAAGAATCTTCAAGGCTTGTGTGTACAGTGTGCATTATTGTTGATACATTTTTTACTTTTATTTTTACATCTATGGTATTTAAAACATATCCTTATCTTCAGAGTAATTACAGATCAAAAAGTGGTAGATCAAATACGAATATGTATTTAAAGTATTAATGTTAATAATCAGATATTGAATCTAGTGGTGATTTGATTAGAAGCATAGATTTGTGACTCTGAATTTTTTTTTAATGCTGAATACACAGAGACTTCTTTTGAAATTTGGTGGGTTTAAATGAAAACATAACTTGGAACATTTTTTCAGAACTGTGGTTTAGGCTGGAATCCAGATACTACAAAATGCTGGTGTTTAGTGCTTACTAAATACTACTTCACAAGTATAAATATGCAATACTTAAATTAGGTTAATTGAGAAATCATTAAATTTTGTTACTTTAAAAAATTGTGGAAAACATTTATATTATAAAAATGTTCTTGTCTTTGGCTACTTGATATAGATTTTCTGAACCATGTAATACTGATCACATGGAGGAGAAGACCCATATGATAAGACTAACATAGTTCATAGATAATGGAGTCCTTTTTGGGGGGGTTAGGTGATAGGGAAAACCAGGGCTAGAAAAGAAGTAGTGTGTAAGTTCCCAAGATGAGGACCCTGTTTTACTTCTCTTTGGTGGCCCAAAACTTAGCAACTTAGCACCAAGCACTTAGTGTTTGTTGAACTCATAAGTCATTTAGGGTTTTGTTTTTATTTTGTTTGTGTGTGTGTGTGTGTGTGTGTGTGTGTGTATGTGTGTGGTGTGTATGTGTGTGTGTGTCTGTGCTAAATAAAAATAAAGCACAGTGACACACACATAATTGATGTTGTCCTATTATATAAGTGGATAGCTAAGTAATTTTTAAATTAATTTTTTAAATTTTGTAAATTTTTAGTAATAACATTGTAAGTATCGTTTTTTGCAAAAAAAAAAAAAAAATATATATATATATATATATCTCCTAGCTAATATACTAAGATAACTATCACGAAGAAACAGTCTATATTATCTTAAAAGTAGAATATGCAGGGAAGTTCATTCTTTAATATAGTTTTAGTCTCATCACCTATAAAGAACAAAATGATTCTCTAGGCCAGATCATGCAAACTCAGTAATTCGTTTTATGTCTCTGAAGTTTAAGGCATGACATACTTACTTATTTCATTGTAATAAAAAAAATATGCTGAATAGTAACCAAATATTGGAAAAAACTAATACTGCTTCAGGCAGATGAATTTGTGAATGACTGTAACAATTAAGCAACTCAAATTCACAGAATAGATGATGGGTCTTAGAACAGATGTTAAAAATGTTCTCAGATACATTCTTTGGCAGTTTTATCCTGCACACTTTAAATCAAAGGAAAATTAGTTTATTGAGAAATAATAATATAAAATTATTAACTCTTTTTCTTTTCATTCTACTTCAGAGTGCCTATTATTAAGCCAGACATAGCCAACTGGGAGCTCTCGATAAAATTGCATGATAAAGTTCATACTGTAGTAGCATCAAACAGTGGGTCCACGTTCTTGGTGAGTTTTCTTTCTTTATTTTCTTGGTAATCTTAATATTATCTATGAATATTTAAAGCCATTTTTAACCTGTTCAGTGACTCTCATCTTTTGAATTTATAGCATCTCTGTGTATTTGTTTCATCTTCTTTAGGGAGCTGAATGGAAATGGAAATGTTTGTTCTCTTATGCTAATTAGGAAATGCATTTCTAGATTTAGCCACATCCTAAACTCACTTTCTGATACCTGATTCATTTTTCTTTTATGTTATGAGAGGTAATACTTTCACCTTTGTTACAGAGAGGAGCATTTTGAATTATAATTCCAAATGTATGATAGTGGTGGTAGGTAACCATTCATTTAAAACAATCTGAAACCTCACATAACATTATCTTTAGATCTCATGTTTCGAGACACTCTTGAGGCCAAATTTACCTTGTGGTGACATTCTTTTTGTTCTTAAACCCCTTGGATAGTGTCCAAGACAGAAATGCTATAGTCGGAATTCTAGTCTATAGTGGACAATGTTACAGTAAGATTTCAGTGTTTATACTGTAGTGTGAGTGATATGTTTAAAACTGTGATTCACGTGTGCCAGAAAAATACCATTAAGAGTTGCTATGTTAGCTCTGGATTGTATTTTCAGCCTGAACTCAAGGAAGTTGCTATTAACATACAGTTAATATAATGAATATTCTGTTTATCTACATTTCTCTTCTTATGGCTAAGTTGCATTGAAATGTCATTTTGTTTTGGGGAAACAAATGAATTTTTATCAGAATATTGAAACCAGATGTGAAAATCAAAATACTATAATTTCACAGAAATAAGACCTGGTGTGGCTTGAGAAGGATATGGGAGTTTCTTGATCTCAGTGAGAAAATATCTCAAGTCAAAGATTCATTTCTTCCACAAATAACTGTTGCATGCCTGCTCTGTGCCAGATCAGTTCCAAGCTGTTGTCCTGGGGAAGCTGACATTCTTGTGTGGTAGTCAGACTCACAAATCAATGATGTCAGTCCATGAACTAAGGGTAGTCGCCTTGGTTTTTTTTAAAGTTGTGATTCACTATATGTGCCAAAATTACTAAAATGTTGGTTACTGAGAGATAACTTCACTCAGCTCTCTTAAAATGAAAGCTATGATGGAGTTAAACAGTTGTCTTGAGATCTTGTGTAACTCTCTACATTCCACCTATTGACATGGTTATTTCAGAAAAACAGCTTTGTAAGTGGACACTTAACCAGAGATCAGGTTGAGTAGTAAATTATAGGAAGTGAATAGTAAAGAGTATCAATAGTACAGTGTAGCATTGTTTTTCCCCTGGGGGAAGATTAGCTTTACAAAAATGTGGTGTTAGCATAATTTTGAGTTCTGTATTGAGTCACCACTGAAGCCTTTCTGTAATCTGTTATTCTGATACAATGTTCTTTTAAGTAGTGCCTTGCCTTAATAAAGAAAACTGTCTAGATTACTTCTTACAGCTCTTTTTTTTGAGATGGAGTCTCACTCTGTCGCCTAGGCTAGAGTGCAGTGGCATGATCTCAGCCCACTGCAGCCCCTGCCTCCCAGGTCCAACTGATTTCTCCTGCCTCAGCCTTCCAAGAAGCTGGGACTACAGGCGCATACCGCCACACCCAACTAGTTTTTGTATTTTTAGTAGAGATTGGGTTTCACCATTTTGGCCAGGGTGGTCTTAAACTCCTGAGCTCAAGTGATCCTCCTGCTTTGGCCTCCCAAAATGCTGGGATCACAGGCAAGCTGTTGCTTCTTTATGCTTGTTTTAGATTCCATGTTGAAACATTAGACCTCAGGCCTGACTGCATATGTGGTATCTTTAAAATTTTTTCTCTGAAAAATTATCTCCAGCTTCACTTTTTAGCTTATGAGGAAAACAGGGCTGTTTTTAAAACACTTCAAAGTTACTGCCTTAAAAATTTCCCTGGATAATACCCATGTCAGTATATAATATTGGAAATGATTTCATATATTTATTGGCTTAGCTACTGTTGGAGCATCAAGAGCCTAATGAAAGGCATAGTCTCATGATAGCGTAGCCCTTTTTCCTAGGCGAATTTGAATTGAGCTACTTTCATTTGACATCAGTATTACGAACGGAGGCAGGTTGAACAGCGTGGTGTAAGTAAAGGCTCATGGGTATAAAGATTTCAATAGTATGGCACTGTTGTCTGCTCTTAGGGTCATAGACGGGAGAGCTATGATTGTTAACTTAGTTTCTCAGATCACCCACTGTCACATCAAGAAAAAAATTAGCCTACAGGTGACAAGCTAGGTCTGGGTTAATGACTCTGGAGGTAGTACAGGCAAAGGCTTTATTTAGCACACAGTAAAGCTTTAGGTGCCCACATTTCCAGGGTTCTTTCGCTTAATTTTTAGACGTTTAAATTATGAGATATTTCTAATATAGAAAGTACAGCAAATGTTGCAGATTTTCCTTACAGATCTCCTATTTAAAAAGGAAAAATATATAGATTAAGCTAAGTCCTTTCTTTATATCATCCTGTTCTGCTTTCTCCCAAGAGGTGGCAGCTAACCTGAAGATGCTGTGTGTCCTTCCTGTAGGTGTCGTTAAGACTTTTGGTACATATGTATATACCACAATAATGGTAAAAAGAAAAGTTGCAACAATATACATACTTAAT
Source organism: Sapajus apella (assembly GCF_009761245.1). Classification (NCBI taxonomy): domain Eukaryota; kingdom Metazoa; phylum Chordata; class Mammalia; order Primates; family Cebidae; genus Sapajus; species Sapajus apella. The sequence continues at coordinate 840,562 of NW_022437000.1, forward strand.
GGCACCATTTATGCAAATTTTAGGCAAAATAATTTCATTTACAATAGAATCAAAGTGACTAAACTACGTAGGAATATATTTAACCAAGGAGGCAAAAGGCTTTTACCCTGAAAACTATAAAATGTTGCTGAAAGAACTTAAAGAAGGCACAAATATATGGAAGGATGTCTTATGTCAAGACTATAAGACTTAATATGGTTAAAATATCAGTACCTCAGCTACTTGAGGCTGAGACGGGAGGTTCACTTGAGCCCAGGAGTTTGTGATCAACCTGGGCAACATAGCAAGACTCCATCTGTGGGGAAAAACAGAAGAAAAACAAAAGAAGGAAATGTCAGTACTACCTGAAGTGATCTACAGATACAATGCCATCCCTATCAAAATCCCCAAGTATATTTTGTTGCAGATGTAGATAAACTTATTCTAAAATTCATGCAATTTCAAGGGGTCCCAAATACTCAAAACAATCCTGAAATAGAAGAAGAAAGTTGAAGGCCTCATACCTTCTCATCTCAAATCTTATTGCAAAACCACAGTTTTCAAAACAGTGTGGTACTGCACACACACACACACACACACACACACACTGGACTAGGATAGAGAACCCATAAATAAACCCTTGTATATATGGTCAAATGATTTTTGACAAGAGTTTTTAAAATATTCCATGGGGAAAAGACAGCCTTTTCAACATGAATGGATTTGGGTCCTTCTCTTACTCTGTATACAAAACTAACTCAAAATGGATCAAAGACCTAAACGTAAGAGCTAATGCTTTACAATTCTTCGAAGAAAACCTAGGGGAAGGCCAGGCACAATGGCTCACACCTGTAATCTCAGCAGTTTGGGAGGCCAAGGCGGGTGGATCACTTGAGCTCAGGAGTTTGAGACCAGCCTGGCCAACATGGTAAAACCCCATCTCTACTAAAAATATAAAACTTAGCCAAGTGTGGTAGCGCACCCCTGTAGTCCCAGCTACTTTGGAGGCTGAGGCAGGAGAATCACTTGAACATAGGAGGTGGTGGTTGCAGTGAGCCGAGATCATGCCACTGCACCCCAGCCTGGGTGACAAAGTGAGACTCTGTCTCAAAATAAAAATAAAAATAAAAAAGGTGGGATGAATGCATTGTAGAAATAAAAGTTAAGTGAAGTATTCATAGTAAGAGAAGTGTAAAGTATTTTATGTCTTTTAGGTCTTTATTCTCATTTCTGAATACAGCTGTCTGAATGAATGACAGAATTAATTAAAAAGTATAAAACCTGCCAGACACAAAGTGGAAATATTATTCAGCTTGTCGTGGTGATAAACCTGAAAGTACCAAAATAACAAACTGATTTTTATTTATATTTATTTTCATGATCCCTTCTGGATTCCCAGGATGTTTTCCATTTCTCTCTCAGTATAAATCAAAACTGCTCAAAATAGTTTTTGGCTGGGTACAATGGTGTGCACCTGGAGTCCAGCCACTCAGGAGGCTAAGGTGGGAGGATCCTTTGAGCTGAGGAGTTTGAGCTCAAGCCTGCCTGGGTAACAAAACTAGACTCCACCTCAAAAAAAAGTTTATGGTGAAAGAAAACATTAACACCGTTAACACCTTAAAGATGGTAAAAGACTAAATTTATACTGCATATGATTCACTTGAAAGAAAGAATTGAAAGAAGAGTGTCAGAGTAGTCCTGATATATAAGAAAAATTGTTAGAAATTTGGCCTTCCTAGTGGTGGAAAAATGAGCACTGTACATGCACTTTTTGAAAAGTTTTGCCAGACGTTTCATGTTTACTACTAATACACTAGAAAACAATTATGTATGATCCTAGATATTGAATTGTTACAGTGAGCCAGCGATAGAAATTTTTGTAAGGACCTTGTAAATGACCATTTAAGAGTAATACATGGTAGACTCCTTAGACTTTTTTTCTTTTATAAATATATAACATTTTATACATTTATGGGGTACATGTGAGTGTTTGTTACATGCATAGAAGGTATAATGGTCAAGTCAGAGTATTTGATGTATCTGTCACCTTGAGGGTTTTTTTTTTATTTCTATATATTAATATCAGTTCAGTTCTTCTTGTTACTCTGAAATGCACAAAATATTGTTGTGTTGCTAAGTATAGTCATCCTAGTCCGTTATCAAACATTAGAATTGATATCTTCTAGGTTTCCCCCCAGTTTACTCTCCTTTTTACTTATGCGTCATTCAGGAAATATTTATTTTGCATGTATTTTTAACTTTTTTTAAAAGGATCACTTTTAATTACTGGTAGAGCTGTAAACTTGATAGGATATTACAGAGCTGAACTATTTGTAAAATTACAAATCCCTTCACCAGCACTTTTGCATTTGCTGAGGAGTGTTTTACTTCCAATTATGTGGTCAATTTTAGAATAAGTGTGATGTGATGCTGAGAAGAATGTATATTCTGTTGATTTGGGGTGGAATATTCTGTAGATGTCTTTTAGGTCCACTTGGTCCAGAGCTGAGTTCAAGTCCTGAATATCCTGGTTAATTTTCTGTCTTGTTGATTTAATATTGACAGTGGGGTATTAAAGTCTCACATTATTATTGTGTGGGAGTCTAAGTCTTAGAGACATTTGTAGGTCTTAAAACTTGCTTTATGAATCTAGGTGCTCCTGTACTGGGTGCATATATATTTAGGATAGGTAGCCTTTCTTGTTGCATTGATCCTTTTACCATCATGTAATGCTTTTCTTTGTCTTTTTTGACCTTTGTTGGTTTAAAGTCTGTTTTATCAGGGACTAGGATTGCAACCCCTGCTTTTTTTTTGCTTTCCATTTGCTCGCTAAATCTTCCTCGATCCTTTATTTTGAGCCTAGGTGTGTTTTTGCACGAGATGGGTCTCCTGAATACAGCACACCAATGAGTCTTGAATCTTTATCCAATTTGCCAGTCTGTGTCCTTCAATTGGGGCATTTAGCCTGTTTACATTTAAGGTTAATGCTGTTATGTGTAATTTGATCCTGTCACTATGATGCTAGCTGGTTATTTTGCCTGTTAGCTGATGCAGTTTCTTCACAGTGTCGATGGTCTTTACAATTTGGTATGTTTTTGCAGTGGCTGGTACTCGTTTTTCCTTTTCATATTTAGTGCTTCCTTCAGGAGCTCTTGTAAGGCAGACCTGGTGGTTACAGAATCTCCCAGTGTTTGCTTGTCTGTAAAGGATTTTATTTCTCCTTCTCTTATGAAGCTTATTTTGGCTGGATATGGCATTCTGGGTTGAAAATTCTTTAAGAATGTTGAATATAGGCCCTCAATCTCTTCTGGCTTGTAGAGTTTCTACAGACAGATCTGCTGTTAGTCTCACAGGCTTCCCTTTGTGTGTAACATGACCTTTGTCTCTGGCTGCCCTTAACATGTTTTCCTTCATTTCAACCTTGGTGAATCTGATGGTTATGTGTCTTGGGGTTGCTCTTCTCAAGGAGTATCTTTGTGGTGGTCTCTGTATTTCCTGAATTTGAATCTTGGCCTGTCTTGCTAGGTTGGGGAGGTTCTCCTGGATAATATCCTGAAGGGTGTTCCAACTTGGTTCCATTCTCCCTGACACTTTCAGGTACACTAATGAAACATAGGTTATGTCTTTTCACATAGTCCCATATTTCTTGGGGCGTTTGTTTGTTCCTTTTCATTCTTTTTTCTCTAATCATGTCTTCATGATTTATTTCATTAAGGTGATCTTCAATCTCTGATATCTTTTCTTCTGCTTGATTGAGTCGTCTAGTGATACTTGTGTATGCTTCACAAAGTTCTCATACTGTGTTTTTCAGCTCCATCAGGTCATTTATGTTCTTCTCTAAACTAGTTATTAACAATTCCTCACCTATTTTCAAGGTTCTTAGCTTCCTTGCATTGGGTTAGAACATGCTCCTTTAACTTGGAGGAGTTTATTATCCACCTTTGAAGCCTGCTTCTGTCAATTCATCAAACCCATTCTCCATCCAGTTTTGTTCTTTTGCTGGCAAGGAGTTTTGATCCTTTGGAGGAGAAGAGGCATTCTGGTTTTTGGAATTTTTAGCCTTTTTGCACTGATTTTTCCTCACCTTCGTGGATTTATTCTACCTTTGTTCTTTGATGTTGGTGGCTTTCAGTTAGGGTTTTTTTGTGGATGTCCTTTTTGTTGAGGTTGATCTTATTCCTTTCTCTGTGTTAGTTTTTCTCCTAACAGGCCCCTCTGCTGCAGGTCTGCTGGAGTTTGCAGGAGGTCCACTCTAGACCCTGTTTGCCTCGGTGTCACCAGTAGAGGCTGTAGAACAGCAAAGATTGCCGCTTGTTCCTTCCTCTGAAAGCTTTGTCCCAGAGGAGCACCCGGATGCCAGCTGGAGCTCTCCTGCATGAGGTGTCTGTTGACCCCTGCTGGGAGGTATCTCCCAGTAAGGAGGCATAGGGGTCAGGGACCCACTTGAGGAGGAAGTCTGTCCCTTAACAGAGCTTGAGCGCTGTGCTGGGAGATCTGCTGTTCCCTTCAGAGCCAGCAGGCAGGAACATTTAAGTCTCCTGGAGCTGCACCCACAACCGCCCCTTCCTGCATGTGTTCTGTCTCAGGGCGATGGGAGTTTTATCTGTAAGCCCCTGACTGGGGCTGCTGTCTTTCCTTCCTTCCTTCCTTCCTTCCTTCCTTCCTTCCTTCCTTCCTTCCTTCCTTCCCTCCTTCCCTCCTTCCCTCCTTCCCTCCTTCCCTCCTTCCCTCCTTCCTTCCTTCCTTCCTTCCTTCCTTCCTTCCTTCCTTCTTTCTTTTTTTTTTTTGGCAGAGTTTTGCTCTTGTTGCCCAGGCTGGAGTGCAATAGTGCAATCTTGCCTCACCACAACTTCTGCCTCCTGGGTTCAAGCAGTTCTCCTGCCTCAGCCTCCAGAGTAGCTGGGATTACAGGCATGCACCACCACACCTGGCTAATTTTTTGTATTTTTAGTAGAGACAGGATTTTTCCATGTTGGTCAGGCTGATCTTGAACTCCCAACCTCAGGTGATTCACCTGCCTTGGCCTCCTAAAGTGCTGGGATTACAGGTGTGAGCCACTGCACCTGGCAGGGCTGCTGTCTTTCTTTCAGAGATCCCTGCCCAGAGAGGAGGAATCTAGAGAGGCAGTCTGGCTACAGTGGCTTTGTGGCACTGCAGTGGGCTCTGGCCAGTTCGAACTTCCTAGCGGCTTTGTTTACACTGTGAGAGGAAAACGCCTACTCAAGCCTCAGTAATGATGGATGCCCCTCCCCCCACCAAGCTTGAGCATCCCAGGTTGACTTCAGACTGCTGTGCTGGCAGTGAGAATTTCAAGCCAGTAGATCTTAGCTTGCTGGGCTCTGTCGGCGTGCGATCTGCTGAGCTACACCATTTGGCTCCCTGGCTTTAGACCCCTTTCCAGGGGAGTAAATGGTTCTGTCTTGCTGATGTTCCAGGTGCCACTGGGGTATGAAAAAAAAAAAACTCCTGCAGCT
>NW_022437000.1:846114-954506 GCF_009761245.1 Sapajus apella
TTTTGTGCTTGAAACCCAGGGCCCTGGTGGTGTAGGCATGTGAGGGAATCTCCTGGTCTGTGGATTGCAACGACTATGGGAAAAGCGCAGTATCTGGGCCAGAATATACCATTTTTCACGGCACAGTCCCTCATGGCTTCCCTTGGCTAGGGAAGGGAGTTCCCCAACCCCTTGTGCTTCCCAGGCGAGGTGTTGCTCCATCCTGCTTTGGCTCATCCTCCATGGGCTGCACCCACTGTCTGACCAGTCCCAATGTGATGAGCTGGGTACCTCAGTTAGAAATGCAGAAATCACTCACCTTCTGTGTTGATTTCTCTGGGAGCTGCAGACCAGAGGAGCTGTTCCTATTTGGCCATCTTGTCAGCTACTCGATAAAGATGTCTTTATTGTTTTTGATTTAAGTTCTGTTTTATCTGATAACAGTATAGCTATTCTTTCTTGCTTTTGGTTTCCATTTGCATGGAACAATATTTTTCCTTCCCTTTACTTTCAGTCTGCATGTGTCTTTAGGGTAAAATGTGTTTCTTGCAGGCAGCATATAGCTGGGTCACTTTTTTTTTTTTTTTTTTTTTGAGATGGGGTCTTACTTTTTTTCCCAGGCTGGAGTGCAATGGCATAATCTCAGCTCTCTGCAACTTCTGGCTCCCAGGTTCAAGCAATTCTCTTGCCTCAGCCTCCCAAGTAGTTCCAATTAGAGGCATCCACCACAATGCCCAGCTAATTTTTGTATTTTAAACAGAGACAGGGTTTCACCATGTTGATCAGGCTGATCTCGAACTCTGGACCTCAGGTTAACCGCCTGCCTTGGCCTCCCAAAGTGCTGGGATTACAGGCATGAGCCGCCACACCCAGCTTGGGTAATGTTTCTTATCCAATCAGCCAGTCTCCATCTTTTAAGTGGAGCATTTAATTCATTTACATTCAGAGTTACTATTGATATATGAGGTTTTCTTCCTATCATTTCATTAATTGCTTTCTGCTTGTTTTATATGTTCTTTGTTCTTTCCTGTTTAATTATTGTTTATCCTTATGGTTGGTGTTTTTCTGCAGTGGCAAAATTTGAGTCTTTTCTGTTCCTCATTTGTGTATTTGCTTTACCAATATGTTTTATTTTTTCATGTGTTTTCATGATGGTATATATTTTCCTTTTGCTTCCAAGTTTAGAACTCCCTTGAACATTTCGTATAGGCAGATGTAGTGGTAATGCATTCCACTGGTCAAATTCAGCATTTGTTTGTCTAGGAAAGACTTTATTTCTTCTCCTTCATTAATGAAGGATAGTATTACTGGATATAGTGCCATAGAGTGGCAGTTTTATTTCTTTCAGCCCTTTGAAAATATGATCTAATTCTCTCCTGGCACGTGAGGTTTCTGCTAAGATGTCCACTTTTAGTCTGATGGTATTTCCTGTATAGATGACTAGACACATTTCTCTTACAGTTTTTAGAATTCTGTCTTTGGCTTTAGATAGTTTGTCTATAATGTGTCATGGAAGAGAGACTGTTTTGCATTGAATATGGTTGAAGATTGCTGGACCTTCTGTATCTGGATGTCTATATCTCTCACTAGACTTGGAGAGTTTTCAGCTATTGTTTCGTTTAATAGGATTTCACATCCTTTCATTTTTTTCATTGCCTTTTGGGATACTGATAATTTTGATATTTGATTATTTTATTGTTTCCCATATATCACAGAAGTTCTCTTTATGTTTTAAAATTACTTAAAAAGCTTTTTTGGCTGTCTGTATTATTTCAAAAGATCTGAATTCATGCTTTGAGATTCTTTCTTCTGCTTACCTAGTCTATTGAAGCTTTTGAATGCATTTTGCATTTCATTCAGTGAATTCTTTGTTCCAGAATGTGTCTGATTCTTTTTTATTATACCTGTCTTTTTGGTAAATTTCTCATTTATATCTTTGTCTTTCTGATTTTTTTGTGTGTTGTTTTCAGATTATTGTTGTGTCTCACTGAGTTTTTTAGTATCAAAATTTGTAACTGTTTTTCTGGAATGTTGTGAATTTCTTTTGGATGGAATCTGTTGCAGAACAATTATTGTATTCCCTTGCTTTTTCATGTTTCCTGTGTCCTTTGTTGATATATGAACATCTAGCATAATATCTGCTTCTTCCAATTTGAGAATTTGCTTTCATAGGGGAAGACTTTTTTCTGAAGATGTATCCATGCTGTTGGTTGGGTAGGGCCCTTTGGCTTTGATTCTGGGTGCGTGCAGTAGTATAGTCACTGTATGATTTCTTTGGCTGTAAACAGCATCAGGGGTATCTGTGTTTTCCTTAGTGGCTTAGGGTACCGTTATTAGTAGAGGCTGTAATGAGGTTTTCTGGGGACAAGGATGGCACATGGGCTAGTGTTTGGGCCCTAATGTTGGCAGTGGTGGGCTGAGGATGTCTGTCCTTGGGTCCTGGGGTGGCATGTGTTGACACTGATGTTAGTGGGTCCAGGTGGGTCAATTCATGGGCCTCCAGGTGACTGGCTTGGATGCCAGTAGTGGCAGTGCTGGGCCAAGTAGGTGGGAGTATTCTTAGGCCACTGGGCAGCTGGTGTGGTGTGGACAATGGCAGTAGCAGTGGTACGACAACCTTCTGGATCCCAAGCAGTGTGAGCTGATGTTGGCTGTGTCTGCAATATGTTGGGCAGGTTGGTCCCAGGCTCCTAAGTGGTGTTTGGGGGTGGGTGATGGTGGTGTTGGTAGCAGGCTGGATGAGCCTGCTGTTGAGTTCCTGGGGAGAATGCATAGACACCAGAGGCTGTGGAATGGGTGGAATGATCCTTAGGTGCTCCGGCATTATGCTCAAGCACTAGGGGAGGGCAGTGTCAGGTTGGGCTTGTCTAATCTTAGATCCCAGGTGGTGTGCAGGGGTGTAGTTGGCAGGGTAGGTAATCTGTGAGTGTAGATGTGGAGAACCTGACCTTGGAGCTTGTGCTAGATCACGCAGTCCTGCTGTAGGTGAGGGTAGGACTGCTGTCAGCAGTCCCCTGCAGGCAGCTCTCAGGTTCTGGAGAGTGTGTTTTTCCTCTCTGGCAGGAGCAGTGGCCACAGCCTTGTGCCTGCGATGTTCAGGATGAGCAATAGATCCCAGAGGCTGTGCTCCTGGTGTGGGCGGGGTTGGCACCCACAGCCCCACACAGGGAGCTCTCAGGTTCTGGTTAGCATTTATTTTGGCTCCTGGCTGCAGCAGTGACTGCAGCATTGTGCAGAGGATCAGAGGGATCTTGCCTTCTGTGCATGGGCTGTAGCACAGAGACGCTGCTGCCAGTGGCACAGGCTCACCACCCACAGTTCCAGATATGCAGCTCTGAGGCTGACTTGCTCTCAGAGAGGGTGAGGGTCCTTACCCTCTGCATGTGAGCCTAAGCAGGAAGACCACACTGCCAGTGGGATCATGATTGCCAGACGCAGCCCCAGACAGCCCCCAGCTCACCTGCTCCAGCCCCAGCAGCAGCAGCTGCAGCTGCAGTGATCTGCATAGGGGTGAAGGGATTCCACTCTACACATAAGCCCAAGCACAGAGTGTATGCCACTGCTAGGGCCAGTGTAACTGCTCACAGCCCTAGACAAGGGACCCCTGGGCTCTGGAAGGCACGCACTTTGGTTTGCTTTGTGTCAGGGCTGCCTTTTTGGGTTACCGCACTGTCCTTTTCCTGTGGAGTCGTATTCTGTGTAGGCCAGGGTACTGGGGACCCCACAGCACCTTTGGGTCCAGCTAGTTCTGTTCCATGGTAGTCCTCTGGCTGGATGCTGGGGAATGTCAATGAGGGCTCCTGGGATGTAGAGATGTTGGGGCGGTGCCTCCTGGGGCAGGCGAAGTCCAGTGATGGCTGAACTCTCATAAAACTGCCCTGCTGAAGCCACATAGGTCTTGGGGGTCTTTGTGACACAGTGTGAGCTTCCTGTCTGGTGCAGTGCCCTTGTGGGGTCTCTAGGTCACAGCCCACACTACTCTTGGGGTTCTTGTGGTAGAGGAGCACTCCTGTGTAGCCGTCCATGGTGGGGATTTGGACTGGTGAGGGCCTCTCACTTAACCCTTTCCCCACAATAGGGAGCCCCTGGATCTCAAGCCAATCTCTGCTGAACTGGCTACTCCCTTCCTTCTCCTTCTGTGCCTCAGGCATTTCCCACGACTTCTCTGTTGGACTTGACTGCTCTCTCCTAGATGTGCAATTCAAGCTGTGATGATCTCTTTGTAGTTTTGGAGAGGGCAAGTATCCAGTGTCCCTAGTCAGCCATCTTGAGCCTCCCCTTCTTAGACTTTTGAATTTTGATATACCAATGTAATCTTTGTTTTAATGATTAAAAAGAAAAACCTAAATGATCAAAAATAACATTTACTATATTCAATAAAAGTAATAATGCTTTTCAGTTTTTAAAAACTGTTTTTAATTCATTTTACTAAATCAGATTTAATTTTTTTACTTCTTATAGAAATATCAAAACCTTACTTTTTATGAGAATTAAACATTGCAGAAGCTTAAGTTAGAACCAGATGCCTTTCATTCTCCCAATATCAAATAAGATATATTGATAAAATTTGTATTAAAGTTAAATGGCAGAGATTCATTCTGGAATGAAATAAGGAGCTCTGTGGACCTATTTCACAGCAAACCAACCATAATTGGTGAAAATTATAAAAATTTCTATTTGCAAATGACATGTTATGTATAGATAGAAAAAACCCTAAAGAATAAACCAAGAAACTATTACAAATAATAAATGGTTTCAGCCACGGTGCAAGATACAAAAATAAGTACACAAAAATCAGTTGTATTTCTCTTTACTTAAATGAACAATCCCAAAATTACGAAAACAGTCCTATTAATATGAACATCAAAAGAATAAAATATTTAGAAGTAAATTTAACAGAACAAGTACAAAACTTGTATTGTGAAACAAACCATTGAAAAAAGAAATTAAAGAAAATCCAGATAAATGGAAAGTTTCTCATATTTGTGAATTGAAAAACTTAAGTTAGTCTGTTCTCACACTGCTAATAAAGACATTTGCAAGACTCAGTATTTTATAAATGAAAGAGGTTTAATGGACTCACAGTTCCTTATGGCTGGGGAGGCCTCACAATCATGGCAGAAGATGAAGAAAGAGCAAAGGGACACCTTACGTGGCAGCAGACAAGAGAGAGTTCATGCAGGAGAACTCCCCTTTATAAAACTATCATATCTCCTGAGACTTATTCACTATCATGGGAACCACATGGGAAAGATCTGCCCCCTGTGATTCAATTTCATCCCACTTGGTCCCTCCCATAACACGTGAGAATTATGGGAGCTACAATTCAAGATGCAATTTGAATGGGGACACAGCTAAATCATATAATTCCCAAATTAGTCTAAATATGCAATATCATTCTTACTGAAGTCCAAGCTGTGTTTTTGTCAGAAATTGACAAGCTGATCCTAAAATTTGGAAAATATGGAAACTTAAGGGACACAGAATAGCCAAAGCAATCTGGAATCTGTAATCCCAGCACTTTGGGAGGCAAGGCAGGAAGATCACTTGAGTGTAAGAGTTCCAGACCCTGCCTCTGCAAAAAACTTGTTTTAGCTAAATGTGGTGGTATGTGCCTCTAGTCCCAGCTACCTGGGAGGCAGGGGTTGGAGGATAGCTTGAACCCAGGAGGTGGAGGTTGCAGTGAGCTCTGATCACACCACTGCACTCCAGCCTGGGATACAGAGTGAAATTCTCTTCTCAAAACCAACCAAACAAAAAGCCCCACAAAAATCCAGAATTGGATAACTCATATTTCTGCCTTTCAGAGCTTACTACAAAACAGCCTTATAATCAAAGACAGTGAAGTACTTGCAAAATTATTGACATATAAATCAACAGAATAGAATTGAAAATCCAGAAATAAGCCCAGTAATGTATAGTCAATTGATCTTTGACAAAGGTGCCAAAATAATTCAATGGTGGAAAGAATAATCTTTTCAACAAATGGTGTCACAACCCAGGTGTTCACATGTAAAAGAATGAAGTAGAACTCCTATGTCATATTATTAGTATACAAAAATTAACCCAAAATGGATCGAAGACCTAAATGTAAGAGGTAAACATCTTTTTGACCTTGCATGTGGCAATGGTAAAAATAGATGAATTGTTCAACATCAAGATTAAAATGTTTGCTTCTAAGAACATTAACAGGAAATTGAAGACAAACCACAGAATGGGAAAAAAATATTTGCAAATGAAATTTCCAGTAAAGCACTTGTGTTTAAAATACATAAAGAACACTTGCAACTTAACAATAAAAACAGCCCACTCTAAAAATGGGCAAAAGATCTGAATAGACATTTCTCCAAAGAATATATGCAATTGCCGGTAGCACATGTAGAGATATTCTGCATCATAAGGCATGGAGGGATCCAGGTGCAAATCAAAGCCACAGTGAGTTTGTCCTTTGCACACACTACATAGCTATAATTTAAAAAGTCAGATAATAACAAGTGTTGGCAAAGGTGTGGAGAAATTGAGGTTTCAATTTCTCCACACCTTTGGAGTGGGTGGGAATGTAAAAGGGTGCAGCTGCCTTGGGAAACTGTGTGGCTCTCCTCAAATGGTTAAATATCTGGGTTGTTCAGAGCTTTGGCTCTGTTCTATAAGGAGTATTTAACAGTACGGCAAACAGTATGGAACAATATTTAACAGTATGGAAAACAGTATGGCATTTCATCACATGGTTTAATATCTGAGTTATTCAGAAACTTAGCTCCATTCTATCAGGAGTATTTACTCTCCTGTTCCGTCAGGAGTATTTATATAAGTATTTATGTATGTCTTTATTACTATGGTGATTGCACTTTACCTTTCATATAAAATTGAAGCAAGATATTTCCCTGACCCTTTTGTGGAACTTGCGATGGGGTGCCTCATTTACTGCCCATAGCTCTCAACTCCTCACAGGAGGAAGCACTCGAGTGAATGAGGCAGGAACTGTAGTGCAGGAGCACTGGAACTGGCCAGCCATTTTGGCCCCAGTGGGATCAAACTCCACTCATTTGGACCTGTTGCATTCTACCCCTTGTAGGAGGGAGTGCACAGGTAAGTGGGTACAGGAGCCAGAGCAAGTGCTTTTGAGCGCCAACAGGAGTGAACTCTGTGCAGGCCCCACAACAGCATCCAGGATGGGTGCCTGTGACTCCCAAAGCCCCAGAGGGCATGTTACAATGCTCTTTTAGCTCTGCTGTCTGTGGGCAGCTTAGGTGTTAACAGCTCAGTGGGCCCACGGCTGCCCCCCAACCAGCGAGGGCAAAGGGCCAGTGTGACAGCCTTTAGTATCCACACATGGCTTCTGAGGTCTTGTCTGGTGTCCAGGAAAAATTAGGTTATATTAAACTAATTGAAGGATGGTAAATGTGGGGGATGATTTTATTGCCAATGAAAGTGGCTCTCAATGGGAAGAGGGGAGCTGAAAAGGAGACAGGGGAGGGGTAAGTAATCTTCCCCTGAAGTCCAGCTGGATTCTTCTCCAAAGTAACACCATCAGGCTGTCCCTCTGAAGTCAAGTCACTTCTCTCCAACATCCAGCTGCTTCTCTCTGCTGGCTGAGTCTGAGGTCTTTATAGGTACAGGAGGAGGTGGGGTGGGGCCATAGGTAGTTTAGGAAAAGGCAACATTTGAGTGGGGAAATGGTGAGAAGTTCTCACTTTGGGCCATGGTCTCAGGCTTTTCAGCTTGAGGGTGGGACTTCACCAGGGACCCACCCCTGTCTGCCTAGAATTTCTCTGCCTCCTGCCTCTATCATTGTATCAATAGCAAGTTGTTGGCCTTTAAAGATGAATTAAATGGGACTATATGATAACATTTATCAGAGACCTTTAGAAACTTTCATATTCTTTGGTTTATTATTTTAACTTCTAGAACATATTCCAAGCAAGCAATGAAAAATCACTAATTCAATATACAATGTTTTGTCAGGAAAAAAATGAATTAACGGCAGTTGGCCTTGGAGACATCCATGTAAACAGTGTGTACTTATTGTGGTAAAGGGAAAGCAGAGTTGGAAGTAACTAAAATAATGTAATAAATGCATTAATAGAGGTGCCATCAACCAGTTGAATCCATAAGAAAGGAAAAAGAAAGCACTCAACTGCTTGGGGGAAGGGAAGGATCTGAGGGAAAATGGAAGAAATTCTACTTAGGGGAGATGACTGATGAGTCACAGCTTAGAACATGTTTTTTACTGTATATAAGCCAGAACTTGCCTCAAAATCATTGTATAAACAAATGAGAAAAAACATTAGAATATGGTAGCATGGGGGACAGCACCTCAGCTCCCTAAGTAACTGAGACTACAGAGGCATGCTACCATATCTGGCTAATTTTTGTATTTTTTGTAGAGACAGGATTTCGCCATGTTGCCTAGGCTGGTCTTGAACTCCTGGTCTCAAGGCATCTGCTCACCTCGGAGTCTCAAAGTGCTGAGATTATAGGCATGAGCCACTGTGCCTGGCCTATGATTTCAAGTTTTTCCAAGTTTTACACACACACACACACACACACACACACACACACACACACACACACATTGAGATGGAGTTTCACTCTTGCTGCCAAAGCGGGAGTGCAGTGATGCAATCTCAGTTCACTGCAACCTCTGTCTTCCAGGTTCAAGCGATTCTCCTGCCTCAGCCTTCTGAATAGCTGGTATTACAGGCACGTGCCACCACAGCTGGCTAATATTTTGTATTTTTAGTAGAAATGGGGTTTCACCATGTTAGCCAAGCTGGTCTGGAACTCCTGACCTCATGATTCGCGCACCTTGGCCTCCCAAAGTGCTGGGATTATAGGCATGAGCCACCGTGCCCAGCCCCAAGTAATATTTTTTGAGAGCAATATAAGATTTGAGACTGGGTGCAGTAATCCTGTAATCCTAGTACATTGAGAGGCCAAGGTGGGAGGATCACTTGAGCCCAGGAGGTCCAGACCAGCCCTGGCAAAAAAAAAATTTATATAATTAGCCGGTCATGGTGGTGTATGCCTGTAGTTCCAGCTACTCAGGAGGATGAATTGAGAAGACTATTTGAGCCTGGGAGATTGAGGCTGCAGTGAGTTGTGATTGCACAACTGTATTCCAGGCTGGGTGAGAGTGAAACCCTGGACCCTGTCTCGGAAAAAAAAAAAAAAAAAAAAGATTTGAGATAGGTAAACTTTCGTGTACAAGAGAGTTTGTGCCTTCATTTTGTTTTCTTAATAATGTTCGTCTTGGTTGATGCAAAATTGTTTCATCTTAGATGCCTGTGGTGGAGGGAGGGAAATGTTATGTAGTATTCATATCACTGAAATTACCACCCTATAGTTTTCTCCTCAAAGAAAGAATATGGTGATAAGCTAAGAATAAAAAGTAATAACTACATTTGGATGCATAATAAGAAATAATTATATACTCATTATTTAAAGTTTTCTTTCTCTGCTATAACTCACCATTTCCCCTTTGTTCTCCCACAGTATGTTTTGTTCTAGATTTCTTGACTAGGAAAACATTCCATCAAAGTTTCTTTTATGTTTAAAGAGCACTTTGAAATTTTGATTTTTTTTTTTTTTTTTTTTGACAGAGCTCACTCTTTTGCCCAGGCTGGAGTGCAGAGGCACAATCTTGGCTCACTACAACCTCTACCTCCTGGGTTCAAGTTATTCTCGTGTCTCAGCCTCCTAGGTAGCTGGGATTACAGGTGCATGCCACCATGTCTGGTTAATTTTTGTATTTTTAGTAGAGACGAGGGTTTTACCCTGTTGGCCAGGCTGGTCTCGAACTCCTGACCTCAGGTGATCTACCCTCTTTGGCCTCCAAAAGTTTTGAGATTACAGCCATGAGCCACTGCGCCCAGCCAAAAATTTGATTTCAACTATTTTTGTGTAACATTTTCATAAAAATGAAAAATTTAATAAACTTAGTATATACCAATAAATAATCTTCTGCACAAAATAAAAACTTTATGTTCTCAAATGTTAATATAAGGAATCTGTAATGTATCTTCATTAAGAATTTATACCTGCAATTTACATCATAATCTCTTTTACTTTTATTCCATTAACAGAGAATAATACTAAATCATGAAGTTATTGGAATTTTTATAGGAA
This sequence comes from Sapajus apella, assembly GCF_009761245.1. Lineage (NCBI taxonomy): Eukaryota > Metazoa > Chordata > Mammalia > Primates > Cebidae > Sapajus > Sapajus apella. The sequence goes on from NW_022437000.1 coordinate 856,222, forward strand.
CATGATAAGAATCGTGGTTGTTCTTTTAAAAAATTAATTTTCGAACATCCTTTGTTCATAAAATAGAATGCTGTTATATCTGTTCTTTTGCCTCTATTGTCAGTTTTTAGGATAGGCTTTTAATCTTGAACATGAAAAGGACATCAGTAAACAAGGTCAGTTAACTATTAAATTTATATCTACTGTAGGCTTTTAGTTAAACTATTACCTATGGCTTAAATACAAAGAAGGCAGACAGAAAAAGAACCTTTTTTCCCTGAGTATTTTAAAGGGAATACTACATTACCATTAGGGGTTTATAATAAAGGACTATAATTCTGTTTAGAAAACTGACTTATAATACATGACAAATGATAAACGATTGATGTAAGTTTTTTGACATCATATTTTATACTTATATTTTTATATGTTTTATTTTTCATTAATTTGTGTCTTGCCAGAAGTAAATGTTATGATCATTAAACTACTACTCTTCTTAGGTAATTTTTTCACTTAGACTTTCTACCCCTCTAGCTTTGACAAGTATACTGAATAAAGCAGCCAAAGATATTTGATATGAGGAACATACCTTATTTTCTGTCAATGCTTTTTAAAAATTAAAACATAGTATTGCATAAACATGAAAATTCTTTTACATTGTTAAGAACTTTTTCCTTGATACAGTCATTTTTCCATTTGAGAAATTATTAGGATAATAAGTCAAGATAATGCTTTAAAAAATGTAAAAATTTTCTGGAAAGAATGTAAAACCATCATAAGTGAAGCCAACAGGTAAGCCAAAAGAACCAGAGAGAAAATTTGCAATTCATTTTAGTCACAAATAAAAGGGATGCCCTTCATATTTACAGAACTCTTATAAGTCAATATGAAAATGAACAAAAGCCTTGGTAAATATATATATATATGTGTGTGTGTGTGTGTGTGTGTGTGTGTATATATATATATATTCAGAGACAGTTTACAGCAAAGGAAATATGGTTCCTGCACATATGATAGAAAGTGCTGAGTCACACAAATTCAAGATAAAATTATGATGAGATACCATTTCCATGTACATTTTGGCAGAAATGAAAAATTTGTTAATTCTCTGTTTTGTTTTGATTTTTTTTTTTTTTTTTTTTTTGAGGCTGGGTCTTGCTCTGTTGCCCAGACTGGAGTGCAGCGGCATGATCATGGCTCACTGCAACCTCGACCTCCTAGGCTCCAGTGATCCTCCCACATCAGCCTCCTGAATAGCTGAATAGCCTGAATAGCCAGCACGCCCAGCTCCTTTTTGTAGTTTTTTGTAGAGACAGGGTTTCACTGTGTTTCCCAGGCTGGTCTCAAACTCCTGGGCTGAAACAATCCACCTGCCTCGGCCTCCCACAGTGCTGGGATTATAGACATGAGCCACTGCGCCTGGCCTCTTCTTTTCATAAGGCTGTAGCTCTCAAACACTGGTGGGAGTATAAATTGATACAACAACCTCCATGAATTTATACTATATATATGTCCACTCCAAAAGTTTTGCTTAGGGTTCCAGAGGTCAGAGTAATTTCACTTGTCCTAAAACATCACAGGACTATTTTAGAGAATAGTATGTTTCTCCCTACTGTTGGTATAAGGAAGAATATCCAAAAGTAACTTACTGTACCAGTGTAACATGGTATCAAACTACTTGTTAAATTGGGCTATTTAAATAAATAGATGCATTCATGACATTGAAATACTATGCAGCCATTAAAGTTGAGAGTGTTTTCTGTGTGCTGCTTTATCAAGTGACAGAGACAAACTACATTCATTGGCATAAAAAAGAATGTGTGTGTTTGTGCTTGTGATATGCGCAGAATATCTTTGGAAGAAGCAGCAAGAAATGGGACCCATGGTTGTCTTTGAGTTGGGGACCTGGAGGGCTGACTCCATAACAAGTGAGAAGGATACATCTCTTAGATTATATATCTTTTTATTATTTTTAGAATTTTGAACCCTACATATGTATTACCTATTTTTTAAAAACAAATTTCAAAATTGTACAGAGGAAAAGTCTGTAAGATGAAGGCATGTTGAAATAATGGAGCCTTAATTACCTTTCAAGAAACTTCTGCAGTGACTTGGCCATCCAGGGAAGCAATCAGACAAGCAGCTGGCTCATTAAATAGAGAGTGCTGGTCCCACAGGTGTAAGTACACAAAACACAATCACTGAAGCTGTTTGGCTAGCACCTCCAACTTGGAGACAGTTGCTGGAGATCACTTAATAGGCTGTGGTTAGAGATTGATCTAATCTGAATTAAGAAACTGGAAAAAGCAAAGAAAGGACAGTAACATAGGTGAGAGTAAGGAAGTTGAGTCAGAGTAGCTCCTCCACAGCCTCCTGTTTCCCCTTCTGTAAGTGTATGAACTACCCGGAGAGATGACTCTGACTGTACAAGAGTTGGAAATGTGTGTTTCCTAATAGCAAAAGGCAGCGTAAAGGCAGCGCACTCCAAAAGTTTTGCTTAGGGTTCCAGAAATCGTAATTTCACTCATCCTAAAACATCACAAGACTATTTTAGAGAACAGTATGTTTTCCCTTACTCTTGGTTTAAGCAAGAATGTCCAAAAGTAACCTCTGTATCAGTGTGACTCCTTATCCCAAGCTAACAAATATCCTTTCAAGGCAAATTCATCCAAATCAGCTTGACATCTGATGGGAGGGGGTCGGATAAACAAGGTTGTAGAAAAATCAAGTCTGAAGAGTAACCTTGCACAGCTTGATCTGTTTACTTTTTAAATGCAGACTTGTTCACTGGGTATCGTACTCTACTTTTGAACCATAGGACTAAATTTTCACAAAAATATGAAGATCCTGCCTATGTAATCTGGAAAATTGCTTGTCTAATTGGGTGCACAGCTGCACCTGTACCCTCTTCAATGACTCAGTCATGTTGTGCTCAAGGGCCAAGTAACTTGTTATGGAGCTAAGTGAAGAACAAAAATAAGTTATAAAATTCAGTTACTTTGGAAATGAAAAACACTGAATGGTGTTGGTTGTTATATTGCCGTTTGCAAATACCGTAATTAAGACTTCAAGTGATTTTTAGTATTAGGCCTGGATTCAGTCACTTTCTGAAGAATTTTATTTAGAATAAAACTTTCAGTGTTGATAACAGATAGTCAGCTTTAGTTCAGTCCAGTTTTATAAATCTTCATAAAATGTTTATAGTAGTCAGGGAGCCTGTTATGGCTGCTGGTCAGTTTTCTGTAACAACAAAAAGTAAATTAAAGTTGACTGGGTGCAGTGGCTCACGCCTATAAGCCCAACACTTTAAGAGGCTGACGCGGGAGGATCGCTTGAGCCCAGGAGTTGGAGACCAGCTTGGGCAACACAGTGAGACCCCGTCTCTACAAAAAATAAAAGAATTAGCCAGGCATGGTGGCACATGCCTGTGGTCCCAGCTACTCAGGAGGCTAAGGTAGAGGATGAAGTGAGCCTGGGACGTCAAAGACTGCAGTGAGCTGAGGTCAGGCTCTTCAGCCTGGGCAACAGAGTGAGACATCCATCTCAAAACAAAAAGTTTCAAACTCAAAAATTTAAAACATAAAGTTTTAAGACCAGGTGTGGTGGCTCACACCTGTAATCCCAGCACTTTGGGAGGCTGAGGTGGGCGGATCACTTGAGGTCAGGAGTTGGAGACCAGTCTGGCCAACATGGTGAAACCCCAGCTCCATTAAAAATACAAAAAAATTAGCCAGGTATGGTGGCATGTGCCTGTAATCCTACCCAGTGGCATGCTACTCGGAAGGCTGAGGTGGAGAATCACTTGGACCCAGGAGGTGGAGGTTGCAGTATCCGAGACTGCAATCCTGGACTCCAGCCTGGGTGACAAGAGTGAAACTCTGTCTCAAAAATAAAAAGTGAAAAAAAATTAAAAGTTTTAAAATTCACTTTGGTATGATATTTTGACCCCTCAAACTTTTTTTATAAATAGAATGAGCAGTGAGCCATCTGTTAAAATGCTTTGGCTGAGTGACTCAGCCAGTAGACGAATCTTGACATATTTATAGCACCATGCATTGATCATTTTAGTTGTAATATAACAGCTGTTTATTGAGTACCTTTTATGACATAGGTCTTAGAGAACTAGTGGTAATCAAAAGAGATGATACATCTGACTCCTCACAGAGTGTCATCTGTTTAGAGGGACAAGGAGGAAGGCTGTGTCAGTAAAGGAGGAAAATTGAATGGTGACAGGGAGAGCAGGTGCTGTGGTGAACATGCAGAGGAGCCTCCAAACCTGAACACGGAGGTGGTTAGGGGAGGCTTAGGAAGGAAAGACTGGCCGGACTGAGACCTACAGACGAGGTTTGGGGGAAGGTCAGGGACGGAGTCAGAGTTTGAAGGCATACATAAAAAGTAGATACAGCCATAAAAAAGAACGAGATCATGTCCTTTGCAGGGACATGTATGGAGCTGGAGGCCATTATCCTTAACAAACTAGTGCAGGAACAGAAAACCAAATGCTGCACGTTCACACTTATAAGTGGGAGCTAAATGATAAGAACACGTAGGCACAAAGAAGGGAATAACACACAATGGGGCCAACCAAAGGGTGGAGGGAGAAGATCAGGAAAATAGTGGGTACTAGGCTTAATACCTGGGTAATGTAATAATCTGTACAACAAACCCACATGACACTATGTGACAAACCTGTACATGTAGCCCTGAATGTAAAATAGAAGTTAAAAGAAAACACACATACACCAAAAAAGAAAAGTAGAAAGAGAACTAAGAAAGTTATTTGTGTCTGAAGCAAGAGAGAAGTTGTGTATGACTGCAGCACAGAAAGCTTGAAGTGTGATACCTGGTGGCAGGCAGGGAAGGGGAGGCCCCAGTGGAAGCAGCCAGGACCTGACCATGTGGAACTGCCAGCCCTGAACCTGGTCTGGATATGTCTGGAGTGCAGTGGAGAGCCACAGAAGGCCTGCCTGCAGGGAGTCAGACAGAGTGACCTCTTTGGGAGATCACTCTGCCTTCATGGTGGAGAATAGGTTTGGAGAAGCAAGACTGGAGAGTGGGGGCCTGCTAGAAGTAGTCATGCAGGTGGGCGCTGTGAGCCTCAGCTGCAAGTATTTTGGATAAAAATGGATCAACATGGAAGAGATTTAAGATGCAGAATTAACCATGCATTTATGGAGCAGTAATAGTATTAGCTAATACATATTGCATATTTAATATGTGTCAAGCACTGTTCTAAGTGATCCACATGCAATGTATTATTTAATAACAATTATAGTCAACATGTACAATCTACTTTCATTTCTCTACCAATCCTACAAGGTATAAGTAGTATTATTAGTCCTATTTTTAAGTATAAGGAAATTGAAGCATAGACAGATTAAGTACTTTTCCAAAGCCACACACCACACAGCTAATGGCAGAGCAGGGGTTCAAACCCAGGAATCCCATTCCGGTTCCTGAGCTTACACCTACACATAAGCAGTCTCACAACAACCCCTCGATTTAATGTGAGGATGAAGAGAAAGAGAAGCTAAGGAGATGCCTACATGGGCAGCTGATTAAATGATAGTGTCATTTGCCTTTGTGGTGTCCGGAGGAAGTAAAGAAATAGGAAGACAATTTCAGACATAATTTTGAAGGGATCTGTGAGATACATAAGTGGAGATATTTCCTGGGTCATTGCATATGAGGTTCTGTGGCCCAGGAGAGAGTTTGGTGGATATTTGGTCTCCCAACAGTATAAATGGCAGTTGAACAAGGGGTTGAATTGAGGAGAAAGTAGAAAAGGGAAGAGGGCCAAGAAAGATGAAACCTTGAGGTGCACTAAAGATTTAAAGGATGGGCAGAGGAAGAAGGATCAGCAAAGGATACCGAAGAGGAGCAATGAAAGAGACTGCTTCAAAAAACCCAAGAAGTTGTGTTGTTTCAGAATTTAGAGACTGTTTTAAGATGAGCTCAGTGATGCCAGTGAATATTAAAAGGTCATGTTAAAACAACAGCTAAGGCTGAGATTTATCCATTGGAGTTAGCAAAAATAATTGAGAACCATATGAGTGTTGTAATGGGGCCAGAAATTAAATTGTGGTGAGTTGAGATTTTGAGCTAAGGCAGACAAGTGGAGTGAATGACTCGTCTTCGAAAGGCATGTGGTTGGGGTGGGCCATAGTGCTGGGGGAATTGCCTTATTAAAGGTGGAGTAAATTCTTAAATGCTGATAATAGGTGCCAGAAGAAGGGAATTTTTTACAATTAAGGAATAAGGAGAAAAAGAAGAACTAGGAGAAGGGCCTCTGTTCCATTTTTATATGAAAGGACAAAGGAGCGGGTGAAGATGAAGGGGAAGTTGCTGACTTCCGCCTGTGGTGATTTCTGTGGGGGAGGAGGTGAGGTGAGACTGGGAGCAGTTGGTTATGGTATTTGAAATTGGAAGTACGTGGAATGTTGTTGAGGTTGGGAGCAAGAATTGACTTAAACACAACAGAAGAGCTAGGCTAACCAAACATCTATTTGAAGTTGTGGAGCAGGAATTGATGGAGCAACAATCCATGTAGTCAGACAGCGCAAGGCCACTCTGCATGCCCACAAGGCCAGGACACAGGGAGGCCAGGTGGAGAGGTACCAGTGAGGGAGGTGGACATGGGCAGATCCTGAAGGGCCTTTAAACTATGAGTTTTGATTTTATTGTGAGGTTATTAATTATTTAGCCAGCTCTTATAGGAGCGGTTTATAAAGTATGTTCTAGGGAATACTATTGATCGACAGGTTTTTCAGTCTAAATGGTGTTCAAATTGGTATCTTGTGAGAATTAATAGAATATGTGTTTTGATCACTTTCATAAATAAATACATTTATATCATATTTTCAGTAAACTCGTATTTGAGATCTAGTCAAATTCTTTTAGTCATGAATTCTAATGAGAGATTTCTTGGGTTATTGTTACTGTTTTGTTTTGTCTTCTGCGTTTTTATATTCGGAAGCAGAATCAGCTTTTGGTATCTTAACTGAGCCCTTAGTCACTTGCTGTCATATCATGATGTTAATTTCCATCATTGTGCTTATCATGCACTTGAGTTCTCGTGTTTATTTCTTTGTCCACTTGTTTAATTTCAGTCTCTTCACACTAAAATATGAGCTTTGTAATGGCAAGGACCTAGTCTTGTTCACAATCACACTTCTTGTACTTCTCAGGAAATATTTGTTGGGGGCAGGGTATAGGAGTTGGAGAAGGAAGGAAGAGAGAGGACAGTAAAGGGAGGAAGGAATTCAAAAACTGCTTCCCTAGTGGCTAGTGGTCATGGAAAGAAAGTCTTTAATAAATTAGAATGTTGTCTCAAAAAATACAGGGAAGTCTGCATTGACAATTACCTTTCATATACCTTAACAAACTAGTTACATAATGGGATATCAAAATTCAGTCAATGCGTTTGGCAGTTTAATTTGTTGTGATTAAAGAAAACAATGATTTTATTTATAAATTTAGCCTCTAGGAAGTGTGATTTCAAATATCAAAACAGAAGCATTTTTTATTTGTTTTAAAATTGAAAGGTCAGCAAATACTGCCTTATTCTTCACCACAGTTTTTTTTCTGTCAGTAATGTAGCAGTATGTGTTAATTTCCAGAAATTTATTCTCTGCTATAAAATTTCCTCTGACCTGAAAACTTTTGAGTTGGAGTTACTTTACCAAACTGTGATGGAATGCCTAAAATTTTCTTGGGGCAGAGGAGGTAGCAGAGAGGTGGTAAGTTAGCATCTTTCCATTATGTGAATAACTGGTAAGTTGGATTCCAAACAGAATCCATGTAGTGTTTTCATGAATTCACATTTGAAGACAAAAGTCATAGATTTTCAAAACTTATAGGAATTTGGCTGTCCTAGGGCAACTCCTCTCTTAACAGCGAGAGAACACATGGGACCAGAAGGTTGAGTGACTCACCCAGGCAAGGTTGAGTGACTCACCCAGGCAAGGTTGAGTGACTCACCCAAGGTTACTTGGTAAGTAAAGAGAGAAGCCAGAAGCCTGGGGCATCCTGACAGCTCCTGCTTCTCTCTTTACTGAGGTCTTCTGCCATGGGAAGAAACTCTAAATGTTAGCAACCATGCAGATGGTGTTAGTTTTATGTCTCTCTATATATGTTGAAAACAAAATGTTGAAGTATTGCATTTCTCCTACCTAGGGATTCTGTCACATTTAATAGTGTTCTAAGAAAAAAACACGATTGCTCAATATGATTATACAGGCTCACCATAACCAATGGCAGGCAAAAAAAACCTGGGAGGATAGACACTAACCCCACATTATTTTGTTGGGATAATATTCTAAATTCTGAATGTAATTTCTTCTACCACTTTATAGACTAAAAGATGGCTGTTAAATGGAATATTTTTGTCAAACCAAGTTTTTAAAGTTTTCAGCTTCTTCCCCTGGCTTTTTTTTAACTACTGAAGAGTCTTTTTTTCTTTTTTTTTTTTTTGAGACAGAGTCTCACTCTGTCACCCAGGGTGTACTGCAGTGGCACGATCTCAGCCCATTACAACCTCCACCTCCTGGGTTCAAGTGATTCTCCTGCCTCAGCCTCTTGAGTAGCTGAGATTACAGGCACCCACCACCATGCCTGGCTAATTTTTGCATTTTTTGTACAGACATGGTTTCATCATGTCGGTCAGGCTGGTCTCGAACTCCTGACCCCATGATCTGCCCGCCTTGGCCTCCCAAAGTGCTGGGACCACAGGCATGAGCAATGTCTCACTGCCTACTGAAGAATCTTAATTGAACATCAAAATCCTGGTTTTGTTTATCAGGCAAAAAAAAAAGTTAACTGCAACCATGACTAATTATCTGGTTAATTTTTAACCACTTCTACTTAGCAAGTATATGAAACACTTTCAAGACTGATGCATCTGTTTTGTTTTTGTTTTGAGATCAGGTAGAAGATCTACAAAACTAGTTGTAGGCTGGAAAGAAATTTCAGATATGATAAATAGAAATGTTCTGCCTTAACTCTGATTTTTGAGTCATGAAATAGTGCAAACTCTTAACATTACTTTTGTGGAGCTTTGTAGTCCATAAAAATAACATTGTTGTAGAGCCTCTGTGTGCGTCAGCTGTGACTGAGTGTTTTGATGTCTTAGCAAAAGGCAGAGGAGTGCTTTCCTTTGAAATGTGTAGGCGGTTTGAGATGCAGCTTCTCAGATGGATTTAATTAGTCCTTCATAGAACTGGATGTCCGTTTGTTGCAGCTGAATTCTCATTTCATTCACCCATAACTAGAAACACCTCGCTTCAAACGGGTTTCTTCAAAGAAAGAGGGGTTTAGGGTTCTATGTAGTACTGCTTTTTGATGTTGGTTTCCCGTTAACTGAGAAGACCTTATGTTTATACAACTGTTATTATTAAGAAAACATAGCTTTCTTCACCGAGGTTCCTTTTGTATCAGCACTGGTTCTTGGTGGCAGTCAGAGGTCTGTGGAATAGATCTCTGTCAGACTATCACAGCAGCTGTGTGTTTGCAGATTTTGCTTGCATAAGGCATGAACTGAAAATATGGCAGAAACTTGAGTAATTCCCTAAACCCAGAAGTATAAGATAAAAACCAGTAACTGAATCTGATAACATGGTGGCTGTTTGTTTCAGAAGCTTATATTAACCGCAAAAGCAAAGTGAATCAACTAACAAGGGTTACTGTGACTCAAATAGTAATGGTATTTTGATTCACTTTGCCTACAGTGCAAGGTCAGGTCTGTTTCTCAGTAAATATGTTGAAAGAGTGAAACATATTCTTCATGTAAAATTATGTTTTTAAAAATGTGTCCTACTAATATTTTTTAAATTATCCCTAAACCTTCATATTTCATTAAAACAGCTATTTGAATTTACTCTGAAAACACTGCCTTCTTCTCTTTCCAGTTCGTGTGTCCAGGGTCTGGCATACTCCATCATCAAGGCAGCTTTTATCTTCTGTGTCCATGATTCTAATTACATTTCAGGGGGTTGTGATCTCTCCCAGAATCCCGTTCATGCATTGTGTTTAGGATGAAATGCTTCAAGGGTTTTGGGGGCTGTTCACACATGGGCACAGGTTTGCATATCTAAAAGTTTCTTTGCTCTAACATCCTGATTTGTATAAAAATCCTAAAAGCAAGTTTCAAACTTCTAGTTATTCTTTGCCTTTAAGGAAAGACAAAGTTAATTTAGACTATTCAAGCTTAAAATTATCCCAAAGCCACAGATCACACTGAAAACACATAGTAATATAGCCCACAAATTCTTTTCGTATCTTGTTTCCGTATTCCATCCAAGAGTCTGGAGAATCTGTAGGCTTATATCTGCCTTGTTTCTTAGCCATAATTGATCTTTTCCATCTTATTCACCAGACTCAGCACTGCATAACTGTGGCAATTTCTAAAACTCAGTGGCCAGGGATATACCACCATTGAAGAGATTTAAAATACTCAACAAAGACTTAAAAAGTTTAAAAACAATATTTGGAGCAATGATAGCAATAGGTCAGAAAAATATTTCATTGAAAGGGCCAATATACAATTGGGGTTCCATCTCTGTATTCTTGATTGTGTGTTTTATGTTTTGTGAATATCTTGTGGAATTCCCGATGTTAAAAGAATTATGGGTGTGGCTCAGGAATATTTTATTACATTTGTGTAAATTAAATATTTTTTTAAATTATGGATATGATCTCAGTATTCTTTTAGTGCTTCTGCCATTGGTACAGTGTTCCATGATTTTGTAATGTTTTTGTTTGTTGAAAAAAGCTCTAAAAATCTTGGTTGAAATATAAAATCTCAGAAGGCAGAACATTTGGTAATTATCTTTTGTATCATTTTGCAAGGCAGCTTGTTAGGGAGCCCAATTTCTAGTAGTTGAAGTTAATAGGTAACAAATCACAGTGATCACGTTTTCTATTATGCAGAGTGGGCAGTCTTATAAAAAAGGAACGTCAGTGTCTTTGGATATAGGGACACAAACAATCATATTTTTCCTCTATTGTCTTCAATTTGTAAAAATCAACCTACCTACCATCACTATTTACCCACAAGGTTTAGTTTGGGGTTAGCTAAGGGGGTGGTAGAGAAGCAACAATGTAACATTATGCTGAAAATTATAGTCTTTGAAGATAGAGAAACCTCTGTCACTTACCAGTTGTGTAAAGTTGGAAAAGTTACTTAGCCTCCCTGAACCACTGCAGTAGTGGTGTTGGCACAGAGGAAAACACAAGGGCCATGAAGCAGGTGGACTTGTGGTGAAATACCAATCCTGAAACTGCTGGCTGTGGAATCCAGTAGAAGTTAATCTTTTCTTAGCCTTAGTTTTCCTTATCTGTAGAATAGGGATAATATTCTTCAGGGTTTTTGTAAAAATTCCATGAGTTTTTCACATAAAGTTTCTAACGTACAGTGGCTGGTGTAATAAGCACCCCAGAAATGATTTCTCTTCCCTCTAAAACGTGGATATTTTGCTTTTAAAAAGAAGCTAAAGTAGCTTTTACTTTGCAAGTAGTTCTTGTCAATTGTATGAAAAATTCTTGGAAAGTTTCAAAATAAGACAAAAAATGTGCAAACATAATTAGCAAGACTTGTCGGTACCGATTAGTATTTTAACATTCTAATATTCTTGGTTAGAATTGTATCATTTATTTTACAAAGCCCTTTTTGAAGGTACAGCAGAATACCTGGGAAGTAGTTATAGAGGTAATCATCGTGTCTTGGTGATTCACTTTGGGAAATTTTGTTGAATGAGGCTGGTGAACCTAGAAAGCTGTTCCCTCTGCTTCCCCATTTTGGTCCCCAGGGCCTTGCTGTGGTTTGAAAGCCCATGTAATAAACCTGCAGTTTCCCTTTCTTCCACGATAGGGCGCACCTCCACTGTTAAGGTACGAGGCTGACTGGCTCCTGCCCTGTAGATTTGACCCCTGTCCATTTAGAGGCCCTTCCTTATTCATGGACACTCTACTGAGTGTCTGTTACAAACTCTCTGGTATAAACCCCAGATGTCATGGATTTACCACACTGATTATTACAGTGGCCATTATTTGCGATAAAATATTGACCCTTGCCATTATGTTTCCCTTCCAAATAAATTTCCAGTTAGACAAGTATCTGCAATGGCTGGGTTGAGGTGTCATCAAATCAGCTTAGATTTGGATGTGCTTTTTTTTTTTTTACCTGCTGTGGACCTTCGAGCAATTATTTAACTTCTCTGAGCATCAGATTTGTCATCTATAAAATGTGGTTAATAACAGCTCTATTATAAGATGGCTCCTAGGATTCTATGAGTGTAATGTATATTAAAATACTTGATTGATACTAGGCCCTCAGTCATGTTCCTTTCTTTGGTTTAGACTCATTTCTCTGTAAAAGCAATAAGATGTTGATAGTTGGAAGTGGGGGGAACCAAAGAGCATTCATAATCTGAATATCACCACTATTGATGTTTCTGTTTTGATTCAGTGTTTTTTTAATTTTTTTTTTAAGATATTCTTATTTCTAAGAGGGGAAATTGTAAAACATGCCATTTTCTAAGTCAGTGTTTAAACATTTAAAAAACAGACATTTATTGAAATGTTAAAATATACAAACTTATGGCTTGGAGCATGGCTGTGTGGCTGTATTTGCTCTTGGCCATATTTATCGTGGCAGCATGGTAATGGATTTACACTTGTTTTATCGCTTGTGGTTTTGTTGTTGTTGTTGTTGTTGTTTTTAAATAAAAACTGTTTAGCTGTGTGACGTGTGACTATCATTCAGAACAAGATTAAGGAACTAGATGGAGATTAAACATAGCACAATCCTCTGTTGTAAATAACCACAGACAAACTTGTGAGCAGCTATGAAATTCCCCAGTTGGACAAAAAGTGCTTATATTAGCTTTGAAAATCTAGTGATGATGATTTGAGAACTAGCTTAAGTCTCTTTCATCATTCAGGTTCAGCGTGATTAATAGAAAAGTTGTTTTAAATGTCTTTGTGATTAGATTTGAAACAAGGCTTACTTAGAACGATTATGATTTTGTTTACAGCCAGCTACTAAATACACCAAGGAAATGTGAAAGCTGGTAGTAATTGGTGAGCTTGCTGGGAATGGATGTTGTTTCCCGTAATGTAACTTAACAGAGATTGAAGGAAGCTCTGTGCCATTTTATTTCATACCACTGTGTTTAGGTGCATTAATTGATATTTTAACCAAAAATTTAATGTAAATCAAATCTTTTAGGTTTAACCTATTCCATTGGGTTTTAAATGATCATATATGCATACCACAGCACCCCTCACATTGAGAATGTTACCTCAATGGGAAGGTTGTTTCATTCTTGGTTGAGTATAGCATCCCAGCTTGTAATTAAGCTGCAATACAAAAAATATACGCACTTACTAGAGGGATATTCTTGCCAGCATTCTGTATGTATCATTTGCTTATTCAAGCATATAAAACTTCAACAAGAGGAGGTAATTTTGCTTAGATTTCTTGATTTGAATTGTTCTACTATTTGGCACTGAGTGGAAAAGGGAAAAAAATCATATTGAAAGCATTGTTCTGTTAATGAAGTTGCTTGTCCTTTTTTGTGCCAAATTTGGCAGGTAAAATTACCATTTATTCTACTTGGTAGAGCTGGAGAATAGACTGTTGAGGAAAAGTAGCAATTTAAGTAATGACACTAGATAGAATGTGCTACATTATATACATCGCCCATACTTTTAGATATTGACATGCAATTTTTATTTCTGTTAATAATGCACTTTGTCTTTAACCACTATATTACTTCCAGTAGGTTTCATCAGCTACATGCAATTTGCTTCAATTGTGAAATTTAAAAATATACTATTACTATTAATTATAATAAATCAAAGTGAAGCATTTTGATTCAAGAGGAAATTAAAGATTGCTGAATTTTGTTCTGGATATTTCAGAAGTATTGTCTTTAATTGTGAATATTTAATGTAAAAAAAGATGAAATAAATGCTTTAATTAATTTGAAGAAATATAATCAAATTCGAGGTGTTCACAGTTTCTTCCATGTTAAATATGCTTTGCCTATTTATATGTACCTTAATTTTTATTTTGTAAAGTATAAAAGAGAACTTCAGTTTAAAATCTGATTCAAAAATGAGAAAACATCTAACAATATGAATAGGTAGTCTTAAAAATTAGTCTTGTATTTTAAATGAAATGCATAAATTCAGCATTTGCTAAATTTGAGATATTTCAAATTACTTATAAATATGTATTTGTTTGATGCGGATTTCTAATTTACTAAGTTTCTTATAGATTAAATTTTCCTTAGTTGTAAAATGTCAGGTTTAAAAGAAAGTATTATTGTTACAGTTTACACTATAATGACTTGCTCCTCCTCTTTAAAAGAAATAGAAACTAATTTGCAAAAATATATTTTTTAAAAAGCCAACTGGTAAATTTATAGACTTGCAAATGTTAATTCATGAACAGAGCTGAGTGTTGCTAGAACTCACTCACTTCTTTCTGCCCACTAAACTAACTGGTGGGCAGGTGCAGATGTTACAAAATCTAACATCGCAATTGACACTAATTGGCATAGTTGTTGGCAGTCTTATCAGAAAGCAAAGGGCTGAATGGTTGAATGGGTTTAGAGAACTTGAATGGTAATAAGCATTTTTATATGCATCTTGAATTACTTTTGTGACCCAGACAACAGGAACACTTTATTCTGACCTCATTCTTCAATGAATAGGAATTGTAGAAAGCATAATATGCAGTGTATGTGATGACTGATTGTTTTTCAGGTAACCTTTTACAGCTATCTGCTCCGTTGCCTACTTCCTCCCCCCACTAAGTCCCTTCCCAGCGCTCAAAGAAAACAAAGTACTGTAAATGTGTGTAATAGAAAGGAGATAACGATTACTACTGACTATGGAATTAATTTATTTGAGTAGTTTGTGGCCAAAAGCTTGAGCATATCATAGGAGTTTGTGCTAAACTAAAGAAAAAGTATTCACTGAATTTATAGATGAAACAAAAAGACGACTGGGACTTGCTTCTTAATAGTCTCAGAGCAGGCGGGTGCATCAGTGGGGATGTGGAGGAAACAAGATTGGCTTTGAGTGGGTAAGTTTTGAACTTGGGTGATGGGTATATAGGAGGTTATTAATCCATTCTTCCTGTTTCTGTATATGTTTGCAACTTTGCAGAACAGAAAGGTTGTTTGTTTAATATGCAGGGTGACTTTACCCCTGCTGTTGTCACATTTTTCAGTACCTGCCAGTTCCTTTCCAGGATCTGTCCCTTTTATCAAAAAGTACCCATTTAAAGTGAGAACTACATTACCTGATGAGCTAATCTGTGTGCTTATGTATAAATGAGTTATTTTCTAGGCAATGCGGATTTTAATAGGAACTTTCTAAAGACACTACTTTAATTAAAGGAACAGCTCTTGGGCTGGGAATTATAGTCATTGGGGTGGGTCTTTGTGTCTATATGTGACTATATGTAGACCACTCTTCACCCTTACAGAAGTGTTAGGTGATAATTTTAGGTGTGATGTAATGATTGATATTAGTTGTTTTGTTGTTGTTGTTGTTGTTGTTTTTGAGAAGGAGTTTCGCTCTCTCGCCCAGGCTGGAGTGAAGTGGTGCAATCTCGGCTCACTGCAACTTGCTCCCGCCAGGTTCAAGCAATTCTACTGCCTCGGCCTCCTGAGTAGCTGAGATAATAGGTGCCTGCTACCACACTTGGCTATTTTTTGTATTTTTAGTAGAGACAGGTTTTGCGATGTTGGCCAGGCTGGTCTCGAAATCCTGACCTCAAGGGATCCACCCACCTTGGCCTCCCAAAGTGCTAGGATTACAGGCGTGAGCCACCGTGCATGGCCTGATCTTAGTTCTTTATGTTAGAGGTAATGATGTTTTCTTCTTCTGTAGAAATACTTTCTAAAAAGAAACTGCTTTTCCTTAGATGAGTTACCAGAGGTTTAACTTATGTTTACTCATAAAAGTTTCTCTCTGCTTCCCCAAGTAATTTAGAATTGCCTGTGTTTAAGAAAAAAAAAAAAGAAGTTGAGATTTGTTTCCCTCAGTCAAAGCTTCCTTTTGACAAGGAGATACCCCAGCAGAGATGCTTGCTGGGACTTTACCTTGAAGGTTAGGGGCTGAAAACAGTTTCCAGAACCTGGGTTTTCTTCCTACTTCCAGTTATCTAGATGAGTGCTTAATGTATGTTTTATACTCTGCTGGGGGTCTATGTTCCCTTGAGGTTTATTGTAATCAAGCAATAATAAACTTTTTAGAATGTGTTCAAAATACTGATCTTTGACTAAGTAGAGGAGGAGAAACCAAGATAATTTTTCAGACTATTGTTTCCTTTCCCATGGTTTTGGCTTATCTCGAGAATTGACTTGACTTGTTCCCTTGCTTGGAATATTTTAGATTTTTAATAGCTTTTTAAGGAATTAAACTCTAAAAACACCTTAACTGTTGTTGTTTTTTAATTGTATCTTGGGAGGCCTTCAGGGATGAATGTAGCTTGCTCATTATTTTTTGTACCATTCCCCATCACTTTCTACTTATTCCTTTCCTTGTTAGTTTTCAATTTGGCCAGGTTCTGCGTACCATTTCTGGTAAGTGCTACCAAAACTGATACATATCAGCCACGCTCTTTTTCAAGACCCCTGGAAAAGTGTCAGTCTTATTGTCCTTTCAGTTTGGGAGCACAGTTTCATAAAGAATAGAATGGTCTTTGTTTGCAGAAGTAGAAGTTTTATCTAACAACTTGAATAGATAATTTTATTTTGGTGGATGAAAGTGAAACCTTAGAATTGGGATGTAAGTTTAAGTAGCATTTTAAATTTGTTTTAAAATTCTTTCTTACTGCCTGCCTTTCATTAAATGAGCTATGGTAAGTATGCTTGGGTGTATATGTGTAGGTGGTGAAGAGGTGTTTACCTTTCTGTGGGTCCCTTGTAGATTTTGTATTGTAAAAGGGCATAATGGAGTCCTTCATGTAGCTGTAATCTGCTATTGTAAGCATATATGGATTTTTAAATACAATTATTATTATCACTTTATAGGACATTACAACTGAAAATATTTTGACTTAAAAGTTGCTTTATTAGGCCAGGCCTAGTGGCTCATGCCTGTAATCCCAGCACTTTGGGAGGCCGAGGCAGGTGGATCACCTGAGGTAAGGAGATCAAGACGAGCCTGGCCAACATGGTGAAACCCAGTCTCTACTAAAAATACAAAAATTAGCTGGGTGTGGTGGCGGCGTCTGTAATCCCAGCTACTTGGGAGGCTGAGGCAGGAGAATTGCTGGAAACTGGGAGGCAGAGGTTACAGTGAGCTGAGATCACACCATCACACTCCAGCCGGGGCCAATAACAGAGAAACTCTGTGTCAAAAAAAAAAAAAGGTTTTGTTAGTCCTACCAAAGCTTTGTTGGAGAGTGTTTTTGCTTATTTTGTTTTTTTAAAAGGAACCATGTTGTCAGTGGTCAACAATCTAAGGTAAAAAAAAAAACAAAAAACCCTCTTATCTGGAAAACATCCATTAAGAGTATGAAAGTGAGTCATCATGCTCTTGTCAGTTTTGATATTTTAGTTTAAAACATAGCTTTTGTAGCTTTTCAGTAATCCTGTATTATAAAAATAAGTTAGATTTTTCTATCTAACTTAATTAGATAATTTTAATTTTAATACTATAGATATTTGTCAAGGATCTATCATTCTTCAAGACCAGGGCACTGCACTAAGTTCTTCATGAGGGGCATGAAGGAGTAATGCCCACCCTCATGAACTTCCAGCCTAGTCTGGACGTGTTGAGATTAATACAGTAATAATTGTAATATATCTCAATGTGATAAACACATTGAGATATAAAGTGTTCCAGAAATTTGGAGCAAGGAAAGACTCAGTCCTATTCAGCAGTCGGCAAGGGATGGTATGGGTGGGTGGTATTGGTAGGGGCAGGGGTGATAAGGCAGAAAATCGAGAGCAAACGGAACAAAACGAATAGGGTAGGTGGCAGGTCATGGAAGATGGATGGTAGAATTCTGTTAGGCTGAATTGGCTAGTCCAATTTTAGAAAATAATAGGATTAAAGTTTAGGAAATAGTGCCTGTGCACATTTGCTGACTGTAAGAGAAAGAGGGAAGAAAAATAGAAATGATAGAGTGTTAGATTGTGACCATGGGTACAGAAGATCTGGAGGACCATGTGGTCCTTTTTTTTTTTTTTTTTTATTACGTAACCAGAGCCAAGAAGGATTTCGAACTGAGAAAACTTGTAAGACACAATAAAGCCACATGTGTAACTGGTCTATGGAAGTGAATACAACTATAGCAGGTTAGAGATGGGGCTTTGGAAAGGTTTTCTTGTTTGATGGGGCTGTTAGTAGTAAAAGAAATGGGAAGGAAAATAGTTCACATTCAGCTCAGAGGTTTAACAGAAATATGGAGAGATAGATGAGAGAGAAGTCAGGCAACAGTGGGAGGGAGAAGGCCAAACAAACATGACTGGCATGTGTGTTAGGCTGTTTCTCACACTGCTGTAAAGACATGCCTGAGACTGGGTAATTTATAAGGAAAGAGGTTTTAGTTGGCACATGGTTCTGCAGGCTGTGTAGGAAGCATAGCAGCATCTGCTTCTGGGGAGGCCTCAGGGAGCTTCCAATCCTGGCGAAAGGCAAAGGAGGAGCAGGCACATCACATGGCAAGACCCGGAGTGAGTTGGGTTGGGGAGGTGCCACACACTTTTAAATGACCAGATCTCATAGGAACTCAGAACAGGAGCCCACTAAGGAGATGGCCCAAGTCGTTCATGAGGAATCCACCCCGTTGTTGCAGGACTTTTCTTTGGTTCAGCTAAAGATGGGGTTCTTTGTCCCCAGTTAAGGTTAAAAAAAAAAAACAAAAACACCATGAAAATTCAGGCTCACAGACAATTTGAATGGTGAATAAGACAGGGTTTTATTGGGTAAAAAGGAAAAAAAGGGGCAACAGGGATTCTGCAAAGCCAGAGTCCTGCTGGAATGCTTTTCTCCCGCAGCTTGAACGTTTAGTTCCACACAGGAAGAGGAGTGTCCAGCTTCCTCCCGGCTGCAATCAGCGCAAACTTCTGAGGCTCAACCCCAGCGCGCAGTCTGGTTGGAATTTTTGCAAGGACCCCCTCCCATCTGGCTGTCTCATTCCCCCCTCTAAAGAAATACATCTAACTGACGTTAGAATAAGGGTAAGGACCAGAGCAATCTTAACTGTTTCCTGCTGACAGGGGACACTGTTTGGGGGAGACAGCAGTCAGAGATCCCTCAGAGGCCTATCCAGGGGTTCCCAGCAGAAGGGGCCATTGTCAGAGGCTCCAGTTGCATGACTGTTTGGAGTTTGATTGCCTGAAAGCAAGAAAACATGTATTAGAAAACATGTATCAAAACAAAACAAGAGGAAGGGTCAAGATAGCTAAAAAATTAGGCCTTTTACCAGTCTGCACAGGGAAAAGGAGGCCAAAAGCCCAACTAGCAAAGAAAACTTCACCCTTTTGCCAGGATGCTGGGCTTCTGAGTTCCCTTTCCTGAGCCCAGTCCTAGGCCAACCAGTTTAAGGTTTGGGAAATGAACTCTTTCCAGAGTGGAGGATGCATCTGAGGTGAGTGTTTTATAGTATGGAGACACAATTACCTATTTGTGAAGAGAGAACTGATGAGGAGAAAGGAGAGAAGAAGGCCTTTTTTTCAAAGGAGTCCCAGGGGTTCAGGATGCATTTGAAAGGGGCGCAGACTGAAGATGAATGGCTACGTATATAGAAAAAGGGGAGCAGGCGTCTCTGGTTTCCTTCTCTTCCTAGTAGACACCCAGGGTAAGTGAGGGAGAGAAGGAAGAGAGTCCTCTTTCCCTTCTTCTGTCCTTGCATCCCTGAGTCCTTGGCAGGTGTTGCCATGGGTGTCATATCTACTTGGACTCATGAAGCAGGGAGCCTAGGGCTTGAGAATCATCCACTCTTACCCATGTACCCCCTATCTTCCCTGCTGTCAGTAGCCCTGAATTCTCTAGACATCATTTATGCCATGGATACTAATGTAGCCTTTATCCATGAAACAGGAAGCTTTGGGTTGGCTTCATCAGCAGGAGTCACCATGCTCACCTGCATTGTGCCTTTTAACCTCTGCTGTCATCTGCCTTTGGATCCCTTATGTGCAGTTTCTTTCTAAGGCTTTGACCTGAAACTTGGAATTTAGTCTGGAACACAAATGTGTCTCAGGGAGTTATATGGACTCCTTATCATAAGCCGAATACTAAGGTGAAACTGTGGAACTAAGTCCTCCTCCAACAAGGGAGAGGAAGGCATGCCTTGTGACACACCCAGATAACTGGTGGCTCTGGTTATGCTTGCTAGGATTTGGGTGCATGGTGCTTGGCTTTGGTTAGTTCCGTTGGTCTTGCTTTACCAAAAGGAAACCTCCGAGTGATGGGCATCCTATTTATTCCCATCACCTGGCAGGATTTACAGGATAACTACTCAGAGCTAGAATATGGATCTACGCTTTTACATAATCCATCCCTTTTGTTCTTTCTGAGCTGCAGATTGCTGGTTGGTCCACAGGAACAAGCAGGGTTAGTCTAAAATATAGGTGAAAATGTAAAAACAACTAGTGAGTTAGAATTTAATGACAAATGTATGATAAGTTTTGGAACATAATTTCTCTCCATTCCTCATTTTTGTTAAAAAACAAACATTATGATATGACTGAGTGGTTTGCAGAGTAATCTTATACCTGGCCTGATTATTTGCATAAACTGCAGCAAGAATAATTATTTCTACATAGGCCTTTTGGACTGGCTTTGATGGAAGTCTATTCCACCAGGAAACCTCAGAGAAGACCTTTTAAGCTGAGCCCCGCCATGGGTTTCTATCCTCAAATACCTGTGAGTTAGGTGATCCTCTCCTTTTAAGGTCCCAAGATAAACCTGGAGCTCCTGGACCTGTTAGGAAGTGACATCCTTTACAGATCACAGGTCAAGAACCGTGTTCAGAGACTGCATAGACAAAAGGTATGAGATCAGTTTCCTCAGTGGGCTTTTATTGGCTCTGCAAGTCAAGATTGACTCCTTAAAAGGAAGCATCCCCTTCCAGTCAAAGCCTTCGTAAAATAACCACTTTTTCCAATTGTGTTCTGTTGCAAAAGGAAAATGGATTCTTACTGCACTGATGTGAACAACCATATTGCCATAAGAACACACACACATATTTTCCAAATTCTAGAAGAACCAGGAAGAGAGAAACAAACATGCTCCAAACCTTCTTCACAGGAGTGTATACCTTACTTAATTATTAAAGTCTGTAAATAGTTCACACTAGGCCAGGCGCAGTGGCTCACACCTGTAATCTCAGCACTTCGGGAGGGCGAGGTGGGCGGATCCTCTGAGGTCAGGAGTTTGAGACCAACCCAACCAACATGGAGAAGCACTGTCTCTACTAAAAACACAAAATTAACTGGGCATGGTGGCACATGCCTGTAATCCCAGCTACTTGGGAGGCTGAGGCAGGAGAATTACTTGAATCTGGAAGGCGGAGGTTGTGGTGAGCCAAGATCACACCATTGCAATCCAGCCTGGGCAAAAAAAGTGAAACTCCATCTCAAAAAAAAAAGTTCAAAATAAGTTTCCTTGACTTTGAAAAACAAAACAAGGATCAGCAATATTCCAAGTAAAAGTCAAAAAGTTTGCTTCAGCTTTCTGAATTCACTCCATTAAATTATCTTGTTTTGCTTGATATTTGTAAATACTTCAGCTCTTTATGAGTCCTGTACATTTTCCTTTATTTTAATGTTACAGTCTCCAAAGTTATCAGAATCCTGTATTTGAAAGAACCTGTTAAAATTCTATAGCTTATTATAAACCACCTTTTGAAAAGGATTAAAACAAGACAACAATTGTCTGTGAATAGCTAAATGTCCAGGGTAGTTGAAGTTAGAAACACAATTGACAAATTTGGTTATCTCCATGGTTTAAAATACTTAAACTTAATTATGATTGATACCATATACTTGGACATTAGAATTTTAGAGCAATTACATATAACAAAATGTTATTGACAAGAAAACATTGTTGACAGCACAGTGCAGTCAACAAAATCAGGGAATTACTATTAATCCAGTATCGCTGTCTAGTTCGCGAGCTCTGTTCACATTCATTAAAGAGAGGATCTTTGTACTTCGGAATAAATGCTGAAGTATTAAAGGGTAATGGGACATCATAAAATGTATTCTTTATGGCTCAGAAATGTTAGGAGCTAGGGAATCTGGGTGAAGGAGAGAAGGGAAATCCATGTACTATTGCTATAACTTTTGTGTATATCTGAAATCATTTTACAAGAAAGAAACAAGGTACAAAGAAATACTTCCCCAGGATGTTTATTAGAACAATAGAGGCTAACTATATCATTTTTCTATTTCTTATTAGGTGCAATAAAAGGTACTGGTAACTGTTAAGTTTAATATTTAAAAGTGGCTGGGCACAGTGGCTCACGCCAGTAATCCCAGTACTTTGGGAGGCTGAGGCAGGCGGATCACCTGAGGTCAGGAGTTCAAGACCAGCCTGACCGACATGGAGAAACCCCGTCTCTACTAAAAATACAAAACTAGTTGGGTGTGGTGGCACATGCCTGTAATTCTTGCTACTCGGGGGGCTGAGGCTAGAGAATTGCTTGAACCCGGGAAGCAGAGGTTGCGGTGAGCCGAGATCTCGCCATTGCTCTCTAGCCTGGGCAACAAGAGTGAAACTCCATCTCAAAAAAACAAAAACAAAAACAAAAAAAACAGTTAAAAGTAAGGTCATAGCAGTGGCTTATAGAGTTGACAAGTGCCCTGTATACTCTCATAAGTGCATGATTTATTGTGATTAACCTAATGAAGTTATTTTTTGTTTGTTTGTTTTTTAACCAGGGTCTTCCTTGACATATAATGGGTACAGAGTAAATGGCTGATTGCTAGCTTATTCCCTGGATGGATGTGATGAGTGGGTCTGGGGCATCAGTTTCTATATCTCACCTTTACCAATCAAGGAAATTGGGACAAACCATGATAGCAAACAAATGAAAATAAAAAGGGAGTTTTATTGTTCACGATTGCAAAAGAATCCTATTAATAGATTTGTAATCCACAAATTATTTTGGGAATAAAATTATAGTAGCAAATAAATTTAAGATACAAACATAAAACTATCAAATATGTTTTTGTATTATAATGTAAAAATATAATAAATAGTATATACATATTAGGAACAATATCACTGGTGGCCACAGATGCTAAAAAACAGAATACAACTACTAGAAAATCCTGGTAGGTAGGATCATAGAAAACAGAATATCAAATACATTTGTTGTTGGCCAGGAGAAACGGAATACTAGGGGAAATTCTGAGTATCTAAGGGTAATAGTAGAATGCTAAGCAGTCACAGATAACAATATAAAGTAGGTAGGATTAACACGAGATAGCACATCACAGTCGCAATGTATGGGAATTAGGAAATCCTTAGCCATTTTTATGGAAGTCTTATAGTCCACTTAGATAATAGATGTGTTCTGTGGTGATAAACCACCAGCTTAGGTAATAGGATTTATTGGGGACATCAATTGTAGCAAAATACATAGGAAAAGCAAAAGAACTACTAACGGAAATCTGATGAAATTAACAATAAATAATGGAGGAGTTATTAATGGAAGAACAAGAAAATTCAAAGAACAGTAAAAGTAGGCATGCTTGGAAAAGGAGAAAAATAGATCTCCAATAATCATTTTTGTGGGAAGAGTATAGAGTGTCACTAAGTTGAACTACCAACAACAGCCAGCATTTATTGAGGGCTTATTATGTACTAGGTGCTGTTCTAAGGGCTTGACTTTATTCCTCACAACCACTCCATGAATATGTATTTTACATATGAGAAAATGGAGACATGAACAGTTAGGTAACTTGTGAACTGAGGTTCAAACACAGGTATTGTGACCGTCGACAGCAATCCTGCATAGCAACGCAGGATTCCACCATGATCAGGTAGGGGAGGGAAAGGCAGTTTCAATTGTTCCTTATGTGAGGAACTCATCTACCTGGAGTTATTCATTAAGCTGATATAATTTACAGTGTGATCTGCAGAGAATGACCTTATCACACCAATCCAAAAGAAACTACCACTATAATTAAACTGCGGGCAAAATAATGTAGGAAATTTTTGTAAACTGTAAAACTGAAATTAAAGTTGTTACTGATCAATTAATGAGGTGATAATTAAACAGAAACTAGCCAACCTGACTGATTATAGACCAATACCTAAAATTTGTTTTTGCAAATCACATCCTTTGAGATATATTTAATTACATTTGTAACACATGCATATTTAATATAATCTTTTGTGACAGATTGACAGATCTTCACCATCATTATATGTAATTCCTCTTGATGTTTTTCTCATTATTACATATATATTTGGGAGAGAAAGAAAAGGCTGTTTCCCAGGTGATAGTGATAAAGAGCAAACTTATAAAAAATGGTTGTCTCCTTTTGTTTGTATGAAACAACCATCTCATTTCCCTCTGGAAGGTCACTAGAGGTTTGAGAGCTGTATTTTGAAGCAATATTTTAGTAAGTAGGAGAGCAGTGTGTTTAAAACTGTGTTATAGTTTATAGTAAAACGTTAAGAATCTTTAATTATTATAATAGCATTAAATTGTTGAAGTTTTGTTATGCTTTGCCAAGAAATAAGCATTGAAGCAGTGACTTAGCAGCGTTATTAGATCTATTAAATAATTGGAAAATTATGTGCTTATTGTCAGCACCTTGGCTTTTTAGAATTTAAAGTATGTTTGTGTTTCACCTCTCTAGTTGCAGTTTATGTAGAATTTAGTGAACTATAATAATGTTGGATGGTGGTAATATCCCAATTTAATTAACTGCATAGCATACAAACTTCTTTGTTAATGGGGAATGGGATATACCTCATCTATTTGATATATAATTTAATAATCATATTTTTTGTTAGCAGTAGATAAATGATAAGAACTAAAAAGAACCAATAAACATCTCCATCTTTAAAACAGTCTTCTTACAAATATGCAGTGAGCATCTACTGTATACAAGTACTATATCTTCATATTTAGACTACATTTGCTATTTTGCTTTTAACATGTGAACTTAAGTAAAATACTCCAAGGAGTATTGCAAGGTAATTGCCCCTATAAATTACATAATTTACATGGCTCTTTAATTTTCATAGATGTAAAATGGGAGGAGGAGGGCATTGAATTGGAGTGTATTATTTCTAGGATTCGTTCTAGCCCACAAGTTGAATCAGAAAACTGTGGCTTGACTGGGCACAGTGGCTCATGCCTGTAATCCCAGCACTACTCAGGAGGCTGAGGCAGAAGAATTACTTGAACCCAGGAGGCAGAGGTTGCTGTGATCTGAGACCAAGTCATTGCACTCCAGCCTGGGCAACAGAGGGAGACTCCATCTCAACAAAAAAAAAAAAGAAAAGAAAACTGTGACTTACACCTGTAATCCTAGCACTTTGGAAGGAGAGTCCTTGAGGCCAGGAAATCGAGGCCAGCCTGGGCACATAGTGACACCACATCTCTACAAAAAAAAAAAAAAAAAAAAAAAAAAATTAGGCATGGCGGCAGACATCTGTAATCCCAGCTTCTCAGCCAGCTGAGGTGGGCAAATTGCTTGAATCCAGGGGATTGAGGCTGCAGTGAGCTATGATCCCACCACTGCTTTCCAGCCTGGGTGACAGAGTAAGACCCTGTCTCTGAAACAAAACAATCAGAAATGTAAAGATCTGTTTCCACATTTTGTGCAGTATATTCGCTTTCAAGATATACTATGAAAGCCTCTTAAAGGAGCAGGAACTAGTTATTCCTCTCTGAGAATTAGTTATAACTTGATCAACAAATCAGTTTTTTATCCTTCATATCATCTTCAGATGTAGAAGCATAATATATGATCAAAGTCTTTTTAAAAATAGCGGAATACCTGGATTTTTAGTTTATATTTTCACTGCACAATGCTAATCTCTTTAACATTTGATAACAAAGAACTTAGAATTTGTGTATAACTAAAAAGATGACTTAGGTGGTGAATCAAAAACACTTTTTACAGCCTCTGTCTTCCTAAAGTTTTATTATTTTTGGAAATGCTTTTTTGGCAAATATTTTGTTTTGTAAGTTACATTTCTAATGTTGAATAAAATTAAATGTTTAGCAGGTGCTTGCTGTAATAGAGGCTGTAATATTTTAACTATGTCATGAGGTATCTCTGAGGAAGTGTTTCTTTTTTGTTTTTTAATTGTAAAGGATGTCAGTAATATCTCTCAAATGTCAAATTAATTTTGGGTGTGTACTTTTTTTTTCCCTGTGATGACGTAGATAGGAAAATTGAGTGTTCCAAACTACTCATGAAAACATTCCACTTCAGCGTTATTTGTACCACAAATGCAATTAAAGGCTTTTAATGGAATCCAGAATGATAGGTGGATTTGACATGTGAGGAGATGCCTTCTTGAAATAGTACATAAATTATGTTTGTTTTCGTTTTTGAGACAGAGTCTTGCTCTGTCGCCCAGGCTGGAGTACAGTGGTGTGATATCAGCCTGCTGCAACCTCTGCTGCCCAGGTTCAAGCAATTCTTCTGTCTCAGCCTCCCGAGTAGCTGAGATTACAGGTGCCTGCCACCACACTCAGCTAATTTTGCATTTTTAGTAGAGACAGGGTTTCACCATGTTGGCCAGGCTAGTCTCGAACTCCTGACCTCAAGTGATCCGCCTGCCTTGGCCTCCCAAATTATTGGGATTATAGGCATGAACCACTGCACTAGCCAAATCATGTTTTTGAACTTGTTTTTAGTAACATGTATATTCTTTTTTTATAATCATATGTATTTTTTATCATGTATATTTTTATCATAAATAATTTTCAACCAAATTGATCTCTTTGGTTAAGCTGGGGAAGGTTTTCAGAAAATAGAGTATGTTGAGATGAATTTCATGAATTTTACCCACCAAAGCCTTGTCCTGGATAATTCAGATTTATAGTGCCAATACTTTAAATTAGCATTTAGCCTTTAAATGGTGGTGGAATGGTGAGACATATGAGGTTTTTATACCAAACACTGCATGCCCCATGTCTTTTTTGGAGTTTATACTTTTCAAAAACAGGCGGCACTTCCATGTGTTTATTTCTTCTTTAGCTCTGTTTTAGTGAATGATTGGTTTCATCTTTACAAAGATTATTCAGGCTATAGTGGGGAGAACCAGTTGGAGATATGGAAGATGCATGTGGGGATGCCAGAGTATCATGGCAGTCCACCTGAGAGATGCACTGGCCGGGGTTTGGGCTAAGGTGTTAGCGGTGGAGATGGAGAGAAGTCGTGGTATTTGAGAGCCTCTCCAGCCTCCATTATTTCTAATTCTACGTCCTCTACTCTTCTCTGTCATCTCTCCACTGCCTCCCAGTCCTTTCCACTGTGCCCTCTGTATTGCCCACTTTCAGACCAACAGGCTCCCCTGTATGAGCATTTTCTGGAATGTTCCACCAATTACCCTAACTGAAACCTTAGGGTAGTTTTGTTCTCATACCACATGCACCTCCAAGATAGGAGGTAGGATTGTTTTCCTCCTTGTGTCATTCAGGATGACTGTTCCACTCTTTCTTGTAAACCCTTTCTTTTTCCAAATCACATTCTCAGTATTCACCACCTCATCTTCCTCTCAGCAACCTTCAGGTCCCCTTCCCTGTATCTGTCTCCCTGCATGTGAAGAACAGCAGTCAATTCCTATTCTGTCTCTCTGTATATGATCATTAGTCCTTATATTTCGTCTCCAAGCACAAACACCACTCCTGTTTTTATGTCCTTTATCCAGTTTAGATTCCCTGGCCTGGCATTATAGTCACTCACTCATGAATACCCTTAACTGATCACTCCTTCATTCTTCCATTAGTCTCCAACTTAGAGGAACTCTGCCTCCTCTTTCTCTATGCCTGCATCTAAGCACCTGAGCATTGCTGGTGTGCATCACATACCAAGGGCACAGTCCCATCGTTACACGCGTCTGCTGGTCAGGGACAGCTGAGCATCCTACATTGGGTAGCAGGGTTGCTGTTTTTCTGGTAACCTCTCCTCCTTTTTCCTCAGTGACTCCTTCCTGTCTTTACTACTGTATTCACATGTCCCACATTCCTGCCCCAGCTGACACTACTTCTGAATGTCCCTCTTCTTTACAACACCAGGCTCTAGATCTGATCACCATGACTTTTAGTTTTCTTTCCTCTAATTCATTGCCCAAGCTACACAGGATGATCTTTCAAAAACTGGCAGTATGGCTCATGCCTGTAATCCCAGCACTTTGGGAGGCCGAGATGGGTGGATCACCTGAGGTCAGGAGTTCGAGACCAGCCTGGCCAACAGGGTGACACCCCATCTCTATTTTTTTAAAAAAAAAAAAAGGACAAATTATAAAATCTTTGTTTAGGTTATCGTTGCTGTGAAATACCTCTAGCATTGTATCTTTGGATAGTTTATGAAATACAGAGTTTTTTGCATAATTTAAAATAATCCAATGTTTTCACAGTGCTAAGACATTTTGATAATATTGTCTGCCTTGAAAGGGGCAGATTTTACTTGTACCCCAGGATGTCATTTGTCCCTTCACTTTTCGTCTCTTTTTCTTTTTATCCCCACAGTGAATTTGATTTAATTTGCTAGCTTTTAATGTCAAAGGAAAAATCTTAAAAAGTTCTAAACTCAAACAGAGGTATGTGAGGAAAATACTCACTTTATAATATTGGAAATAGCCATATTAGAAATTAACTAAGGCCAGATATGGTGGCTCATGCCTGTAATCCCAGCACTTTGGGAGGCCAAGTGGGGAGGATTGCTTGAGCCCAGGAGTTCGAGACCAGCCCTGGCACACAGTGAGAATCTGTCTCTACAAAAAAAATATAAAATAAAAATAAATTTTAAAAATATCTGGAGGTGGTAGCTCATGCCTATAGTCCCAGCTACATGGGAGCCTGAGGTAAGAGGATCACTTGAGCCTGGGAGGTCAAGGCTCAGTGAGCCGTGATCATGCCTCTGCACTCCAGCCTGGGTAACAGAGTGAGATCTCGTCTCAAAAAAACAAAGAAATTAACCATCTAAATACATCAGAAATAAAAGGGCTTTGCAATCACAGAATTTTAAATGTAGCAGAGATATTTGACCTTGTTAGTTCAGGTCTCTCTTTTTCAGATGAGGAAGAGAGATTACCTGAAACACATTGTAAAATTTGGTGTTATAGCTGACATCTGTAAATCTGCAACCAGAGAGATGGAAATTAGTATCACCCGTTAACTAAAATGCAGTTAAAAAAAAAACAGCTATTATATATTGTGTGCCTACTAGTGAAAGGTCTGAAGTCACTGTTGATTGCATATTATAATAACAGAGAAAATGAGCACACATCACTCCACTTGAAAAAAGAAAACGTTAATGTACTGTATGTATATACGGTACAAAATTCAGAAAGTCCAAATAGATTAATGGTGAAAAACAAGCCTCCCTGCCATTCCTTTCCTCAACTACTCTGTTCCTCTTAAGCATTTGTTTAGAGATATTCTTCGTACTTAAAAACACACATGTATAGTTATTTTTTCTTAAAAAATTATAGCATACTGGATACATTATTCTGTATTTTCTTGAAAATGGTTTCAAATCAATATGTATGGAGATGACTCATTTTTTTAAAAGAAAGGCACTAAGTTCTTGCATGCTACAGAATATATATTTATTTGATATATTTTAAGGAAACCTTTGCTGGATATAAAATTGGGGGACAACATTTCCTGTTTTTAGTACTTAGACCATATTGCTGTGTGGGTCTTCTGTATGTGTGTTGCTTTCGAGAATTAGGCTGACAGGAGTTTTTTTCCTTTCTTGTACATGATTTCTTATTTCTAACAAAATACCTCCATACTTTTTTTTTTCCTTTTCTTTTTTTCTTTCTTTCTTTTTTTTTTTTTTTTTTCCAAGACAAGAGTTTTGCTGTTGTCCAGCCTGGAGTGCAGTGTCAAGATCATGGCTCACGGCAGCCTGGAACGTCTGAGCTCAAGCAATCTCCCCCTGCCTTAGACTCCTGAGTAGCTGGGCCTACAGGCAGTGGCCATCATGCCTTGCTAATTAAAAAAATTTTTTTGTGTTAGAGATGGGGTCTCACTTTGTTGCCCAGGCTGGTTTCAAACTTGGCTTCAAGCAATCCTCCTGCCTGGGCCTCCCAAAGTGCTGGCTTACAGGCGTGAGCCACAATGCCTGGCCATGATTCTACATCACCAATCCACAAATTCCAGGTTCTATTTATTTTGACAAGTTTTATCCTATTCTATATCTTTGAATGTACATGTATTCTTTTTGCTTCGTGAGCCTCTTTGGACAGTTACAGATTCTCTCTGCCCCCTCTTCCTCATCCATGTCTGTTGTCTTCTCAGTAAATCGGTTTTATATTGTTGGTCCACTCTATTTCATTTTAGATGATTTCTCCAGTCCTTATCTTTCTTTTTAGTCACATTTATTCTATTTTGGGTTGTTTCTTAATGTGGCTTTTATCTCAATAATGTTATTTTTCTCTCCATTTTTTTTCTGAGTTCTATCAGCTTGACTTTCATTTCCTTCTGTTGTTGTATAATCTCTTCTTTGAACCTTTGTTTTTCTTCTTTGAGTTCTTTTTTTTAAAGAAAGGTCACATTTCCTATGGTTGCCTTTGAGATTTTGGAGAACTATTTATCTGAACTTTTCCTGTGTTTCTTTGAGTAGTTCTTGTGTTATATGCTCTTAATGTACCTTTTTCTCTTTCCGAGTTTTTTTTTTTTTTTTTCCAAATTGCATGCAAAGATCCAGTATTGGTAGTTTTCTGAGTGTTGTTTATGTTTAAATAGGGCGGGAGGGTGGGTGAAGCAGGCTGCAGCCTTTTTTAGGACATGTTACTTTGTCATTTCTCACCAAATCTGTCCTTTAGTTTGAAAGTATAGGCAGGTTCTTCATCTCAGAATCTATCACGAAATGCTACCTCCACTCTACATCTGCCCCTTCGGTCACCCATGGCTGAGGAGTTGCGGGTACACAGTGGATCATAGTAACAAGGATTCTTTGGTTCCACCAGCCCCGCCTCTCTCTGGTATTAACCTGTGGTTCAAAGAGACATTCTCTATTCTCCTATGGCCTATACTTCCATCTAGATTCCCTCCTTGGATGCTAGCATCAGTGGAATCACTGTATCTCTTTTGGGGTTTTTTTGGTTTCTTTTTTTTAGACAGTCTCACTGTTGCCCAGGCTGGAGTGCACTGGCGCGATCTCGGCTCACTGCAACCTCTGCCTCCTGAGTTCTAGCAATTCTCTGCCTCAGCCTCCCAAGTAGCTGGGATTACAGATGCCCATCAGCACACCTGGCTAATTTTTATGTTTTTAGTAGAAACAGCGTTTCACCATGTTGGCCAGGATGGCCTCAAACTCCTGACCTCAGGTGATCCACCCGCCTCGGCCTCCCAAAGTGCTGGGATTACAGGCCTGAGCCACCTCACCCAGCCAGAATCACTATATCTCTTATTCAGAACTATGTATCTGTGTACTGCTGGAAGCCTGAGCAGGCCTGTGTTGGCTTTCCACACGTTCCCTTTCCTCACTTAGTATTGACACATAGGTTTCAGTTTATGATTTGGAGTCATGATAGCTTCCTTGCTTCAGTTATGTAGTGAAGTTGCGAATTTGTACTCATGACTCATTGTGTATATGATGAAATGTAGCATATTTTCTATCACCTATAATCTTCATCAGAGACCCTCTACCTTTAGTAGCAGATGGTGGGAAGAAACATTTGTGAGTAAACAGGATCTTGGCCTCTGTTTAAACAGTCTCTTTGGGGTAATGTAGCATTTCAGCTTTCTTCTATCCCGTTTCGGTGGAGGTGAGGTCTGGGAACAGTGAAAGGGGCCTTTGGGAATGATGGTCAGATCTGCCTCGAGGCGCCAGCACGGGGAGAAGGCAGACTTACACACTCTTCGTAAGGCTTTGCTACAAGGGCCTGTGTTGGTAGCCACTGAGTAACGAGTCTCGCTGTTTGGGCTTTGAAGACCTTGAGGAGGCTTCTGCTGTCTGTCCTTAGTCCTACTACCGTCGGCCCTTTGTATCCATGGGCTCCACATCTGTGGATCCAACCAACTGCAGATATTGGCAGGGGGGGAGAAAAAGATTGCATCTGTACTGAATAGGTACAGTCTTTTTTTCCCCGTCTTTATTCCCTAAACAGTAGAGCATAACAACTATTTAGAAGCATTTACATTGTATTAGATATTATAAATACAAAGGCATTATAGGTAATCTCGAGCTGATTCAAAGTATGTGGAAGAATGTGCACACATTCTTAGATGCAAATACTATACCATTTTATATCAGAGACTTGAGCATCCATGGATTTTGGCATCTGTGGGGTGGGGCGGGGCAGGGGTGGTGCTCCTGGAACCCGTCTCCCATGGATTCCAAGTGACAACTATATTTGCCTGCAGTCCTCATGGAGTTCCCCATACTGTGTGGTCTTCATGAACCTAATCCAGACCTTCACTGGTGAGAACGTCTGGATTCCTACCATGAAATACTTGGGCTATTTGTCCAGCCCCTCCCTCCAGCCATGCAGTGCTGTTGCTGCCACGCCATATTCAGAATGCCATGAGACTGAGCCCTGGGCTTCACTGGAAGCCTGCAGCCTCCCCTACACTGTATCCCAGAAGCAGACCTCTCGCCTGGATATTTTTAGGGCACTTGATAGTTGTCAGAATGTTTTCAGCAATCTTTGTCCACTGCCAACCTGTCCCCAAGGGTCCAGCAGAAGAGGAAAGAGTGAGGTCTCTGATACCTGATTTTAATGAGTGAGTGTCTTTTAAGGGAAATAAGTGATAGTGGGGGAATTGTTAGGGATCATATATCATGGTTCTGCTGCAGGTTTATTTGGAAACTTGAGCAAGCTTAAGTATCCCCTTGTTAGGTTGTCTACTGTGTAATCATACTGTCATCTGTAAGCCTCTCACATTAAATAGTTAGGGAATAAGCATCAGTGAGTGAAAGGAAGAAAAACAATGGCACTTTCATTTTAAATTAGCTATGATTTTTACATTTCCATTACTTTTATATTTATTTGGAAATTATTATTTTTTCTTTTATGACTATCCCTGTTTTGAAAGATTATGGGTCTTTCTTTGCATATTCATGAAGGATGAATTGATGAAATTAGTCATTTGTGATTGACAGAAATATGACAGAACTTTGCAAAGTTTGAATGGACTTTTGATATTCAACACCAAAGAATTTTGTCTAATTAAACCTTCTGTTTAATTAAGATAACAGTGCATAGTCCTGCATTAAAATGAACACAGAAAAAGTTCTTCCTTGGTCCTTGGAGAGGATATTATATGCAAGCCCTGTTGTGTGGGTTGCAAAATGTCACTGGAATTTATATGCATTACTTGTCTAATTGCAGTAAATGTAGCATGTCCAGATAGGTTTCGAGTTAGAAGGCTGTTTGTTACTTACGGAAATCACTTGAAGCCTCAGTACCCAGAGGCAGCTGTTCACAGGTCCTTCACCTCTCCCCAGAGATGGCTGGGAAGACGCTGTTGTTGGACCCTGTCTTTCATGGCTGGAGCAGTAAACATGACAGGTTGTTTGGGAGCCATCTGTTTAAAATGGCTGCTGCTTTGTATGCAGCAATGAACTTGAGATCAGTTTTCTGTCTTTCTTCATGGTAACGGTCTTATTTGGTGTCACAACAGGTGGAAGTTGATGGGTCGAAACTGAATGTGACCAGCACGTGGAACCTGGCTTCGCCCCTATTGTCTGTCAGCGTTGATGGCACTCAGAGGACCGTCCAAGTGAGTGTTGTAGGATTTCCTTAGAAGGCCTCCTCGAGTCCAGAATCCTTGTCAGCACCTGTGTGGCTAATACTTATAGCTATAGGCGGGAAAAGCTGTATTTTATTCACCTTATACTTTTTATAGTCAAAAACTTTTTCATTTCTTATTTTAGAGGATCTTAAGTGTTAAGCTGAGCAATTAATGTTTTCTTTTTCAGACAACCTAAGAAGGTTTGTGTATTGTACTTTGTGGTAAATAAGGAATTCTGCATGCTTTTCTAAAAATATTAGAAGATTAGCTATTGGTTTTTTTTTTTCCTCTTCTGTGGGTTTTTAGTTGAAAAATACAACTTACTTTGTTACCTTTTCTGTGCGGTTGAAATTACGTAGTGTTAGGCTAGCAGAACATGTATTATTCAGGTTGACTTTCCACAGCTCACTTATGTCCTTTAAAAATTTAGTTATCTTAATTTATTAACCCTTCTTTTCACCTCAATATAAAATGTCTTGCCTTGAGGAGATGCCTTGAAACCTGGAGATTATAGAATGACTTTTATAATATGTGACTTCCATTTTAAAGTAGAAAGTTATGAAAAGAGAATCTGCCACAATTGTTTACCTTGCCTCATATTTGAGGTTTAGGGTTGTAGGAAAAAAAAAAATCGTGGAACATGTGGCTATCACAGGATAATAAAAATCTAACCCCCCCCATGCATAGCATGAAATGCTTATTTTTTTTTTTTAAATGAAAATTATCTTAACTTGATTTTACACAAGAAACTGATTTTAAAAACCTTGAGAAACCAGGATGATCACAGATTAAGGACTTACTCCATACCTGATTCTTATGAAATTTCAGAACCCACAGAAAATATTTGATGACTGAACTGATTTCTAAGTTAGTTTCAATTAATATATTATCTCTATGGTTTTGAGCAACCTTGAACTCTTGGTAATGAGCCTTATATTTTGACTTTGGTTTTGTGACTTGTCTGTGTATATTTTTTCTCATGTTTTTCATTTTCTAACTCTTGTCTTTCTTTATATTTTATAACTTCATAATTATATCAATAAAAATTATGAGGTGAAATATTTTAAGACCCTTGAAAGAATATCACTATTTAATTTCACATTACTTAGATTTGTATTATTTTGTCTTAAAAAACTGTGGTAACCGGGTGTGGTGGCTGTAATTCCAGCACTTTGGGAGGCTGAGGTGGGCAGATCACCGAGGTCAGGAGTTTGAGACTACCCTGGCCAACATGGTGAAAACTCATCTCTATTAAAAATACAGAATTAGCTGGGTGTGGTGGTGTATGCCTGTATTCCTAGCTGCTCGGGAGACTGAGGCAGGAGAATCACTTGACCCTGGCAGGTGGAGGTTACAGTGAGCTGAGATCGTGCCGTTGCACTCCAACCTGGGCAACAAGAGTGAAACTCTGTCTCCAAAAAGACAAAACAAAATTATCAATGCTATTCATATCACTCCTCCTTGATTAAACCCCCCTTTCCAGTGTCCCTGAAGAAAACCACCGTTATGAATTTTAAATTGATCACTCCGTTGCTTTTCTTTAGGGATAAACTGTGAGCAATACCTGCTCTTGTTTTTGAACTTGTAATTGGCCCCACCCTCTCTATTCCTCCAGGAGTTGCCTTCTCCCTGCCAGCCTGATGTTTGTGAGTCTAGCCCATGTTGCTGCCTGTAGCTGCAGTTTATGTACTTCCATACATCATATTAATATACCACAATTTATTTATTCTCCTCTAAATAGACATTTGTGTTATTTTCCTTACTTTGTTGTCACAGTGATGCTTGTATGAACATGCTACTTCCTGTTTCCTCTTGACAGAGGAGATTCTGCAGGGCATGTGCTGGTAGAACAGCCATGCTGTGGGGCCTGTGCTTTCTCAGTTCTGCTGGGCAAGGCCAGATGGGTTTTCCTGTGTGGCTGTACCAGTTTACGTGCCCACCAGTAATGAAGATGATAGTCATAATGGGAACAATGAGCTAACCTTATTCTGTACTTACTATGCGCAGCACTGACTGTTCTGAGCACTTTGTATGTATGAATTTGCGTAATGCCCCAGCAACCCAATAAAGTATGTACTAGTGTTATCTCTCATTTTGTATTTGGGAAAACAGGTTTGTGGAGGCTAAATTGCTTGCCCATCTGGTAGTAAATGGAAGTGCCAGAATTTGAACCAAAGAACCTGTGTCCTTGCCATTTTTTTTTCACATCCTGGTGAACCCTTGGCATTCCCAGACTACTTAGGTTTTTCCTGACTGGTGGGTTTAAATGGCATCTCATTATGGTTTTATTGTATACTCATAATAGTTGACTCATAAAAGTTCTTCATATGTTCTGGATCCTAATCCTTTGTCATATGTGTTGACAAATAACTTCTCCATTTGTAGCTTGTGTTTTTATGGTTTTAAGTTTTCCAAGTGAAGTTTTAAGGTAAGATTTAATGTCAGAATTTTCAGTATTTTCCTTTATGGTTTGTGTGTTTTGCATTTGTGTAGATAATCCTCTTCTACTCCTAAGCTCACAAAGATACCTAGATTATCTTTTAAACCTTTTTAAATTATGCTTTTCAAAGTTAAGTCCTAATCCTCATGGGATTGACTTTTGTACATGGTGTGAGTCATTTTACTTTTAAAATACAGATACCAGGCCAGGTGTGGTGGCTAAAGCCTGTAATCCCAGTATTTTGGGAGGCTGAGGCAGGTATATCACCCGAGGTCAGGAGTTCGAGACCAACATGGTGAAACCCTGTCTCTACTGAAAATATAAAATGTTAACCAGTTATGGTGGCACATGCCTATAATTCCAGCTGCACAAGAGGCTCGGCCATTGCACTCCAGCCTGGGCGACAGAGCAAGACTCCATCTCAAAAATAAATAAATACATACATAATAAAATATAGATAACCAGGCTGGGCATGGTGGCTCATGCCTGTAATCCCAGTACTTTGGGAGGTGGGCAGATCACCTGAGGTCAGGAGTTTGAGACCAGTCTGACCAACATGGAGAAACCCCCAGCTCTAGTAAAACAAAAAAGTTAGACGTGGTGGCACATGCCTATAATCCAGCTACTGGGGAGGCTGAGGCAGGAGAATCACTTGAACTTGGGAGGCGGAGGTTGTGGTGAGTGGAGATGGTGCCATTGCACTCCAGCCTGGGCAGCAAGAGCAAAACTCTGTCTCAAAAAAAAAAAAAAAAAAAAATACAGATAACCAGTTATGCCAGCCGAATTGTTTTTACAGCGGGCTCCATGAGGATTACAAAAATCTGTCTGCAACAAACTGGGCTCCTGCCTTGACCATTTGTCTTTTTGTGTTTTCAGTATGAGTGTTTGTTGTTTTTTTTTCCCTCTGTTCTTGACTGTCATTCTTTGGTGGTTATCACCTCAAGGCAAGTTTTTGAAAGTGAACCAACCATCTACTGATCTATAAAAACAGGTTTAAAAAAAAAAAGATAGAAATTCAGTTCTTTGCTCATCTGAGATTAAATCCCCTTGTTTTTTGTAAGTTTTTTCTTTCTCCAACACTATTTTGTACCCTTAGCAGGTTTTTTTAAACTGTGGTAGAATATTGATAGCATAAAATTTACCATTTTAATAATTTTAGGTATATCAGTGGCATTAGGTACATTCATATTGTTGTGCAACTATCACCAGTATCTGTCTCCAGAACTTTTTCATCTTCCAAAACTGAAACTCTGTACTCATGAAACATTTAACTCTCCACCCTCCTCCCTCAGCCCCTGGCAACCAACATTCTACGTTCTGTTTCTATGAATTTGACTGCTGTGGGTATGGGTACTCTGGTAAATGAAATCATACAGCATTTGTCTTTTGTGACTGGCTTATTTCACTTAGCATACTGTCTTCAAGGTTCATCCAGGTTATGGTATGTGTCAAGATGTCTTTCCTTTTTACGGCCGAATAATATTCCATTGTGTGAATATACTACACGTTGTTTCTCCATTCCTCTGTCAGTGGGCATTTGGGTTGTTCCTACCTTTTGGCTACTGTGAGTCAGGCTGCCATGAGCATGGATGTACAAGTATCTGAGTACCCCATTCTTTTGGGTATATACCCAGAAGTGGAATTGCTGGATCATGTGGTAATTGCATGTTTAATTCTTTGAGGAACCTCCATAGTTGCTGCACCATTTTATGTTCCCATTAGCAGTTCACAATAATTTCAATTTTGTGCCATCTTTGCTAACACTTACTATATTCTTTTTTTTTTTTTTTTTTTTTTAATAGTAGCCATCCTAATAGGTGTTAAGTGGTATCTCATTGTGGGGCAGGATTTATCTAGACAGTAATTGAAGAAGAAGCATTCCTAATACTTCCCAGGATGTGTCATTCCTATATTGGTATTACTCTGTAACCAGTTCACTGGATAAGTGGTACTTTTCTCTGTCCAAGTAGAAGCAAGTTTCTTAGAGCTGTTTTTTTAAACCCTAACTCAACTTCTTTCCTTCCCATTATATAAAACCACATACCATTCTAACAGTCTGTAATGTTGCTACCAGGTAGTAAACAAGCCATATTATATTTGGGAGATGAGGGTGTGTTTCAAAGTCTAATTCATTGTAATATCAAAACTGGTGAAACCTCTTCTCTCTAAACTCAGTGTGACCTCACACTGAGAGACCTGTACTAGGGCAGAGGAGAATGTTGCTTCCTTCTTGCTTGCTTTATATTTTAGGGGCAAAAGAGTTTTATCCCGCTCCTCCCCATCATAAGAGTGTCAATGGCAGACACCCCTGTAACAAAAGACAGGTTAACACGAGAAAAGCATAACTGATTTATTTAATCAAAGTTCTATGTGACATGAGTCTTCAGAACAAAGATCCAAAGATACAAGGAAAGCTGTCCATTTTAATGCTTAGGTTTAATGAAGAACAGGCAGCAGTGTAAAACTGATTGGATGAAGAACATGAGCAAATGCTAGTAGGCTGAAAGGAACCCAGCAAGGCCTGCTGTTCAGATCTTCCTGCCCTCTCTTGAAGTTGGGACAAGACCCATCTGGGATGACAGCCTTATGACCTACTGTTGGAGAGAAGGGTAGGCCAGAGAATTTCTTTACGACCAGCTCTTAGAAAGGCAGGGAGGGGTTAGAGTCCTGTTTCTAGTTTCATAGCTGGCTTTGTGGGAGAGGAATACTGATGTCTATGAGTCACCTCAGGAGAGAATGAGGGGTGAGAGACAGGAGGGCAGGAGAAGGTTAGAGAGACCTTAGTTCTGAGGTTGCCCCTGAGGCCTTCACTTTGGGGTGTCATTTTCTGAACCGCAACAATACCCATTCCTACTTCAGAACTGCTATATTGGGTCTCTCAGAATTCTCAGCATGGGATAAAGATGAGAGGTACATGGCAGGAAGGACCAGGTTGACTGGGGCAGAGGCAATGTGGCATTCATTCTCGTGGGGCATGGCAAATGTCCAAAACTGGCAGGTAGCTCTGGGATACTTTCTTGTGGATTTGGGGGAACTTCTCACCTGCAGAACACTTAATGCCTCCTGTTTTTCCAGTTGCCTTCGGCCTCCTCAGCAACTACTGTGTTGACTCTGGATGTTCTCACTGGGCGGGGTCCCTCATAATGACCCAGCTGCTTTTCTCCTGCACAATCCATCTGGCCACAAGAAGTGCTTATAAGTCCTTGCTTTACCAAACCAACAAAGTACAAGCTTCTCTTCTTGCTCTGTCACCAAGAATTCTCATGAATAAGTGATTCTCATGAAGTCCCTTTCACATAGCTTAAGGAGTTCAGCCTTAAATTCTTAGCCTAAGAATTCGACCTCCTCAAATTAATTTTCCTCTTTTA
Source organism: Sapajus apella (assembly GCF_009761245.1). Classification (NCBI taxonomy): domain Eukaryota; kingdom Metazoa; phylum Chordata; class Mammalia; order Primates; family Cebidae; genus Sapajus; species Sapajus apella. The sequence continues at coordinate 895,925 of NW_022437000.1, forward strand.
TTCTTTTGAGGTGGGAGATGGGCAGTCACTGGTTCCACCACTTCCTAGCACATTCTACCAGGTAGCTTTGGCCAGCATCCGACTTAAAGATGTGTGAGTACTTAGCGTCTATTTCATTTTGTTGCTGAACCCCTGTGATTCCACGAAAAGTAGTGTGTTAGTCTGTTCTTTATTGCTATAAAGAAAAACCTGAGATTGCATAATTTATAAGAAAAATGGGTTTAAATGGCTCATGGTTCTGCCAGCTGTACAGGAAGTTTGGTGCCAGCATCTGCTTGGCTTCTGGGGAGGGAGGCCTTAGGGAGCTTTCAGTCATGGTTGGGGCAAAGCACGAGGAGGAGCATCACATGGCAAGAGCAGGAATGAGAGAGAGCGGGGCTCGGGGGGGGGGAGGAGAGGGAGGGGGAGGTGGTGTGGTGGCTCATGCCTGTAATCCCAGCACTTTGGGAGGTTGAGGCAGGTGGATCATATGAGGCCAGGAGTTCAAAACCAGCCTGGCCAACATGGTGAAACCCCATCTCTACTAAAAATACAAAATTAGCTGGGCGTGCTGGTGCATGCCTGTAATCCCATCTACTCGGGAGGCTGAGACAGGAGAATCGCTTGAACCCAGGAGGCGGATGTTGCAGTAAGCCGAGATCATGCCATTGCACTCCAGCCTGGGCAACAAGAATGAAACCTTGTCTCAAAAAAAAAAAAAAAAAAAGAGAGAGAGAGAAAGAAAACGAAAGTACACTCCACAGTGTGGGAGTGGGCCTGAGCAGTGGCTCAAGGGCCCGGATACAGAATCTCCTTGGGTCCAAATACCCTCGAGAAGTTTCCCGCTGACCACTTTAAACTCACCTCATGTAAATGAAGTGGTAGCCCCTACTCAGTCTGATTGTTTCCAGAAAGCAGCCAACCAGAGGCTGAAGTGAAGTTACAAAGTGTCACTCCGTGCAAACAGTAGTTGCTTTTTGCAGGCTGATCAGAGGCTAGGGTGAAGTTACAAAGTTACGCTTCTGTGAAAACCAAGACTCCCTGTCAGTCAGTCTGATTGAGTCTGATTGATTGTAGACAGCAACCATTCAGAGGCTGCAGTGAAGTTACCAAGTTGCAAAGACTGGACCTGCAATGAATCTGATTTTCTGATTTGTTGCCGACTGCCAATTTCTCATCTGCCACATAGAAAAGGTGGGGATTGGCAAAGGGAGTAGCCTCTGGTCCTTTTGTTACTTAGGTGTGGAGAGTTAGAGTTTTCCTTACAATTTAGTTCTAGAAAGTCGTGAAACAGCCTTAGGTTCCCTGCCTCCAGACCCTATTCTCCTGCCTCAATACTATCATTGGAATAATAAATTTCACAGGTTATTAACCCCCTTTAATTGATTTCCTTTTGGATTTGACTTTTAATTCCCACTGGCCTGCTGACTTACGGCATGCGTAAATGCTCAATAATTGAATGAATAGGTGTGGGTTGGGAATGGATAAGTGGATATTCATCTTACATTATAGAATATTTTACTGATTATTTTTAGTTCCTGACCTCCCAACGTTTGTGAAATCCATACTCTATTAGTGTGGCCCATGGACCTCTCTAGATACGGAATAACCTTGGTTTCCGTGAGAGCAAAAAGAAACAAGAGGGCTCCCAAGGACCTGCCCACAGAGGTGCCTTGCTCAGCAAGCATGGTTCTTTCCTGTTTGCCCCTGTTTGCTCTGGGTGTAGCGCCTTAGCTGTTTTAGGACCACAGTATCACCTACTGACAGGTGTAGATAGTATTGATAGTATCAATAGGTGTAGGAAAGGGTCTGCCTCCGGCGATTCCTGATTTTCTCTTTCTCAGAGGCTTGTGCATGCGCTGGGCCTTCTCACTGTCCATTGCTTGGTGAGTTCTGCTTCCTATCAGCTCTTACATGTAATCACCAGCCTGCTTTAAGTACGCTGCCTTTCTGATTTCAAGAAAATCATATTCTCGGAAAAAGTCTAATCATTGTTGATGACTTTGACTGTGGAACTAGTGATGCATTACCTGAGGAAGGAGGAAATCATATTTTTTGAAATGATAAAGAACCAGGGGCATAAACACTGAAAACTCTTGAAACCAATTAAAAGTTGTCTTCAGATTTTTTTTTTTTTTTTTTTTGAGACAGAGTCTCTCACTGCCACTTGGGCTGGAGTGCAGTGGCATGATCTCAGCTCACTGCAGCCTCTGCCTCCCGGGTTCAAGTGATTCTCCTGCCTCATCTCCCGAATAGCTGAAATTAAAGGCGCCTGCCACCACGCCCAGCTAATTTTGCGGTTTTTTTTAGTAGAGACAGGTTTTCACCATGTTGGCTAGGCTGGTCTCGAACTCTTGACCTCGTGATTTGCCTGCCTTGGCCTCCCAAAGTGCTGGGATTACAGGTGTGAGCCACTGCGCCCGGCCTGTCTTCAGAATTTTTAAAAGTCTTTTTCTGTTAGTTTGCCTAATAATTTAGCCAACTTTTCCTCAAATATTACCATTTAAGGAAAATGAAATAACTATATTTATTTGCTTTATGTTTTTTACCAGTGTTTCTACTGTTTTCATTGTGTATTTTCATTGCAGAAGCAATCAGTAATGATATTTATTAAATAACCTTGTCTAATAGAAGTCTAACACAAGCCATATATATCATTTAAAATTTATTTATTTATTTATTTATTTATTTATTTATTTTTGAGACGGGAGTTTCGCTCTTGTTACCCAGGCTGGAGTACAATGGCGCGATCTCAGCTCACCACAACCTCCGCCTCCTGGGTTCAGGCAATTCTCCTGCCTCAGCCTCCTGAGTAGCTGGGATTACAGGCACTCGCCATGATGCCCAGCTAATTTTTTGTAGTTTTAGTAGAGACGGGGTTTCACCGTGTTGACCAGGATGGTCTCGATCTCTTGACCTCGTGATCCACCCGCCTCGGCCTCCCAAAGTGCTGGGATTACAGGCTTGAGGCACCGCACCCGGCAAATTTATTTTTTTGAATTAACTTTTTTTTTTTTTAAGACGGAATTTTCTCTGCTGCCCAGGCTGGAATTCAGTGGCACCATCTTAGTTCACTGCAACCTCCGCATCCCAAGCTCAAGCAGTTCTCCTGCCTCGGCCTCCCAAGTAGCTAGGACTACAGGCACCTGCCACCATACCCGGCTAATTTTTTGTATTTTTAGTAGAGATGGGGTTTTACCATGTTGGCCAGGCTGGTCTGGAATTCCTGACTTCAAGTGATCTGCCCACCTCAGCCTCCCACATTCTGGGATTACAGGTGTGAGCCACCATTCCCAACTATCACTTAAAATTTCTTAGTAGTCATATTTAAAAAGATGAAAACAAGTGGAATTAATTTTACTAACATATTTTATTTAATGCAGTGTACCTGTGGAGGCAAAAGCGATTCCGTCTTGATTGCTAAAATCGATGTTTTTTTAATCTCTTGAAAGCAAATTTTATGTGTGTGTTTTTTTTTAATTTATTTTTTATTTTACTTTTTTTTTTTTAATGATAAGATCTTGCTCTGTTACCCAGGCTAGAGTGCAGTGGTGCAGTCATGACTCACTGTAGCCTCAACCACCCAGACTCAGGTGATTCTCCTTTCTCCACCTTCTGAATAGCTGCGCCTGCAGGCCTTTGCCACCATATGCAACTAATTTTGTTGATTTTTTGTAGAGATGAGGGCACACTGTGTTGCCCAGGCTGGTCTCAAACTCTTGAGCTCCAGTGATCATCCTGCCTCGGCCTCCCAAAGTGCTGGGATTATAGGCCTAAGCCACCACTCCTAGCAAAGCCGTGTTGATTTCTCATTAGCCTCAGTCTCATGAATGCCTCCTGATTCCGATTTTATTTACTGTTTTTAACGTAAGAACAAAGCAGCCTTGATGTTACCACACAAATTATAGGCAGTGACACACATAGCATTCTCACCTGTTCTAGAGGATGCCTTTAACTGCCTTTATAGAGCACGTACACCCTTTCCCTGTAGTATATAAGCTCTGGGTCCGGCTGGGAACAGTGTGGGAGCTACCTGTCTTGCAGCCATCTGAGACTATGCTTCTGTCTGTAAGTTCCCCAAGAAAATACCCTTTACCAACAAACTGGATTTCTTTGCCTTGTTCTTTGGTTTCTTGGCTCCCTAAGCGTTTGGGCGATGCTTTGCATTTGTGGCTCTATCACAAAATAATGCCCAAACTGTTGTCATTTCAATATGAAACACTTTTAAAAATTACTAACGTGATACCAGAAACAACGTAGACATTGGCATTAATACAACAGTGTCTTAAACAATGGAACTGTCAGAGTGGAATGTAGTCCTACCAGAACTATGGAGTTGGGTTTAACAGAATATTTCATTACACTGCTTCTGTTTTTAAGTAAAATTAAATACAGTTGAAAATTTAACTCCTCAGTCATACCAGTCATATTTCGTGTTCTCAGTAGCTACATGTAGCTAGTGGTTACTCGTTAGACCACTCACAGGCAAAATAGTAAAGCAGGAAGCGTTTACAGATGGAGAAAACTCCTACACGGTGGTTTTTAAAGTGTCCCCCCTTAACGTCAACCACAGTTTTGGTTTTTAATTTTTTAAAGTTAGGAACAGATGAGTGGAATTTATTTTTAAACAGAAGATGAATTTATCATCTAGCTGACAACCTTTAAATTTTCCACTTAGAAGCTTAAAAAAATAAGAACTGTTTTTAAAACATGGAATGATTTCCTGCCTGTGGCATATAATTAAACTGATAAACAGAAGATGTGTCCTGGTGGTGGTGAGCTCACTCTGTTTTCTTCACAAACCCTAGAACCTCTGTAGTGTGGAACCTGCTGGACAAATAGAAGCTTTTTGTTTTTACTTTTTTACTATGTCTGTCTTCCTGTGAAGTATTTTTTTTTTTTTTTTTTTTTTTTTTTTGGAGACAGAGTTTCCTTCTTGTTACCCAGGCTGGAGTTCAACGGCACTATCTCGGTTCACCGCAACCTCTGCCTCCTGGGTTCAGGCAATTCTCCTGCCTCAGCCTCCTGAGTAGCTGGGATTACAGACACCCACCACCATGCCCAGCTAATTTTTTGTATTTTTAGTAGAGACGGGGCTTCACAATGTTGACCAGGATGGTCTGGATCTCTTGACCTCGTGATCCACCTGCCTCGGCCTCCCAAATTGCTGGGATTACAGGCGTGAGCCGCCGTGCCTGCCCAAAGTAATTGTTTTCACCTTGAAAGAAGCTCTTCAGTTTTGCTGTTCTCTGTTTTGTAGTGTAATTTGTGTACCAGGATTTAATGTATTGTTTCTCGTTAACGCTTTACATACTAGGTTTTCATTTTGCATTGTCACGTTGTTTGAACATTTGTAGGCAGAGCCGACTAACTGCTGTTGGCCTGTTTCTTTGTATGGCATGATTTCTTCTACCCACCTGCTCACAGCAGGTTGCCCTCAGGCCTGAGGAGTAGCTAAATACTTTTGAAAATATCTTGAGATCCTGCTAAGGTCTAACAATTTCTGCATTGTGTGATGTGAAGCTATTCATGCTGTACCTTTGAAGACTTTTTTTTAATTTCTCATATTCTTGCTCAAATATTTTCAGGAGAAGATAAATTTATTATAAATAACACTGCAGAGCTGATTGTAGCACCACTGCATTCTATATTGAATAGGTCTTTGATAATCAACTAAGTGGAACTAATTTTCTATGTTAAAGCAGACAAATTTGGAATAGTGTCACATGAATCTCATGTTATTTACTGAAGAATACCAGATTAAATGGATTACTTGTGAACTGGAGTATTAAATAGATTATATGTATAACATGCTAACTTAAAATGCCCAGAGGGCCTGTGTAATATAGAATATTACATAAGCACGTGAATATGATGAACGAGATGTTATTCTGTTTGCAGATCGTGAAACTATCTGTAATATATATACAAATGCTTGTCCACACAGAAATTGAATCGATTTCAAAATTGTAACCTTAGATTTCTGTTTTGAAGAAATTGTTGATTTTCATATCTATTTAAGAAAAAGAGCAAGTTAAAAATGTTACTTCCTTTTCAGTTTTTTAGATTAAAATACCTCCCACACCCTCCAAGAATAAACTTTAGTTTTAATCCTAATAACTGTGTATAGTAAAATTAATATTTTAATTAGAAAAAGCAGCTTACATTTTTGCCTGTATTTTGCCGGCACACAAACAAATGAATTGGGAAGTAATTGTCTTATGTTTTTAGGCCTAAAATGTTTTACATATTTTAAAAATGTTTCCTCCACTCCCACCTCTTTGAAGTAATTATTTTGTACTTTACACATGTAATTTCTCTAGAATCATTGCATGTGACATGAAACTGTATTTAGGATATATAAATATATAACTTAGAATGAGTAAAGGTTGGTATTTTTTTTCTAATGAAGTAGGAAGTGAAAGAATAATTATTAACCATCTCCTTTTTACATTCCTGACAATATCAATTACAGTTACACATCTTAAAAACAAGCTCACCAGTAGAACAGAAATAACTGTTTACTCTGCTTAAAAAAAATTTAAAGACAGTTTAACAGCTGGGATGTATTTACAGCTATGGTGTTAAATATTAATGTTGATGCAAGGCTACCTGCTTTTGTAATGTAGTCCTAGAAGCTTAGCAGTTTTCTTGGTTCTATAATTTGGAGTTGCTTTTAAAATTTAACCGAATGGGAACATATTTCTGAACTTCCCCCTCCCACATCCCCACACTTACATGCTTTTCTCCTCTTCTGTTAACTAGAAAATTATATTTTCGTGACTGCCTGAGGAAGAGAATTTTCAATAGTATAAACACTGATTATAGTGAATGTGGAAAATAATACAAACAGCTGCACTGGAGACCGATAAGACAAATCCCACAGTAATGGCCTTTAAAACATGTTATCAAGTTGGAAATCAGTGAGGGGAAAAAGAAAGCTATTACTATTTCTTCCTCTTACTGTTCAGTGACATTATTTTTAAAGGTGAAATTGCCTCTGATTTTATTATACTAGGAAGGTATTTTTGGAACATTTGATTTATTGTTTTGCAAATGTTTTTGCTTTTGTATGAATAACTTTGCTAATTTTATATGAATTTGATTCTAACAAATGTTGAAATAATTTTAACAAAATTTTCCAAAGTGTTTTTTAAAGAAATAAAAAGGAATATATATTTTATAAACATTGGAGCAGACTGTCAAAATAAGAAAAGGAGGACATTTTTATCTGGCTTTGGAGCACCATTTAAAATCGGAAAGGGAGGAAATATTTGAAGAAAATATTTTAATAAGTGTAGATATGTTTCATCAATAAAAGTCTTAATTTTTTTGAAGACTTTTGCTATTAGTTCATCAAGTGGTCTGTTCCTATTTGTTTTGGCATGCATTAGACTCATGATAGACATTGAATACTTTGGTTTTTGTGGATTCTAAAACTGAATTATCTTAATCCTTGGCTCTAGGAAAAGTGTATCTTCCTCTTAGGAAAGATAGAAGTAAATTTCAGTTTTGAGGAAATTTTATTTCTGTTTTTCTTTACATCCATCTTTTCCTTTTCCCTTTTTTTTTTTTTTTTTTTTTTTTTTTTTGAGGCAGGGTCTTGCTCTGTCACCCAGGGTAGCATGCAGTGGCACCATCTTTGCTCACTGCAAGCTCCACCTCTTGGGCTCAAGCGATCCTTCTGCCTCAGCCTCCCAAGTAGCTGGACCTACAGGTGCATGCGTCCACACCAGCTGATTTTTGCATTTTTTGTAGAAACCGGGTTTTGCCATTTTGCCCAGGCTGGTCTCAAACTCCTGGGCTCAAGCCATCCACCTTCCTTGGCCCCCCAAAGTGCTGGAATTACAGGCCTCAGCCACTGTGCCCAGTCTGCATCAATCTTTATTGCTAAAATATGTCCCTCCCTTCTGTCCTTCCTTCCTTCCTTTACAGATTGTGGGTCTGTGGTGAAAAGGAAAAGGTGATAGTCATTATGTATGTAATTATGATGTGCTTTAAACTGAATGCAATGCTATGGACAGCTTATTGGTACTTATACCTATGGTCACACATTTATTGATACAATTTGTTTTTAATGTGAAAATCTACGTTTCCATTTTACATATTGCAGAATTACTTCAATTTGCCTGGGAATGAATCTAACCTTTGTAGTGTCAGGGAAAGGACTGATAATATTGTTTTAGTGTTTCCTACATTTAAGGGAACACCCAGTATGGCCTAGGCAGTGTTCTAGACTCTGCAGATAGAATAAGGAACGAGACATATTCTAGTGAGAGGAAGTAAATACTAAATGTGTAAATACCTAAATAAAGTGATTTGAGTAGTAGACTTTGGATGAGGACTATAAAACTGATAGAAAGTGTCTAGAGAAGGCAGCTTTAGCGAGGATGGCTGGGAAGTCCTCTCTGAATAGCTAACACTGAGCCGAGACCTACAAGGAGGAGGGGCAGATGTGCAGAAGTCTGGGGGAAGGAAGTCCCAGGTAGCAGAAGGCGCAAAGCAGAGGCTCTGCGACAGGACAAGCTTGTCACCTGTAGGGGAGTGTGGAGTGAGGAAGACAAGACCAGTTCATCTAGGGGCAAAAGAATTGATTTTTTTTTTTTTTTCTGATTCATGTTGTGGAGTGTTTGGAGGGTTTGAATAGGAGAGTGATGTAATGTGATTTTAAAATCACTGCAGGCCCTGGGGTAGAGACAGAGAAATCATTGATTTGACTATTGCAGACCTCAGGTGAGAGATGCTGGTGGCTTCGACCAAGAGGCACTGCGTGTTTCTATGGGGCTCAGAAGTTGAGTGTTTATTACATTTTTTAAAAAGTCCGGGCGCAGTGGCTCATGCTTGTAATCTCAGCATTTTGGGAGGCTGAGGCAGGCAGATCATGAGGTCAGGAGTTCGAGACCAGCCTGGCCAACACAGTGAAATCGCGTCTCTACGAAAAAAATATTAGCTGGGCATGGTGGTGGGTTTCTGTAATCCCAGTTGCTTGGGAGGCTGAGGCAGGAGAATCGCTTGAACCTGGGAGGTGGAGGTTGCAGTGAGCTAAGATTGCACCACTGCACTCCACCCTGGGCGACAGAGCAAGACTCTGTCTCAAAAAAAAAAAAAAAAAAAAAAAGGAAAGAAAACAAAATTGGCTGGGTCTGGGGGCTCATGGCTGTGGTTCCAGCTACTTGGGAGGCTAAGGTGAGAGAATCACTTGAGTCCAGGCAGTTGCTGTGGAGAGCTGTGACCATGCCACTGCACTTGAGCCTGGGTGACAGAGTGAGATGCTGTCTTAAAATAACAAAAACAAAACACCAATAATGTTTCATGACCCGTGAGAAGTATGATGTACCATTCAGATTTTGTTATTGACGAGTAGTTTACTAGAACATAGCCACATTCACTCATTTTGTCTGCCATCTATAGCTGCTTTTCTAGTTTTTGTCATATGAAGCTGCATGCACAGACTTTGCTGCCATGCAGCAGTTCAGTGGCTTATTGTGATTTTTTTGATCTCAAGACCAAGATTAAAATTTTTTGTTCAGAGTTGCGGGGTAGGCACATTCTTTTTATATTCCTTTGCCCTAGTTTCCTCATCTGTAGAGCAAAATTGGGATCATCTTTCAGGCCTGTTGGCTTTCTCCATCCTAAGTCCTAGGTCTGAATCACACTTAGTTCTGTGTGGCTGCTTGGCCCATGCAGCTCCTAACTGAATGATTGTAGTGGAGTTTTACTCAGCCTCCTAGCCTGGTCCTTCCCCATTCTATATATCTTCAGCTTGATCTCAGACCACCGTCTTTCTAAAATATGAACGTGTCACACTCCTCTTCTTCTTCTTCTTTTTTTTTTTTTTTTTTTTTTTTTTTAGGAGTGTCGCTCCCATTGCATAGGCTGGAGTGCAGTGGCATGGTCTTGGCTTATTGCAACCTCCACCTACCAGGTTCAAGTGGTTCTCTTTCCTCAGCCTTCAAAGTAGCTGGGATTACAGGCCTGTGCCACCACGCCTGCCTTTTTTTTGTATTTTTAGTAGAGACAGGGTTTTGCCATGTTGGCCGGGCTGGTCTTGAACTCCTGACCTCAGGTGATCCACTACCCAGCTTGGCCTCCCAAAGTGCTAGGATTACAGGCGTGAACCACTGCACCCAGCCCACACGCCACTTCTTAAGTGTAAGAACTTTGTCAAGCATGAGCTCTCTTCTCTGTACAAGATCTGACCTGGGTTTTTAGTTCCTTCCCAGTTTCCTTTCTTGCCACTTCCATCCTTCATCCAGCTCCATCTCTGGCCACACCAAACTGCTTCATATTCCCTAAACTCACCATGCCATGATGCCGTCTCTTACTCTGAAATTTGCATTAACTGTCTCATCAGCCCACAGTTTTTTTTTTTTTTTTTTGGACAGTCTTGCTCTGTCTCCTAGGCTGGAGTGCGGTGGTGCGATCTTGGCTCACTGCAACCTCTGCCTCCTGGGTTCAAGCAATTCTCCTGCTTTAGCCTCCCGAGTAGCGGGATTACAGGCACACACCAACATGCCTGGCTAATTTTTGTATTTTTAGAAGAAACAGGTTTCACCATGTTAACCAGGCTGGTCTCAAACTTCTGACCTCGAGCAATCTGCCTACCTCAGTCTCCCAAAGTGCTGGGATTATAGGTGTTCACTACTGCCCCCGGCCATTTTTCACTTTTCTGTTAGAGAATTCCTGCTCATTTAAAAAAAACTTTAATTTGTTTTTTAATTGATAAATTTGGCTATATTTGTCATGCTGTCTTGGTGTCTTTTGTGTTGCGACAAAGGAATACCCGAGACTGGGTAATTTATAAAGAGAAAAAGTTTATTTGGCTCCTGATTCTAATGTCTAAAAAAGTTCAAGATTGGGCCTCTGGTGAGGACCTCAGGCTGCTGCTACTCATGGTGGGAGGCAAAGGGGAGCTGGTGTGTGGAGGTCACAGAGTGAGAGAGGAGCGGGAGGTGCCAGACTCTCTTTAACCACCAGCACTCTCAGGAACTAAGAGGGAGAACTTGCCCTCAAAGAGGGCGTCCATCTGTTCACGAGGGATCCTTCCTAATGACCCAGACACCCCACCATTAGACCCTACTTCCAACTTTTGGGATCACATTTCAGCATGAGATTTGGAGGAGACAGATTTTCAAACTCTAGCACATGTACAACATGTTTTGAAGTACACAATTCAGTGAATACGCTGTGTGTACACTTCAAACAGTGAATCCACTGTGGAATGGCTAAATTGAGCTAATTAACATGTGTATTACCTCACATACTTTAAATCTACTCGCAGAAATGTTCAAGAATAGATTAATAATGCATTGTCATTAACTGTAGTTACCATATTGTACAATAGCTTTCTTGAACCTCTTCCTCCTTTATAGCTGAAATTTTATGGGTTTTGACTATTATATCCCCAACCCCCCACCACCACCATTCTATTTTCTACTTCTATGAGTTTGACATTTTTAGATTCTACATGTAAGTGAGGTCATATGGTATGTCTCTCTGTACTTGGCTTGTTTTGCTTAACATAATGTCCTCCAGGTTCATCCATGTTGTTGCAAATGGCAGGATTTTCTTCTTTTTTAAGGCTAAATCATATTCCAGTGTGTGTATATACCACATTCTCTTTATCCATTGGTCCATGGATGGACACTTAGGTTGATTCCGTGTCTTAGCCGTCATGAATAGTGCTGCAATAAACATGGGGGTGCAGATATCTCCTTGACATATTGATGTCTTTCATGTGTGTGTGTGTGTGTGTGTGTGTGTGTATGCAGTAGTGGGATTGCTGGATCATATGGTAGTTCTACTTTTAATGTTTTGAGAAACCTCCATGCTGTTTTCCATAATGGCTGAATCCTGTTCATGTTTTTTTGTTGTTGTTTTTGAAACAGAGTCTTGCTGTGGAACCCCCAGGCTGGAGTGCAGTGGTACCATCTTGGCTCACTGCAACCTCCACCTCTCAAGTTCAGGCAGTTCTCCTGCCTCAGCCTCCCAAGTAGCTGGGACTACACGCACCTACCCCCATACCCTGATAATTTTTATATTTTTAGCAGAGTTGGGGTTTCGCCATGTTGGCCAAGCTGGTCCCAAACTCCTGAACTCAAATGATCCACCCACCTTAGCGTCCCAAAGTGCTGGGATTACAAGCATGACCCACCACACCTGGCCCCTGCTCATTTTTAAATATCCAGCTTTCCTGTCTGTCTTAACCTGTCTAATGTCTTCTGTAACCTTTCTGCTCTTTTAGTCGCTCCATCCCCTTATCCCATAATTCTTTGTACATTTTGTACTATGCATTTATTGTACTGAATTATACTTATTTTTCAAATAATTCTGCTGTCTTTCGTTTAGTCTCCTGGAAGGTGGGTCTTAATTCAGCCAGCAGTACCCAACACAGTTAAGAGATAGATGGATAATTAGATGGATGACCAATATAGAAGTACCAGTGTCAAAACCTAGGAATCGACCCTCAGTTCTTAATCAAATCTCCCTAAGACACAGGAAAGGAGTCTGTTTTATTTGTTTTGTTTTCTGTCTCTTTTTGCATTTTATTAAGTTCAACATGTGCATATAAAAGAATAGGAAAAACAGATAAGTGAAAAAGAAAGTCAACTAATATTTTTGCCTAGAAATAATAGTTGCTTTATGTGCACTAATTCTAGAATATTTTTCTATAACATAATTTTTTTTACTTGTTCTGAATGTATTGTTTTGTTCTTCTTGCACTTAGAATATACTATAAGCATTTTTCATGTCTTTAACTTTTTAAATGGCAGGTTGGATATATACCATAATTTACTTAACCAACATCTTTCCAGCCATTTAGATTGCTTGCCATTGTTCAGTTCTATAAACTACACTGTGATATTTGTTCAGCTTTATTTTTCTGCACACCCTTATGTTTTTTCCTCAGGGTAAATTCTTAGAAGTGAAATGGGTTGGCCAAGTGCAGTGGCTCACACCTGTAATCCCAGCACTTTGGGAGCCTAGGCGAGTGGATCACCTGAGGCCAGGAGTTTGAGACCATGGTGAAAACCCATCTCTACTAAAAATATAAAAATTAGCCAGGCGTGGTGGCCGGTGCCTGTAATCCCAGCTACTCAGGAGGCTGAGGCAGGAGAATTGTTTGAACCTGAGAGGTAGAGGTTGTGGTGAGCTGAGATAGTGCCATTGCACTCCAGCCTGGGCGACGAGCAAAACTACGTCTCAAAAAAAAAAAGGGTCAAATTGGTGTCATACTGATTTTTTTTTCTACTCTATACCACATTGCCTTGATTATGCTAGTTAGATTACCATTGTGTCAATTCACTTGGCAGTATTTGCAGGTAGTGGAAACCATTTTGTATTAAACCACTGACTGTCTTATTGATCTAACCTCCTTTTGTCAAGGAACCAAGGACTCAGCTTGATTTCTAGAGGTTCATTCTGGGTTCTATTATTTTCGTGATCATAGAGATCAGAGTTGGTAAACCTCCACTTCTGTAAAAAGGAATGACATTAGGATATATCTGTATCCTAATGCTCATGGCATGTAGTCGAGTGAAAGCCACTAATACTCTAATACTAATAACTTAAAAAATCATGTTGGCTTAGTGAGAACTGCTTTATTTGTGTGTGAAGTCTTTGAAGTCACTGAGCCCTCTCTGAATAGCACAGAAGAGGAAGAATTCTGAGGAATACGTTAGGATTAAATAGAGCAGTTTCATAGGTAAGAATGAGCTCGAAGTGTAGTCTGCTTCCACTGTACTGCTTAGTCACCCATTTTTAGTAGTGGTAGTATTTACATTTAACTAAAATTTTAACAATCATAGCATTTACTTTTAATTAAAATTTAAACAAGTAAGATACATGCAAGTGATGTATTTGCTTTTTTTTTTTTTTTTTTTGAGACGGAGTTTCGCTCTTGTTACCCAGGCTGGAGTGCAATGGCGCGATCTCGGCTCACCGCAACCTCCGCCTCCTGGGTTCAAGCAATTCTCCTGCCTCAGCCTCCTGAGTAGCTGGGACTACAGGCATGCACCACCATGCCCAGCTAATTTTTTGTATTTTTAGTAGAGACGGGGTTTCACCATGTTGACCAGGATGGTCTCGATCTCTTGACCTTGTGATCCACCCGTCTTGGCCTCCCAAAGTGCTGGGATTACAGGCTTGAGCCACCGCGCCCGGCCCGATGTATTTGCTTTAAACAAATTTTATTTATAAATAAATGAATAATAAAGAGGTTATTTCACTACTCTCTGGACATAGAAGAATTGCATTCTTATTTTAAACAAATGCTAATTCATTTTTATAGCCATTTTGTTGAGAGATAATTCACACACCATACAATTCACCCATTTAAAGTTACAGTTTAGTGGTTTGTAGTCAGCTCACAGGGTGGTTCCACCATCACCACAGTCAATTTTAGACCGAGTTTAAACCCTTGACAAATCCCACGCCAATTAGCAATCATCTCCATGTCCCCCCAGCCCTCCTCCTGGAGACACTTAGAAGTCTGCTTTCCATCTCCATGGATTTGACCATTCTGGACTTTTCTTATTAAGTGGAATCATAACGCGTGGTCCTTTGTGACCAACTTCTGTTGTAGCCTATATCAGTACTTCATTCCTTCTTATGGCCCAATAATATTCCAACTGTATGGCTATGCTGTATTTTGTTTACCCATCCATCAGTTGATGGACATTTGGGTTTTTTGGCTATTGTGAACATTGCATACAAGTTGTGTGGATAAAGTTCATTTTATCTCTTTTTTGTTTTAGTGTCTTTCTCGAGAAGCAGGTGGAAACATGAACATTCAGTTTCTTGGTACAGTGGTAAGTAGGAAATCATTCTTTATGTATTCCGTCAATTCACAGAGAAAAAAAGATGTCCAGCTAGTTATAGCTCATGTTGTTTGAACTTGGTTTCATTACTGCTAGGTATTGAAATTACCTCTACTATTTTTGCCATTACAAATAATATTCTAGGGAACAACTTCATGTGTATTTTACTTTATTTTGGCATCTGGAATTATTATTATTTTGAGACAGAGTCTCACTTGGTTGCTCACGCTGGAGTGCAGTGGCACTATCTCAGCTTACTACAACCTCTACCTCCTGGTTTCAAGCAATTCTCGTGTCTCACCTGAGCAGCCAGGATTACAGGTGCATGCCACCATGCTCGACTAATTTTTGTATGTTTTTTTCAAGAGATGGGGTTTCACCATGTTGGCCAGGCTGGTCTCGAACTCCTGGCCTCGAGTGATCCGTCTACCTCAGCCTTCCAAAGTGCTGGGATTATAGGTGGGAGCCACCATGCCTGGCCTGGAATTAGTTTCAAATGTGGATACCATATTTTTAAACATACATGATACATTTTCTCCCAAGTAGAATCAAAGTCATAAATAGTTTTGTGGTTTATTACATATGTTGCCAGTTATTTTATGTGTCTTTAGAACATCACCCATCATACATTAGAACACCACTTCACACTCTCACCTAATTATAACATTACTTAAAGTTTATAATTAGTAGTGGTATTTACTATAATTTTCAAACTAATTTGTTTAAAAATGTACCTTATTGTTTTAATTTCCATTTTTCTGTTTATTGCTATTGTAGCTGTATACGTCTCCGTGTATTCATTCACTGGATACCATTTCTAATGTGTGAAATGTCTGTTCATGTTCTTTGGGTACCTTGTTCAGGATATGGACTCATATTGGGCATTTCAGATAACTCCGAGTTTAGTGAGAAAAACAGAGAGGTGTGTGGCTTGCATGAAAAAAGTAGGGATTTTGCAGCCATTGAGATAAGAGGGATATTAATAACAATGTGTGTTTACTGAATGCTTTATTGTTTATACATGTATAAAGATGAGTATATAATTTATGTACATAAAGTATATGTATAGGCACTTGGTCATTGTAGCCTAAATTTTAAGTATTGGAACTAAGTCTTGTGACTATTCTTGTTTTTCTGATTAGTAAAGTAATACATACTTATTGTAAAGAAATTTTAAATACAATTCAAATGTATGTCATAAGATGTTGCATTAGTCAAGGTTCTCCAGAGAAACAGAATCAACAAGATGTATGCGTATGTGTAGAGAGAAAGGGAAAGATGGAGAGATTTAAGGAATTGGTCCAAGCCATTGCGGCAAGCCAAAATCTGCAGGGCAGATCAGCAGGTTGGAGACCCAGGGGAGAGTTGCAGATCAAGCCCAAAGGCAGTCCACTGGCTGAAGTGTTCCTTGCTTGGAGAAATCTGTCTTTTTCTCTTAAGGCCTTCAACGGGTTGGATGAGGCCAACCCCACTGTGGAGGGTGATCTGCTTTACCCTGAGTCTACTGACTTCAGTGTTCATCTCATCTAAAAACACCTTCAATGAAACATCTCAATGTTTGAACTAACATCTGGTTACTGTGGCCTTATCAGGTTGACACATAAAATTAACCATCACAGAAGTATATATCCTACCCCTAGAGGTTTTTAAGTTATAAGCAATAGATAGTCTTCCCGAAAATTATGCATCTTTTCATGCAGTAATAGATCTTGGACACCTTCTGTGTCAGTCCATAAAATCGATCTCAGCCTTTTTAAAGGCCACACACACCTACATTATGTGGATTGAGAGGACTGCTTTTACCCTTCAGTGCTTGTGATGGGAAGTCCATTCATGCTGTCTCTGCTATGTAGCATCTCTACTGGGATTCTAATCGGTTTTTCAAACTTCACATATTGAAAACTGACCTCAAAAAGTTTTTCCCTCAGTTTTCCTCTATCAGAAAATGGCAACTTGAGCTAGACTTATCCTGGACTCCTTCCCCTCTCTCCTCTTCCTCTCTCTCTCTCTCCCCTCTTCCCCTCTCTCCCCTCTTCCCCTGCCTCTCCTCTTCCTCTCTCTCCCCTTCCCCTCCCTCCCCTCTTCCCCTCCCTCCCCTCTTCCCCTCCCTCTCCTCTTCCCCTCCCTCCCCTCTTCCCCTCCCTCCCCTCTTCCCCTCCCTCCCCTCTTCCCCTCCCTCCTCTCTTCCCCTCCCTCCTCTTTTTCATGAGCTATGAATGGAAGTGACTGTCAACAACTGTGAAGGTTCTGAGATTTACCCTACTTGCAGGGTGACAGATCAGCCTACGACATTTGATGGGTGCTGATAGAAAACATGAAACTCCAGGATCAGACATGAAGGACAGTTTATTGCAGCAGTAGCAGTGGTCAGGGTATCATTGTCTTCGTACCATTTCCCTGAACCCAGATTCCCCCAGGGCAATGCAAAGAGAGATGCCTGCACACATAATGGGTTGTGTTATAGGAGAGGAGCTCAGAGTTTAGAGAACCTGAGTGTTTTTATAATGTGTCATAATCACACTGGCCCTTTGATCTGGAGGGAGACCCTCTAGTAAGGCCATTTACTGTACAAACATCTTTGAAAAGATAGTTCAGAGCAAAGAACAATTAGTGTCTGGCTCACAAGAAGTGGAAAACTGCAAGAGACCTGCGGGTGAAGTGTCTCCTGGTAGTGAGGTGTGTCAATTTTGGTCAAAGATAGCTAAGAGCAAGTGTGAATCCTCTAGTCCCCTACTGTGCCCCCCTTGGAGGTTGTGTGTGATGTGATGTTGATGTTCCTGTCAGCATGAGTTCCTGGTGAAGAGTGGTGGTGAGCACTGCCACCTGCAAGCTCTGGTAGACTGAGATCTCAATGTTGACTTACTGCTGATGCATAGCCCAACTTACCCTAATACATAGTCTGGGAACATGGAGGACCACCTTTTGTTTATAGAACCCCATATCCACTTATATAGATTTCAGATTTATATAAAAGATATAGATTCAGTAGGTTTATTCTGTCTACTTTTTAGTCTTTTTGCTCATAAACTTTCAATCCAAGCATAAGATCTTTTTTTCTGTTACGCTGTTTAAACTTGATTTAAAAATTGTGGCCAAGCATGGTGGCTCATGCCTGTAATCCCAGCTACTCAGGAGGCTAAGGCAGGAGGCTCACTTGAGCCCAGGAGTTCAAGACCAGCCTGGGCAACAGTGAGACTTCATCTCTAAACACAGACACACACAAAATAGCGGACTGTGGTGACTCACACCTGTAGTCCCAGCTACTCAGAAGTAAGGATAGCTTGAGCCCAGGAGTTCAAGGCTACAGTGAGGTATGATGACCCTACTTCACTCCAGCCTGGGCAACAGAGTGAGACCCCATCTCAAAAAAATTTTTTAAGGCCAGGCGCGGTGGCTCACGCCTATAATCCCAGCACTTTGGGAGGCCAAGACGGGTGGATCACAAGGTCAAGAGATCGAGACCAGCCTGGTCAACATGGTGAAACCCCGTCTCTACTAAAAATACAAAAATTAGCTGGGCGTGGTGGTGCACACCTGTAGTCCCAGCTACTCGGGAGGCTGAGGCAGGAGAATTGCTTGAACCCGGGAGACAGAGGTTGCGGTGAGCTGAGATTGTGCCATTGCACTCCAGCCTGGGTAACAAGAATGAAACTCCGTCTCAAAAAAAAAAAAAATTTTTTTAAATGAAGATTAAAAATTTAAAACCGTTAGCTAGTTTTTTTGTATAATGAAATGAAAGTTTTCAAATTAATAGAATGGGACATTCAGATAAAATTTGTGCCTTTATGACCCAGCAGAGCACGTTTGACCTGGGTGTACATACATGTACTCAGGACACCACATTTTCTGTTTGGTATCTATCTGTTTCATGATTCTGCTACACCCAAACTGTAACACACAGGAGTCTGTGTTAGTTTCCTGGGGCTACACAACAAATTAGCACAAACTGGTTGGCTTAGAATCATAGGAATGGACTCCCTCACAGTTCTGGGAGCAGAAATCTAAAATCAAGGTGTGGGCAGGGTTGGCGCCTCCTTAGAGGCTCTGGGGGAGGGTCTGTTCTGTGCGTCTCTCCTGGTTTCTAGTAGCTGCTGGCAATCTTCACATTCCTTGGCTTGTAGCTATGTAATTCCAGTCTCCTCTTCTGCTGTCACGTGGCCTTCTTCCCTATGACTGCGTGTGTTCATTCACATAAATCCAGCACCACCAGTCATCAGATTTAGGGCTAACCCTAATCCAGCACAACCTCATTTAAGTCATTACGACCCCAAAGACCCTGTTTCCTAATAAGGTCACACTCTGAGGTTCTGGGTAGATAAGAATTTTGGGTTGACACTGTTCAACACAGTACGCTATATAGATCTGAAAGTATATTTGACACATGTAAAGCTAAAAAAGTGACTTGGCGACTTACCTAAAAATACATTTTACAAACAGAACATTATTTCTTAGGTCTCACTTGAGTATTACTATTTATTTCCTTAGTATTTTCATACCAATTGTCATCACCTGTATGACTAGAGTTCGTACCTCATATTAGAAAATGCAGAAACAGTGATGGATAGTTATGCCTAATTTTCAGAAGACAAAAGTGAGCATAGAAAGGTTAAATAACTATCTTATGGTAATAATTGGTTGTACCAGGATGCAAAACCAGTCCTGTCCGACTTTAAAGATAGGCTGTTAACCATCAGGGTACTTTAAGAACAAATTGCTTGACTGTGGAATCCAGGGAGCCCTGTGCAGTAACTGCTAAGTACAACTGCTCAGGCTGCTGTAATGAAACACCACTGAACGGGTGGCTTCAACAACAGATGTTTATTTCTCACAGGTCTAGAGCTTGGAAAGTCTAAGATCAAGGTGCCAGCAGATTCAGTTCCTGGTGAGGGCCCTCTTCCTAGGCTGTAGGCAGATGCCTCTTCTCCCTTAGCAAAGAGGGAGTGCAAACTCTGATCTCCCTTCCTGTTAAGGGTGCTAATCATGGGGCCCCACCCTCATGACCTCCTCTAATTACCTCTGAAAGGCTTCATCTCCAAGTACTGTCCATTGGGGGTTAACCATACAGCATATGAATCTGGACAATGAGTCCATAGCATACACTCAGTTGGTAAGCTGTAGATCATGGAATTTTTCCAGAATATGTGTGCCCATTTCAAATTGCAAGTTGTCTGGGTTTTGTTTGTTTTGTTTGCATATTTTTGGTGAAGCTGTGAGTCCATGTACATCAGATAGTATAAGCTCACAAAGAAATGGAGAGAGCTGGTGTTTGACTTAACCGGAATTCCTTACTTGAACTGTGCTTCACAATAAGAATAAATATTTTGTTATTGCTTTAAGAATGAAGTTACCATTTTATTGCAAATTAAGAAGTTACCATTTTATTGCATATTTTTATTTAATTATTTATATTTACTTTTTAAAATACTGTAATATTAAGACAAACATATCTCAGTGAGGCCGCCTTTTTTTCCCTTATGAAAACAATGCTCGTATGAAAGGGTAAATAAGCTTAGATTTTGCTGAACAGCTTCTTCATGGCTGCAGTATTGGCATTCACCCAAGGACTCTTGAGAAACTATCAAGTTCTCTACATCTTTGAAGCTTAGCCAGAGATCTAATGAAACCAAATGATGCCAAAGTTCTTAAAGCTAATTTAAATCTCAAATTGTACATTTTAAATTAAGTTTTTATTGATAATAAATATACTTATTTCTTATTACTCTTGAAAGCTTGAGTGATAATATTAGTAGCATAAATGTGTTTTACAAAGATTTACCATTAAGAATGCTATTAATATGACCCTTGATAACGCCAGCACAATTAGATTTCAAAGTAAGCACTTATGAAGTAACAGCGATTAATGACAACCATCGAAAACAATTTTGAACTCCATCAGTTTAACTCAGGAGGGTAAACTTAATATGATAATTCATCTAGTTGAATTGTATCAGCTTAGCAGGAAGGTATGTAAATATGTGACCCTTACCTAGCTTCTAAATGGATGCTGTGCTGATAGATTTATCAGTTCCATTAAAGAACTTTGGGGAACTTTGGAATTTCAGCAATTGTTCCCTTGGAGGCTGAAAACCCAACCTGATCTCATACTGGGACCATTCTGGTCTGCATATTTCCATAATTTGCCTTTGCTACTAATATGACAGCAAGACACAAATAACTGTTTCTAATAATATCAGATGGAGTTGTGGAGGACAGCATTTTAATGTAGTAAAAGACCTCCCCTTGGGGTTGTTATTGCTACTATAGAACAGCAGCTACACAGTTGCAACTGTAGTCTCTTAATTGATTCGTTTAATTAGCAAGAGCTGAAGCTTAGGCTGTATCTTGTCATCTGATATCATAGGACTTGAAATTCGCATCATTCATATTTATAGATATGTGAACGTCACCAAAAAGTTCTACTGCTTCTGAAAATTCACTTGCAGACATCAAATTTTAATAAAGCAGACTCCCATTTGTTTGAAATTTAAGTAATTGGAAAATGAAAAGAATTAAGTGTGTTATTGTTTTTCTTTATCTAGACTCTTGAGAAATAAATGATGTCATGCATTTTTGATTGTGTATTATCTCCTAAAAATAAACTTCGAGAACGTCTTCCATCTTCTACACCTCGTAATTCCATGAGCAGTTCCTCGACTTACATGTCTGACTTCAGTTATCTCTTCTCTGGATCCCATCCCTTTCTCTGTGTCAGTGGGGTTTCAGAAGTGACATGATGGCTTACTGGATTTCCTGTGCACTTGTGCTGTCACGCTCCACCTGACCTGGCCGCCTTTGCAGCTGCTCTGAGTCCTGTGAGGGTAGCCTCTCTGCTTGTGCTGTTCCTTGTGGGTCATCTGGCTAAATTGCCCATTGGGTCTTACCTGCCTAACCCAGCTGCATTGGTCCATACTTTCTTTGGATGAGGAAAAGAGAAGGGGATAGAAAGTGTCCGGCATAGAAACCAGAGCCTTTATAGCGTGTTTACCCGCAGCTCCATAGGGCTTACTTCCTGCTAGGTCACATCCTTATATTCCTGACCCTTTCTAGTCCAACAATAGGAAACAAGTGGTGGTCACAGAGCACACACTTTGTGGAGGGCTAATGAAGTTTTCTGATGTTCAGATATATCTTTCAGCGCTAAGAAAATCTATAGCATTCCTTCCTGCATTCGCCTCTATATATACAAAATTTCAAGCAAAATATGGGTAGAATAAGGTTTTATGAAATGGAATATAAATGTAATCTTAATCTTGAACATTGTTTTCATGGTAATGTGTCTTCCATATGCCATATAACCAATCTAAGAATGAACTTTGGGACTGTAACTAAGTTTTTATTCTTTTGAAATTGGCACGCTCTATGTAATATAAAAGGTTGGTTGTTATTGTTGCAGTGTGATACATTCTGAACAAAAATTTAAAAGAAATAATTGCCTGCCTGCCTGCTATCTCATGTGCTAGGAAGTGAGTTAGATGAACATGACTTGGTCTCTACCCTTAAGTAGCATACTGACTCATGAAGACAGACAAACTGATACCATAAAAACATGAGTGCTGAGATGGATTATGCATAGGCTCATATAGTGGCAGAGAGAATTGTAGATCTGTTAGCTTTATTATTTGTTTCTTTTACTGATCAAAACCTGATTAAACAGTACAGATCATAGGGCATAGCTCTTTGGTTAAGAATTTGTATTTCATTTGTCAAGTACACCTCAATGAACACTGGGAAAAGAAGAACTGTATTTTCTATCTTATTAGACATGACTTTTTGAAAATGAACATAAAGCCTAGCATTTAATGGTAGTCAGTCTTCATCTTACATTGGTGGATCATCTTTTATATGACAGATACTGCATTCTGGCAATTCAAAGGAAACAAATATCCCTGCAGTCATTGAGCTCATTGTCACCTGAGGATAGAGAAATGTAAATGATTGATTACAGTGTACTGTGATGAGAATGATAACAGAAGTGTGGATGAAGTAGAGGGATTCTAGGACTGAGGTGAAGAAAGTGGAGAAACTGTCAACAGTTACAAGTGCTTATAGCTTGTGCTATGACTTTAAGGATGAATTGAGTTTGCCAGCAGGAGACGGCATTTCAGATAGAAACAGTTGGCCTAGAGATAGCAGGTTGCAGAAACGGTACTCTGTACTGATAATGGAGAAGGAGGGGGGGAATGAAATAAATGAAGGCATAGAAGTATGAAGAAGTCCCACATGTTTAAGGAAGAGCAGATTGGCTTATGAGGGTGATGGGTATGGCAACAAAGTTCCCTTTGGAAGATGAAATTAGTCTGTTGGGGGCAAGATGACCCAAGACCATTCCAGGGAGATTGGGTGGCATTCCCTAAACTGAGGTTCACTGAAGGAGTTGAAAGAAGAATCATAATCTCTTCAGAGGTAGTTGGTTTTATTCAAGTGGGTTTTTTTGTTTTTTTCTGACAACTTATAGGAGTAGGTAAAGAAGAGGGTACATTCGAGAGCCACTTCTTTAGAATCCTTCTTTATAATCTATGTATTGGGCAGAATAGAAGATGATTCTGAGGTTTCTAGAAGTGATAACTGATGCAATTAACTGAGGGAGGAAAAACAGGAAGAAGAGCAGAATTGCACCAGAGAAAAGGTGGACTAGATAAAAAGATGGATTTTAACCAATTTAAGTTTGAAATGCCCAAGAGATATCTATAATGTAAGGGAAATGCCTGGAGAGCAGGAAGAAGATTCAGAGTGAGCACCTAAATTGATGCCCCAACAAGTAGAGGTGAGGTCCTAAGCTGCACAGTAGAGGAACCTTTCCAAGGGGACAATGGCAAAGCAGAGGCTAGGCCTGGAATGGAGCTCCAGGAAATGCCCACAGCTAAGGTGGAGGCCTGTCCTCTCTAATGGAGTCAGTTACAAAATGATGATGTGTTTATTATTGAAATCATTTATATGTACTATTAGAAGCCAATTTAGGCCTGGCACTGTGGGTCATGCCTGTAACCCCAGCACTCTGGGAGGCCAAGGCGGGTGGATCACCTGAAGTCAAGAGTTCGAGACCAGTCTGGCCAACATGGTGAAACTTGGTCTCTACTAAAAGCAAAAAATTAGCCAGGCGTGGCGGCAGGCACCTGTAGTCCCAGCTACTTGAGAGGCTGAGACAGAAGAATCGCTTAACCTGGGAAGGAGAGGTTGCAGTGAGCCTGAGCCGAGATCACGCCACTGCACATTCCAGCCTGGGTGACAGAGTGAGACTCCATCTCAAAAAAAAAAAAAAAAAGCCAGTTTAGTGTAACATCAGTTATTATTTCATGGTATCCTAAGGTATTACTTATTTCAAAGTATCTCAGGATCTGTTGCCACCTGCTAAAGACCCTCAAAGTAAAATTTATTTTTATAAATAAGGTAATGCCTTATGTATGTATGATACTTTAGGGCTTTAGAGTGCTTCTACATGTTGTCTCACTTGATTCCATTCAATCGCTAAGGTGAATAAGCCATAGCACACCTTAGAGTGAGGCTTAAAAGTCAGACCTGAAATACTCTTTGCAGTGTTTTCCATTTAAAATATTTGAGATGACAAGTTATATGTTCACAGGAAATTACCATGAACCACTACCAGTCTGTTAGTGAACACTGGAGCGGGCAGGGGTCGGGGAAGAATAAGTAGTTTGTCTTCCTGCATTTGAATCTCAGATCACCCATCTCTTAGCTTTGTGAATTTGAGCAGGTTACCTAACCTATCGGGTCCTCAGTTTTCTCATCAGCAGAATAGACATTATCTGCTTTTATGGAGATGGCAAGGGCTGGAAAAGAAAATGTTTGTAAAACACCTTAAAATGGCAGGCATTTGGCAAAGCATAGCTCATTTTTTATTGTAGCTCCCTACTCTCCCTTTGCTTCATTTTCCCGCCTTTGTCTTGCCTGGAGATATGTTATCATCTGAAATGATAGTCTCTACTGAGTCTACAATTTGGTACTTGGTCTACAGAAAAACCCAGAAGGAAAAAAGTGTTCCCTTTTGTTTGAAAAATGAAATTTTTGTTAATCCCTTGGTTATGACCCCTTAACACAGTTAATGTTTTGTTAGTGGATACAAAACAGAAAGCACATATTTAAATGTGTGCCTTGTGGCAACAGGGTGCTTAAAAACATCTGTTTCCTTGAAGAATCATGAGAATCACCAATACCAAACTTGACCAGGGAAGAATGTGCTGCTTGAAATATATTCGTATGGAAAGAATGGCAAAACCATTCTGATATAAGACATCTTATGACAGAGCTTATGAGATGTCCTTTCTTCTACTGGCCTCACTTTTAAAGGGGTATCATCTTAGGTAGGTTGTTTCAGGACGGTTTCATATGTGACTATGGACTATTGATCTCTCCTACCTATGAATTATTTGATTATCAGTCTTTAATTTATAGTGAGAAGAAAGTGGGAATGGCAAAGTCTTATAGAAGCAAAGTCTAAGTCAGTGGTCCTCAAGCTTTATCATGCTTGAGAATCACCAGGAAATCTTGGTGAAAATACAGATTCCCAGATCTGTTCCCAGAAAAGCTGACCCCCATGTCTGATGTTGAAATGAGCTTAAAATGCACCAGGACTAGAATTTGGAATAGATTTTGAACAGTAATGTAGAATTACTATCTAGTTTGGAAAGTTGATACCAAAAGACACATGATATTCCTATCCTTATGAGCCAAGCTTAGGAGCAATGTTCTGGATGCTTTTCAGAATGAGAAGATAGGACAGACATCTGATTATTTGTGCTAATTAGCATGTACTTTCATAATACGTACTTTTTTTAAAATCAGGAAGTAAAACAATAGGACCTAAAGTATAATTAGGTCCATAGTGTCATCAACTGTATCTTTTAAGTTTACTTATTGCCTGCATAATTCTTTAGACTCAGTCTGAATTATTTCAAGACTCATAGGCAGTGTTAATTTTTATTTCTGCCCTAGAGCAGGGTTTATCTGTTTGGGCAGTATAAGATTTTTGGATAATTCTTTGTTGTAGGAGACTGCCCTATGCGTAATAGCATGTTTAGCAGCATCCTTGGCATCCACCAACTAAGATATCAGAACAGGTCTCCAGAAATAACAATCAAAATTGTCTCCGAACATTGCCAAATGGCTCCAGAGAGCTGGGTTAGGGAGAGACTCCAGAGCAGATGTGAAACTTAGTGGCTGGAAGCTTACAAAGTACACACGTCATGACCTACTTGAACACCTTATGCAAAGAAAATAAACTTTCCCTGGCCTGTTACTGGATTTGCATTAGGAATGTGTTTAGCTGTTAGCTGTTTGAAAGTGTGTAAGGGGTACTTTTTCTTAATCTTCTTCATATTGGATCAGAAACCAGGTCTACCATGGACAGCCATTCATGGAATTCAGCACAAAGTCTAGTTTGTGTGATTACATTGTGTTCAATTGGGTCCTTTTTGAGACAGCGTCTCGCTTTGTCGCCCAGGCTGGAGTGTGGAGTGCAGTGGTGCAATCTTAGCTCACTGCAACCTCTGCCTCCCAGGTTCAAGTGATTCTTCTGCCTCAGCTTCCCAAGTAGCTGGAACTACAGGCTCGCACCACCATGCCCGGCTATTTTTTTTTTTTTTTTTTTTTTTTAAGTAGGCATGGGATCTCATCTTATTGGCCAGGCTGGTCTCAAACTCCAGACCTCATGATCTGCCTGCCTTGACCTCCCAAAGTGCTGAGATTACAGGCATAAGCCACTGCGCTCAGCCCATTTGGGTCCTTTTTACCATTTGAGTAGATGTACTGTTACTGTCTACCACAGACACATTTTGGGTATACAGTGAGCGTGCAGCTCAACACCTTATTCTAGAAGCTGCTGCTCTTCATTTGATCTTCAGTTTCGTATAAGCCCTGTAATCCTCGTGGTGAGACATATTAGAATGTGTTGTAAGCATCACCTCACAGTGACATCTGTGAAGTTCTTCTGTTCTTTTTGCACCTACTATTTAATTGCTTGGTTATTTAATATTTTGTGCCACTTCCCCCCTTGTACAAGGAAGTACATGGCAGAATGCCTGACAAGGCACACAGGAAGCCACACAGTAGTCAGCATCTCAGGTATGTGTTCCTGAGAAATAGCCTTCCCAAGCCAGTGTATGTTTTGTGTGGTGTAAATTCTCCAGATTGTGGGAGGAACAGCTAAGGTAATTCCTAAGGTATCAGTGTTAATTACCTAAGGTAAATTACCAAGCATCAGGGAACACAGCAACACTGCAGAGTACCTTTTTTTGAAATAGAATCCCTGCCTGATTAGGGGTTAGGGAAATAATTAGTGGCTAGGTTCTAGCAATTACCCTTCTGAGGTCAAGAGTTCGAGACCAGCTTGGCCTACATGGTGAAACCTCATCTCTACGAAAAATACAAAAAAAGTTAGCTGGGCATGGTGGAGCATGCCTGTAGTCCCAGCTACTCGGGGAGGCTGAGGTAAGAGAATAGCTTGAACCCAGGAGGCAGAGGTTGCAGTGAGCCAAGACCACGCCACTGTACTCCAGCCTGGGCTACAGAGGGAGGACTCCATCTCAAAAAAAAAGAAAGAAAGAAACAATTACCCTTACAGTTCACCATGGCCAAAAGATTGTACCACCCCTTTCCTGTCTCAGCCATACAATAAGCCAACCTTTAAAGTAGGTTGGCCTGGGATGATGCCTGCTGAGTGCCTGTTGGTACCTAGCACTGAATGTTTGTAATCTTGTTGAAATCTCCCCTTGGAGATCACTAGTAGAACCCCCATGTTTCAGACGTAGCAACACCTTCATTATAAACAGACAGTAAGAGATTTGCTCAGGGTGGTTTATATCAGAACGGCAGCTGTAGGACTAAACCCAGATCCAATGACAAACTGAGCTTCCTTCACATGAGCATCTGGGCGGTTGGGAGTTAGTTATTCCTGATTGCTGGGTGGAGAGCAGCTTGAGGGAACAGAACCAGTTCTCCTGTGTTGGATCTTAGATACCAGCTGCTTAGGGCCAGAGGGCTGAGATCCAGCTTCCTCTGCGTCCCAAGTCAGGGGGTGGTGGTGAGTGTGTTATTTTTTACAAGAGGCAATAATATTTATCCAAGTCATTGTTCTAGATATTAAAAATGGATTAAAATTGCAATTTGATATATTTGATTTAAAGTCTCTCCTCTATTAGAATCTAAGGAAATCTTAGCCTGTATTTGAGGTGACTAGGGTGTGGCCTGTGTGCTGAAGTGTGTTGTGAGCACTTAATTGTTCTTATGTAAGTATCTCACCCCTCTCTACTACTCTTGCCTACTTTATTCAACCCAACTTTGAGGCCCTTGGAGGATTTTAGGAGTAATGCCAGTGGCTTGTGTAAAATGGACGCCCTGCAGTATGCTGTGGTGTTACAAGTCTAGACCGGTGGTTCTCACACAGGGACCATTTTGCTCCCCGGAGGACATTGACAGTGTTTGGAGACATTTGGCTGTAACAAGCAGTGGGCTGCTAATCGAATACAGGGAGCAGAGGCCCCGAAAATGCTGACTATTCTGCCATGAACAGGATAGCCCCATACAGAAGAATGACCAACCCAGATGTCAGTAGTGCCAAGGTTGAGAGGCCCTGGTCTAGGCAGTACTTATGGAAAGGCATATATACATATATATATATATATATATATATATATGTATATATATATATAAATACCTGTGACCATCTCCTCGGACCCTGAAAACTTACTCTTGTCTCTGGAGGAGGAGCCCTTAGTCACTGTAGATCAGGCTTGTCCGCCACACGCAGTCCAGGAAGGCTTTGAATGCAGCCCAATGCGCATTTGTAAACTTTCTTAAAACATGAGATTTTTTGGGGGGGGATTTTTTAAAATTATTTTTTTTAAGGCCTTAAGGTATTATTAGTGTTAGTGTATTTTATGTGTGGCCCAAGACAATTCTTCCACTGTGGCCCGAGGAAGCCAAAAGATTGATTGTCCTGCTCTAGATGATCTCCCCAGTCTTAATTTGTGAACTGAAAGAGCTGCAGACATCTTGATCAGATTAGAGAAGGAACCAGGCCTCGTGAATCTATCTGTTCTGTAGGTTGTTCTGCTCTTTTGTCCTAACATTGGCATTTATCTGTGTGTGCCTTTGTGTCTGCACAGAATTATGACTAATGCGTCATTCCTGTGAATGAGGTTTTTATCTCTGTCTGAAGTGAGGATCCAAAGGATATTACAGGCAGACCTTGGAGGTGGGGGTTCAGATCCAGGCCACTGCAATAGAGCAGATATCAAAATAAAGGGACTCACACGAAATGTTTGGTTTCTCAGCACACAGAAAAGTTATGTTTATGCTATAGTGTAGTCTGTTAAGGGTGTAATAGCGTTATGTCTGGAAGGAAGTACATATCTTAATTATAAAATACTTTATTTCTGGCTGGGTGCAGTGGCTCACACCTGTAATTTCAGCAATTTGGGAGGCCGAGGCCAGCAGATCACTTGAGCCCTGGAATTCAAGATTAGCCTGGGCAACATGACAAAACCCCATCTCTACAAAAAAATATAAAAATTGGCCAGGCATGGTGATGTGTGCCTGTAGTCCTAGCTGCTTGGGAGGCTGAAGCAGGAGAATTGCTTGAACCTAGGAGGTGAAGGTTGCAGTGAGCTGTGGCAGTGCCATTGCATTCCAGCCTGGGTGACAGGAGTGAAGCCCCATCTCAAAAACAACAGCAAAAAAAAAAAAAAAAAACCACTTTATTTCTAAAAATGCTAATGATCCTCACAGCCTTCAAGTCATCATTGTTTTGCTGGTGGGGAATTTTGCCTCCATGTTGATGGCTTCTAGCTGCTTGGGGAAATGAATGTTGAATGTCCAGGGTGGCTGTGGTAATTTCTTAAAATAAGACAACAATGAAGTCTGCTGCATCAACTGACTTTTCCTTTCATGAAAGATTTCTCTGTAGCATGCAACGCTATTTGATAGCATTTTACCTATATTAGAGCTTTCAAAATTAGAATCAAATCCTACCACTGCTTTATCAATTACGTTGTAATATTCTAAATTGTGTATTGTTTCAACAGTGCTTATAGTATCTTTACCAGGAATAGATTCCATCTCAGGAAACCACTTTGTTTTCTCATCCATAAGAAGCAACTCCTCATCCATTCAGGTTTGATCATGAGATTGCAGCAGCTCAGTCACATCTTCAGGCTCCACTCCTAGTTCTTTTGCTGTTTTCCCCACATCTGCAGTTACTTCCTTCACTGACATCTTCAACCCCTCAAAGTCACCCATGAGGGTTAGAATCCAGTGCTTCCAAACTCCTGTTCATGTTGATAATTGGGCTTCCTCCCTTATGAATTCAGCACAAATGTTCTTAACAGCTTCTAGAATGGTGAAGCAGGTTTCCAGTTTACTTTGCCCAGATCCATCAGAGGAAACACTGGCAGCTGTAGCCTTACAAATGTATTTCTGAAATAATAAGACTTAAAGGTTGAAGTGACTGCTTGATCCATGGGCTGCAGAATGAATGTTGTGTTAGCCGGCAGGAAAACAACATTCATCTCCTTGTCTATCTCCATCAGAGCTCCCAGGTGACAAGGTGCATTTGTCAATGAGCAGTAATATTTTGAAGGAAATCTTTTTCTCTGAGCAGGAGATCTC
Organism: Sapajus apella; assembly: GCF_009761245.1. Taxonomy (NCBI): domain Eukaryota; kingdom Metazoa; phylum Chordata; class Mammalia; order Primates; family Cebidae; genus Sapajus; species Sapajus apella. The sequence continues at coordinate 926,344 of NW_022437000.1, forward strand.
CATAGCAGGCTTTAAATATTCAGTAAACCATGCTATAAACAGATGTGCTGTCATCCAGGCTTTGTTGTTCCATTTCTAGAGCACAGGTAGGGGAGATTTAGCATAATTCTAAGGGCCTTAGGATTTTCAGAATGGTAAATGAACATTGGCCTTAACTAAAGTCAACAATTGCCTTAGCCCTTAGCAAGAGAGTCACCCTGTCTTTTGAAGACAGATGTTTACTTCCCTCTCTAATTGTGAAAGTTAGATGACATCTTCTTCCAATAGAAGGCTGTTTTGTCTACGCCTTCATCCGTGATCTTGACCTTCTGTGTGACTTGCCGCAGCTCCTCCATCAGCACTTGCTGCTTTGCCTTGCACTTTTATGTTATGGAGATAGTTTCTTTCTTTAACTTCATGAACCAGCTTCTGCTAGCTTCACATTTTACTTTTGCAGTTTCCTCACCCCTTTCAGCCTTGGTAGAATTGAAGAGGTTTAGGGCCTTGCTCTGGCTTTGACTTAAGGGAATGTTGTGACTGGTGTGATCATCCATGGAGACCACTCAAACTTAGGCCAGGTGCAGTAGCTCACACCTATAATCCCAGCACTTTGGGAGGCTGAGGCAGGCAGATCACTTGAAGTCAGGAGTTCAAGACAACCTTGCCAACATGTTGAAACCCCATGTCTACTAAAAATATAAAAACTGAGCTACAACAGTGGAAAGATGGCAGAGCAAGAACAAAGAAAAATCCCTTTCATTCCAGAAAATCTCCTGAAAAAGAGGAAGGTTTATCAAGCCCTCAAAGCCACCCAGGCAAAGCAGGCACCTTTGGCAAAGAAGGAACAGAGGAAAGGAAGAGGGCTCAGATTTAACCGACTGGAATTATTCCTACATGATTCCTAGCAGCAGAAACATGACAGGGTACATCTCAGATGACTAGAAGTGAAACCTCATGCCTTGGAATTGCCAGATAAACATTCCTCAGCCTTTGTTCTACGCATGGAAAGGATTGATGGCGTGGTGGGGTACAGTGGCTCATGCTTGTAATCCCAGCACTTTGGGAGGCTGAGGCAGGCCCTGGGATGTTTTAAGGCAGGGAAAATACTGGCTTGGTATGTGAGTTAGATAAAGGGTTTTTTTTTTGTTTGTTTGTTTTTTGTTTTGAGATGGAATTTCACTCTTGTCCCCTAGGCTGGAGTGCAATGGCAGGATCTCGGCTCACTGCAACCTCCATCCCCCAGATTCAGGCAATTCTGCCTGTTCAAGACCAGCCTGTCCAACACAGTGAAACCCTGTCTCTACTAAAAATACAAAAATTAGCTGGGTGTGTGGTGGCAGGCGCCTGTAATCCCAGCTACTCAGGAGGCTGAGGCAGGGGAATCTCTTGAACCCCAGAGGTGGAGGTGCAGTGAGCCAAGATCACTCCACTGCACTCCAGCCTGGGTGACTGAGTGAGACTCTGCCTCGAAAAATAAAAACAAACTTTTCATATCAGCAACAAGGCTATTTCACTTTCATATCATACATGTGTTCACTGGAGTAGCCCTTTTAATTTTCTTCAAGACATTTTCCTTTGCATTTACAACTTGAATAACTGACAATAGAGACCTAGCTTTTGGCCTGTTTCAGCTTCCACATGCTTTCTCAGTAAACTTAATCATTTCTAGCTTTTAAGTTAAAGTGAGAGACCTGTGATTCTCCCTTTCACATGAACACTTAGAGGCCACTGTAGGGTTATTAATTGGCCTAATTTCAATATTGTTGTGTCTTGGGGAATAGGGAGGCCCAAGGAGAGGGAGAGGGATGGGGGAATGGCCAGATGGTGGGCAGTCAGAACACATACAACATTTATTAAGTTTACCTTCTTATATGGGCACAGTTTGTGGTGTCCCAAAACAACTTGAGTGGTAACATCAAAGATGACTGATGACAGATCGCCATAACAGATAATGATGAAAATGAGTTTCATAATACACAAGTTTGAAATATTGCAAGAATTACCAAAATGTGACACAGTTGTGAAGTAAGCATGTGCTGTTGGAAAAATGGTAGCAATAGATGCAGGATTGCCACAAACCTTTTTAAAAGTGTGTTATCTGGGAAGCACAATGGAGTGAAGCCCAACAAAATGAGGTAGACCTGTAATTTTTGGATACTTGATAGTATCTAAGTTTCTTTTCAAACAGGGCAAACATTTTACAGTTTAAATTTGCCCATCAGTAGAGTTTTTCTCTGTGGATCTTCTCTTAATGCCACGTCTATCTAGAGTACAAGTTTGATTCAATATTGTTCTATTAATTTATCAACTTGTTGAAGATGAACTACCGTAAGTACTTGCTGTGTGCTCTGTGTGCAGGCACAACACAGGTGAGCTTTCCATAAGCCTGGTCTTCCCAGTGGCGGTGCTTCCCGTTTGTAGGTGGGCTAGGGAGGGGGAGAGTAGGGCCCAGCAGGAGCTCTGTGGGCCTGGTCTCCTGTGACATGGATATTTTGCTTGTTAGCTCAGCAAGGTCCAGGTTCTTGTCTCATGACCAGGAAGAAGCAGGCAGGTGGACACGCGGAGTGGAAGTGGGGTAGAATGCACCAAGCGAAAGGAAAACTTAAAAGCGAAGGAAGGGTTTTGAAAGCACGTTGCAGTTCTCCCTCCGCAGCTGAATACAAGGGATTTTATATACCTGCTGTTGGGCCTGGGTTCCTATTTGTATAAGTGCGAATTCCTGGTGGCTCCACCCCGTCCTTCCAGTGCGCCTCTGGGCCCTTAGTCTGAGCCACTCTACGTTGATTTCTTTGCCTTACTGCGTGTGTGTTAAGGGACAGAATTTTTCACTGCAGGCGTGTTTAGGTGAGCCCCCTGTGCACGACGACCTTGCCGGGTTGGAGGCTCTCCAGGGACCCTGCCTATCTGCAGAGGACAGTTCTCTGTCTCCGGCCTCTATCAGCTCCCTCGTCTGCAGTCTGGCCCTTGGTGGTCCTGCAGGTCTGGTGTTGATTTTGCAGGGTGTTGGGAAATGTAGCTACGGATTTTTATTTATGGATGTGACTGAGAGCTGACGAGAAGAGGTTAATGCCCTTGAAAGGAGAATTTACTACTCACATTGCCTAAGAGAAGGGGACACGTCCCGCCATACAGGACACAGGGGAACCGCCAGTGTGGGTCAGGGGGCAGAAAGGAGCCAGAGTAAAGTGCGGATGGGAACCTTATTGGGGCTTCCTCAGGAAGGGCAGGACGTGGCTGGTTTGAATAATGTTGGTGGGCTTTGGGGTGGTCTCTAGTTGCCTGGTACCTGGCCCTGGGATGTTTTAAGGCAGGGAACATACTAGCTTGGTGTGTGAGTTAGATAAAGGGTTTTTTGTTTGTTTGTTTGTTTGCTTTTTTGTTTTGAGGTGGAGTTTCACTCTTGTCCCCCAGGCTGGAGTGCAATGGTGAGATCTCAGCTCACTGCAACCTCCCGTCTCCCGGGTTCAGGCGATTCTCCTGCCTTAGCCTCCCGAGTAGCTGGCATTACAGGCACATGCCACCACGCCTGACTAATTTTTGCATTTTTAGTAGAGATGAGTTTTTACCACATTGGCCAAGCTGGTTTCGAACCTCTGACCTCAGGTGATCTGCCTGCTTGGCCTCCCAAAGTGCTAGAATTACAGGCATGAGCCACCACACCCAGCCTCCAAGTTCTTTACTAAATTTAGGAATTAGATGGTCCTGGGAGGGGCAGTGTCTTTCTGGGTCTGTAAGTTCCTGCAAAATGTTAAAACATAAGATATAAAAAAATTTTAAACATGTTTAATACATTGTGAACCTAGAAGTAACCAGATTCTAGGAAACTGACCTATGGTAAATAAACTTGCAAGGATTGATGTCTAAGCCAGAATATGCATTTATTAGCTTGAGGGGAGGAATGTTTCTTCCAGCGATCAGATCTTTAAGTCTGCCCTCCAGAATAGTGACTAAATATTCTGCCCTCCAGAATAATTAGGAAACTCGTTAGTTAGCATAATTTCAAACTAGTTTGGTTTACGTGGTGATCAGAGCAAAGGGTGATGTAGTGTACCTGTGCCATGCAGGAACTTGGTGAGTTCATCTCTTCTCCCAGAACACCTTCCTGTGGCCACTTCCGTGTCTTCCCTTTTCTTCGCCTCTGCACTGCTGCTATCCTCCCTCTGAAAGGACCTGTACAGCGGATTACGCTTCAGCTACCTAAACAATAGGCGCAGACCCAAACTATGTCAAACTACAGTTCTCCTGCCCTTAGGCTGACACTCAGGTCACTTCAGTTGGAATTTTGAGTGTCCCCAAAATCTGGGTGTGTACTTTCACAGATGGTCAATTATATTACTTCTCTGTGGAGTTTTACCAGTGGAGCTCTCAGAAGTTCCTAAGAATTTTCTGTTTCTTAGGTTACACCCTCTATAGTACATATGCTCAGATAGAAAAATATATTTCATGAAGAGAGGCCTGAAAAATCTCATATTTAATCCCAGTGATGCCTTAAACTGGTTGTGTGACCTTCCTAAACCTCAGTTTTCTTTGTTGTAAAATGAAAGGTTGGGGTCGGTGACCTCTAGAGTCTCTCCCACCCCCAGCCTGCTCTGAGAGTGATTGCATTTGGCACAATACTTTGCTTCACAACAGTAGCAAAACATCACACATGAAACTTATTATCATCATTGTCTATCTGTTGATTTCCTTGCGTTTTCCAGTCTCATTAGGGGAGACATCTCTGGCTTATCACACAATGACATCGTGTCTTGTAACTTAATTTCTGGGACAACACATTGTGCTGCTACAGGCACAGTGCTAATAATCAAGATTGTATGTTCTGCTTACTATGACTTTTTTGTGGTTTCTGGGGAAAAAATGCAGATGCTTTTCAATTATTCTAAGGGAATTTTGATTAACCCCCTGGGTAGAGTTCTCTGTGCCACCTGCCATGGGAAGCGAGTTTTATTGAACAGAGGTAGGGAATTGAATTGCTCATATTTGTTTTCTTTCTGGTACCTATAGTATTATTTCAAGCTCAAGCATTTTAATAAATATTTAATAAATACCTGTCTAAAATAGGTCAAAACTGTCATAAACTAAACCTCTTTTCTTCTTCAATTTTAAATGCAAATGAGTTAATTTGCCTTTAAGTGGAATTTCCAAGATAAAGACTTGTGTTTTTCCTTTATGTATATGAAGTTATTTTTGATGGTATAGTCAATGTCCTGCTTACTATGTATTCTAAGTATTAGCCTTTTGAAGCAAATTCCTTAAATTTATTGCCACATTGCTGCTTTTGTTGCCATTCTTATAGATAATTTTATATCTTTACTGTTCCTTTCCCCCCTCTCTCTCTCTCCCTCTCTCTCTCTTTATTGAGACACAATCTCACTCTGTGGCCCAGGCTGGCGTGCAGTGGTACAGTCATGACTCACTGCAGCCTTGACCTCCTGGGTTCAAGTGATCCTCACACCTCAGCCTCCCAAGTAGCTGGGACTACAGGAAGGTGCCACCATGCCTGTTGTTTTTTTAAGGTTTGTTTGTTTGTTTGTTTTTAGAGAAAGTTTTACCACATTGCCCAGGCTGGTCTCGAACTCCTGGGCTCAAGCAGTCCTCCCACCTTGGCCTCCCAAAGTGCTAGGATTATAGGTGTCAGCCACTGTGCCTGGCCATATATGTCTATTTTTACCTTTTGCCTATGGCCACAATTCTTTGATTGATTTACAGAGAATTTTCCAATGTCTGCTCCGAAGTACTTTTTTTAGGAATTTTATTGAAGTACAATTAACATATAGTTCACCCTCTTAAGATGTAGGATCCAATGGGTTTTGTTTCTTGTTTTTTTGCTTTTTTTTTTTGATGGAGTCTTGCTCTATCGCCAGGCTGGAGTGCAGTGGCGCAGTCTCGGCTCACTACAAACTCCGCCTCCCAGGTTAAGCAATTCTTCCGCCTCAGCCTCCCGAGTAGCTGGGACCACAGGCATGTGCCACCATGCCCGGCTATTTTTTGTGTTTTTAGTAGAGACGGGGTTTCACCATGTTGGCCAGGATGGTCTCTATCTCTTGACCTCGTGATCCACCCGCCTCGGCCTCCCAAAGTGCTGGGATTACAGGCGTGAGCCACCATGCCTGGCCTTGTTTCTTGTTTTGTTGTTTCCTTTGTTGAGAGAAGCAACAATATATTTTTAGTATAATTATGTTTCATTCAATATTTGGGGTAACATTTGTTATTATTAGCATTATTATTTGAGCTGAGGTCTCATTCTGTTGCCCAGGCTGGAATGTGGTGGCTTGATCACAGCTCACTGCAACCTTAAACTCCTGTACTCAAATGAGCCTCCTGCTTCAGCCTCCCAAGTAAGTAGGATTACAGGCACAAGCCTCAACACCCAGGGAGTCATTGGTTTTTAGACTAATGACAGAGCTATGCTAACATCACCGTAATACTTTAGAACATTATCATCCCAAAAAGAAGCCCTATTCCCATTAGCATTCACTCCTCATTCCTTCCACCCCTCCAGCCTGTGGGAGCCACTGATCTACTTTTTGTCTGTGGATGCTTGCTTATTAATCATACAATATGTGGTCTTTTGTGCCTTTCACTTAGCATACTGGTATCCACATTGTAGTTAGTGCCAATATGTCATTTCTTTTTATGGCCAAATAATGTCCCATTGTATAGATGTATACCACATTTTATTTACCTGTCAGTTGGTGAGTGTTTGTTCCTGTCTTTTTGGCTACTATGAATAATGCTTTTATGAACATTCATGTACAAGTTTTTGGGGTGACTAGATTTTAATTTTCCTTGGGTGTTTACCTAGAAGTGGAATTTCCAGGTGGTATGCTAACTCTATGTTTAACTTTATGAGGAATTGTCACACTGTTTTCTAAAGTGGCTGCACCGTTTTACATTCCCACCAGCAATGGGAGCCATCCAATTCCTCCACGTTCTCACTGACACTCGTTATTGTCTTTTTTATTGTCATCATAGTGGCTATGAAGACAGGCTTGTTTTTAAATATTCTCTATTTAGTATTCTGGTTTGTTCCCTAGAAATGATCATTAATGTAGAAGTAGCCCAAATTATGTATATTTGTTTTATTTTTTAAAACAAACTTGACCCCCCAAAAGCAACAAAGCACAAACATTTCAGTTAGTATCGATTTTCTAGGACATTGTTTTCTCTTCCTTCTCAAATGAAATTCTTCTGATGTTAAGCACAGAGTTCCTTCCATTTTCCTAGGCTCGTTCTCTCTCTCTCTCTCTCCCCCTCTCCGTTTTTAATGGTGTCGCATACTGTGCAGGAAGGCCATTATATTGAGAGGAAAAAAGAATGATCAGCATAGAAGAGAAAATTAATGCTGTTTGTATAATTTTTAATAGGAATGTTGTAAAATTTTGAGATTTAAACCAATTAATATTTTTTTTGTACATTACTGGGCAGTTTTCTCTTGTTGCCTGTAAACTGATATTTTGCCTTGGAAACTCAGATAGTAAAAATATTTGTCAAAACTTCAAATACCAGTATTTTAATTCCTTAGTCATTTAGATATGAATCCTGCTCTGGAGACCACCTACATATGTTTGTAAGGGATGTAGCAACTGACACCGTATTTAATTAGCACTAATATTGTGAAAAAAGGAAAAACATTAAGTATCTTCCCAAGTCACTAGTTTGAAATTAGCAGAAGTGGGGAAGAAAAAGTCATGTCTACCCACCACCCTTGGTTTGCATACCCATGGAAGTTTGTGATCCATTTACTCATTCATTTTTCCAAGCATTTGATAGGTACCTGTTTTGTGGTAGACAATGTTCTGGGTATTGGGGAATCGTACCAATTTTAATAGGACAGAAATTGAATCACAAGCATTCAGTGGCACCTAAATACAAATTCATAATTATCCAAATCACCTTCATATGTCACACAGTCACCTTTTAGTTCTTCGGAGGAAAACTGGAGAACTCTGAAGTCAGTCTTCAGAGTACCTGGTTGAGGGGTTGGGGGCAGAGCAGTTGAATAAGGAAGTAGGATGAATGAAGACTTTGTACTCTGAAGCTCATCACCTCATTCTGCCATATTTTAGTTTTGTGATTAAATCTCTACAGAAATTAATTATCTTGCTTCCTTTCTTGAATTCCTTCTCAAATGTTATAGTTACTCAGTAATTCTAACCCATCTGTTTATATACAAAAGGTAATTTATGGCGTAATGACCAAGGACACCTGCTTTAAAGTCAAGTGCATACTAATTTACTGGCTATTTGCTTGGCCTCATTTACTCTGTCTTGGCAGTTTCCAGCTCTGTCAAATGAGAGTAATTGTACCATCTACCTCACTGCGATAGTGAGAATTAAATGAGTTGGTACATGCATAACACTTAGTATAGTTCCTGGCACAATGTTACCACCCAATAACTAGAAGTGTGGAACTATTTCACACCCAAGAGTAAAGTTTCATTTTCCTTTAGGAGACAGGATCCTGTGAACTTCCTGGTTGCCTTAACTGCTTCCATTTTTTTTTCATGTCATAAGTTTATTTAGACACATGTCTAGTATCCCATGAGTTTGAGTTTGATCCATTTTCCAGAGACTGCACCTCTTAAAATGCTCTTCATATTTGTTAAATGGATGAGCTGAAACATCCTTATTTTTTAAGTAGTTGGTGTCTTACTATAAAGAAGGGTGCTTGTTTTCCACTGAAAATGGGAAAATGGCAAATTCTTCCCAGGACCCTCCTCAGAGTGGCACCTGTGGACCGCAGTGAACCACCTGTGGACCGCAGTGAACCACCTGTGGACCGCAGTGAACCACCTGTGAACCTCTGGATGCTCTGGCCCAACAGAGCGCAGTTGGAAGCTCTGCAAGAGGCACAGAGACCAAGGATGGAAGAAATGGTGGCACAGCCTTAGCTGCTTCCTAAAGGCAACTAAGTTAGATGTAGAGTTTCTAATTCCTGTTGGAAATTCAGTGAATAAGAAAATACTACTGAAAGTTACACTGTTTTCTGCATGTTAATGACTTGAATAGATATTATATACAGCTTTAAGTTCTCAGTGCCCATTCAGGTGGTACAGGTGAGAGAAGGGGGATTTGGGGGCAAGGTAGTGACCCTGCTGAAGGGAATAGAACTGTTAAGTAAATGATTTTTTTAAAATTATCCAGAGAATATTGTAGCAAGGATTGCTCCTAAAAAGAACTGTGATATTCCTTGTTGAATAGCAAGTTTGGACAGTAAAGATAGGGAAATCTCATGAATATTATATACAAACAAAAGCAAAATGATTGGGCAGACTCTATAAAGTGTGTGTTCTCCTGTGGGCAGCCCTTCACCCGTGAATCCTGATTTCTCAGCCTCTATATGTGATTGTCTTCTTGGTGGCTGGGCAGGAAAGAGAAGCCTCTGCCTTCCCTGGACTGAATGCAGCCCTTCTTGTCAAATCCACGGGGCATGAGGAACAGCTGGCCACTCGCACCTGACAAGGCCCAGCCCTGCGCTGATGGCTGCTCTAGGTTGTTGCTGGACGTGGTGAGCTGAGGTTATCGGGCCTTTTAGGCTTTTGCTTCTTAGCAAATGATCACCTGTGAACTGCCTTTGGCCTAACTTGGCCTTGTTAGCTCAGAAGCCTGCAATTCATTGCTTTTTACCCTGAAGAAGAAAGGCAGGTCTGAGGACATATTTATTTCTCTGTGGATTTTTTCCCCCTTGACCCAAGAAATCATCTGTCTTCAACAAGCTAGTGTTGTCTCCTCCAGAGAACAGTTTGGAATCCTCCGAGGAGCAGCCTGTCATCGCTGTGGTCAACGGGTCAGACCAGAGCCCTGGCAGCTGTCTCCCTGGGCCCAAGTGGACACCAGAGGAGTTCAGGGCTCTGGGATCAGCCTGCTCTGGCAAGAGTTCCTTGCCTCCCACCCCAGATATGTAGCTTCTCAGCCCTCTTCTTGATGCTGGGCAGGTATCTGGGAGGCCCCACCCCTTCCCTGGGGGCCCTGGGGAAGTCCCTGATGGAGAGGTGGGAAGACCTGTGTTCCCTCCTCAGCACTGTCTCAGCCTCTGACTTAGGTCTCAGAGGAGGTGGGAACAGCTTCCAGGAGCTGCTGCTATTACCCTCACTGTCTTGATGAGGAAGAAGTTGCCTGGTCAGTAGGGCTCATCTGCCTCTTCACAGCTAGGTGCACCATGGTGGCCTCAGAAGCAGTCACCCTGGGAGTGACACCTCACCTCCTAAGCGGCCCTGGGGCATGAACACTCATCCTGGAAATTCTGCTAGGCTGGCTTAAGGGAATTGCTTGTGACACTTAGAATGCCTTTCTGGACAAGCCTAATCATTGCTTTTTCTACTATAAAAAGCTAAGAATGGGGCTCCTCATGGTATCAGAATTCATGGAACTAGAACTGTTAAGCCAAGAGAAATGGAAGCTGATCAACTTTTCTCTTTGCGCAGGGTTCAGAGGGATAGAAAAACACACACAATCTGACCCTGTGTGCACCAGAACCTTCTTGCTCAGGGCAAGAGACAGCCACGTTTCTGGGATGTTACCTAAAAACACAATAATCCCACTTATTCTCTGACAGATAATCATCAGTCATAGCCTATTAAAGAAATAACTGGGCCCTTTTAGGTAAAGCTCTTTATATACTGAGGGGAAAGGCCAATGTTGTCCATTCCTGAAATCCCACGTAAACTCTTGGTGGTCACTCAAAAATAAAACCAAAATGAAAGCCCATTCATCACAGGGACACCTAATCTTGTAATCAGGTAATCACTGAGTATGGCACAGGGAGAACTCCTGAGAGATTCTGATGGGGCACAAATTTGCTGACCAACGTCCTAGAGACAGTGGGCCCTGGAACAACATAGGGGCTAGGTATGAGAGACTATGTTACCTTCTCTTCCAGGTCCACAAGGGGCTGGTTTCAAAGACAAGAACTTCCCGGCACCATGCCTCCCCCCTCCTCCCTCCACCTCCCCATCCAGGAACCTAGAGTTCTTTGTCTAACTTTCCTGGCTAGGGCTAGGTAAAATTCCATGTGAGCTTCCTTTGCTCAGAAAGCCCACCAATAGCCCTGGAAGGAGGGGCTCTGTTGTGGGCCCAAGCAACCAATCTGGGATCAGAGTCAAAGATCAATCACTCCAGAGGAAGTTTGAAAGGACTCCTCTCGTTGGACAAAAACATGAATAGGGCGGGAATAACTTCAAAGTTAAAACTCGACTGCACCTTACCTGCAGGGATTTCCCTCTCTGGGATCACCTCCCACAATAGTGTGGGAGCTCTCTCTACTTCTCTCTTTCTCTCTCTGCCTAATAAATCACTCTTTGCAAAACTCTTTAGGTCCGATATTTACTTAACCAGTAAGCTCACTGTGCTGCCAGGGCCTCTTCCCCATTCCTGGGGCCAGGGAGCCAAAGAACTTCAGGGCACGTCCCATTGGGGAGGGAGTTGAGTCCAGTCCTGTGACCTGGTTACAGGGACACCAACCCCTGTGCAGTCAGAAATCTATGCATAACTTCTGACTCCTCCAAAATGTAGCCACTAGTAGCCTACTGCTGACCAGAAGTCTTACCAATAACATAAACAGTCATTTAGCACATATTTGGTATGTTACATTATTATATACTGTATTCCCACAATAAAGTAAGCTAGAGAAAATAAAATGTTCGGAAAATCATAAAGAAGGCAAATATATTTATTATTCATTAAGTGGAAGTGGATCATCTTAAAGGTCTTTATCATCATTGTCTTCACGTTGAGTTGGCTGAGGAGGAGTAGATGCTGATCTTGTTGTCTCAAGGGCAGCAGAGTCAGAAGAAAAAACGCACATAAGTGGACCCATGCAGTTGAAATCCATGCTGTTCAAGGTTCAACTATACACCAAACTGAAAAATGATTCCATTTTTAGTAAGAAATTGCCTACTCCGTTCTAAGTCCTAATGCTTCCCGTTGCACTTGATGGCAAGGGTCCTTAAGTGAGTCAGTGGAGGCAGTTTGGCTCCACTGAAAAGAGGCTCCCTGACGATCTGAGGAGAAGGTACGCCTCACCTACCTGTTCTTTTCTTGATTCCTGACTTGGGAGCACCTGGTATAGAAAAGCCCTTGGACTAGATATATTTTTATTTAATGAAAAATCTATGGAGTATTTACTCTTGCTTCTAATAAATTAACACACCAGGGCTCTCTTCTGGAATAGGAGGGTCTCTTGACTCTTTGACATTTGACTTTTGAACCAGACTGGATAAAGTAGAGCTTCATTCAGCACATATTTTACCAGTGTCTTCAGCAAATGCCTTTCTCTTTCCAAGGCTCCATATTACTACCAAAAATGAACTCAACTAAATTATAATTTCTACTCACCCACATTCCTTGAGTACTGTGTTTGCTTAAAAGATCTCCAACAAGGCACCTTCTTGCAAGATCTTCACCACCAGACCCCTCATGATAGGCACCTCCTTATTAGGCTTGAGATACACACACAGTGATTACATTCAGACACAGAGACTCCTGTGTCTTAAGACCTCGTGTGACCCTTGTAATTAAAGCATTACATTTAGCAAAGGTTGACAGTGGGAATACTGGCTGTCTGAAACTAGTCAGCCTAGCCCGGCCGCGGTGGCTCATGCCTGTAATCCCAGCACTTTGGGAGGCCGAGGCGGGTGGATCACAAGGTCAAGAGATCGAGACCATCCTGGTCAACACGGTGAAACCCCATCTCTACTAAAACTACAAAAAATTAGCTGGGCATGGTGGCGCGTGCCTGTAATCCCAGCTACTGAGGAGGCTGAGGCAGGAGAATTGCCTGAACCCAGGAGGCGGAGGTTGCGGTGAGCCGAGATCGCGCCATTGCACTCCAGCCTGGGTAACAAGAGCGAAACTCTGTCTCAAAAAAAAAAAAAAAGAAACTAGTCAGCCATAGCCTGGTCTCTGCTTTCTTTTTACAAATGGGAGGTTGGCTAAGGCAGGCACAGGGATGACTAAAAGGGATAAGGGAGGTGACTTCCATAGAACTTTTTGCTCCTAGAGGAACTTCTCCTTGAAACACAGAGTAAAACTAGATTAAACCAAAAAACACCCTCAGCTCCAGCAGATCCTGAGATACAAAGCACCCCTTCCCAACCAAACATTCTCACCTGCTTGGACTGAGTTTGAGTGCCAAGAAAGTCAGGTTTCTGAATCCCTAGGGAAAGTGAAAATTCCTTGGCCACAACGGGGTTTCCTTGCTACCCACATGACAGTCACGAAGGGGAATCTCAAATAGCGAGAGAACTTGAAGATGCAACTTCCTGAAGGGAAGTACTGTACAGTAGCCTCCCTTTTCCATGGAGGATCCGTGCCAAGATACCGGGGGATGCCTGAGCCTGCGATGGTACAAACCCTGTGTATGCTTGTCTTTAATGCCTTTTCCATTTTAACATACCAGTTGGCCCACACTGTGGCTAAAACTTTTGCAGTTTGAGGTACGGTAGCAAAACTAGCACAAAATTTTTTCCTTCTTCACAATTTCGTGAGTAGAAGATTCATTCTTACTGTAGATCTTAGCAGTCTCAGCATCCTTTTTTTTTTTTTTTTTCTGAGAGCTATAACCTTTTCACTAAAACAAACACTTCATGGCTGCTTTTTGGCAAATCCAGATTGCCAGCATCATACTCTTGTGCTTTGGGGCCATTAGCTCCTGCCGGGCACAGTGGCTCACGCCTGTAATCCCAGCACTTTGGGAGGCCAAGACAGGTGGATCACTTGAGCTCATGAGTTTGACATCAGCCTGGGCAACATGGCAAAACTCTTTATCAAAAAAAAAAAAAAAAAAAAAAAAAAAATTCACCGAGCGTGGTGGCACATGCCTGTAGTCCCAGCTACTCAGCAGGCTGAGGTGGGAGCATGGCTTAAGCCTGGGAGATGGAGGTTACAGTGAGCCAAGATCGTGCCACTGCACTCCAGCCTGGACAACAGAGCCAGACTTTGTCTCAAAAATAACAAAAAAGGAACAGAAGCACTGAGTTCCCCCGAAAGTAAATCTGGTAACCTAGGTGGCTATGAAGTGACTAGCTGGGGGTGGGCGTGTCGGCAGCGTGGAGATGCTGGAGAGAGAGAGGGTTTGTGACCCAGGCCGGACGAAGCAGGACAGCACCTCACACTACTCAGAATGACTCATGATTTAAAACTTAACGCATTGTTTATTTCTGGAATTTTCCGTATAATGTTTTTGGACAATGGTTGACCATCGGTAACTGAAACCTTGTAAAGCTAAAACCTTGGATAAGGGGGGACTACTGTAATACAAATTTTACAATTCCTGGGGTGAAAGCTCAGGCAGACCCTATGTATACATTGTTATAACGTACCATCAATTCAAAACCATAAGGTTTTAGAAACAGAGTTGCTTTTATTCCTAAAATATAGAATATGCATATTAAAAACAATTTATGCTTTATCTTTTTTTCTTTTTTTTTGAGACACAGTCTCGCTCTTTTGCCAGGCGTCAGACTAGAGTGCAGTGGCTCAATCTCAGCTCACTGCAACCTCTGCCTCCTGGCTTCTAGCAACTCTTCTGCCTCAGCCTACCAAGTAGCTGGGACTACAGGTGCACGCCACCACGCCCAGCTAATTTTTGTATTTTAGTATAGAGAGAGGGTTTCACTATGTTGGCCAGGATGGTCTCGATCTCTTGACCTCGTGATCTGCCTGCCTTGGCCTCTCGAAGTGCTGGGATTATAGGCGTGAGCCATCGTGCCCGGCCTATGCTTTATCTTAGAAGTACCTTTTTAATGTGATCAATGTGTATTGATCCGTTTCTTCGTTCTAATGTGTACTTTTCTGTAACAGTCATTTCCCCTGAACTGTCTAACCTGTGGATGCCTGAGACAGTTTGTCAGCTGGGAAGAACCCTGGTGACAGTAGCCAGTAGCCACTTGGGACCGGTTTGGTTGTGAGTGCAAGTGTGGTCGCAGCCGCCAGCACAGAGGACTGTGTGGAGAACACAGGTCAGGTGTCAGAAGGCAGTAACCACGAGGGATGCAACAAGAGAGAGCTTGCTGATTGGAATGACTCAGGCTGACTTGTAGGATGAAGAGAAGGAGGCAGTTGAGGGGAAAGAGTACAGTTGATGGGGCAGGCCCCTCGGGGAGGAGGGAGGAGCAAGACCAGGATCTCCAGTGGAATGCCTGAGTGTGAGGAGAAGAGTACTGCCTTGCTAGGCTGGAGAAGGGAACCAAGGATGGGCGGCCCGGGAAGGCTGGAGAGGTAGGCTGTCAGGAAGCCGCTCATCCGTTTAGAAATAGTTACTCTATTGATGTAACAAGCTCTTTTTTTTTTTTTTTTTTTTTCCTGGAGATGGAGTTTCGCTCTTGTTGCCCAAGCTGGAGTGCAGTGGCACAATTTCGGCTCACCGCAACCTCTGCTTCCCAGGTTCAAGCAATTCTCAGTGCAGTGGTTCATGCCCGTAATCCCAGCACTTTGGAGGGCCGGGATGGGCAGATCACCTGAAGTCAGGAGTTCGAGACCAGCCTGTCTAACATGGACATAACGAGCTCTTCTATTTCAACAGTCCAGTGTGTGAACACAAGTTGATTTTGCCTTACAGTCTTTTTTTTTTTTTTTTTTAAAAAAAATTTTTGCTCTGTCACCCAGGCTGGAGTGCAGTGGCATGAACTTGGCTCACTGGAACCTCTGACTCCCGGGTTCAAGCGATTCTCCTGCCTCAGCCTCCTGAGTAGCTGGGATTACAGGTGTGCACCACCACACCTGGCTAATTTTTGTATTTTTAGTAGAGATGGGGTTTCACTATGTTGGCCAAGCTGGTCTTGAACTCCTGACCTCGTTGGTGATCCACCCACCTCGGCCTCCCAAAGTGCTGGGCTTACAGGCATGAGCCACTGTGCCAGCTGCCTTACAGTCTTGATAGTGAAGGTGCATACTATTTTTAAAGCTGTATACCTTAGATACTACCATATTATCTAATGTTTCTAATAATGGAATTAACAAAAAAATGACTACCTCATCCAAATTTGACTTTGTACTGACATCACACTCGACATACTCCACATCCCTGAAGGTTAACAAGAGATAAATTTGGCCTAGACTGGTCTTTTCCTGAATTTATCACTTAAAAAAAAGAAAAAAAGAATGGGGAGGAAAAGCCACGTTTTACTTTTATAATTTTTATTCCATCATTAAAAGTACAGCTTGCTTTATGATCTGAAGAAATATCATCTAAGTCTTTCTATTAGGAACAAAAGTGAGCCTTTCAGGGGAAAAAAAAAAAAAAAGGAGCAAGGCTTAATCTGCATTAGCCCTTTGATGTATTCCTAGATTTTAAAAAGCTTCCCGCCGTTCTCAGCCACGTTGAAACAGACCCTGCCATGTGTCCGGCGCTGTCCTTTTCTCCTCTCAGCACACACGTAGCTGGAGACACCTCTTGGCCAATGGGCCAGATTCTTCTGTTGCATCCTCGGTGCGTGACCACTTGTGCTAGCTCGTTGGGAGTTCCGGTGTTCAGTACACCTTCCCCAGGCAAAAGACTCTTAAGTTAATAATTGGTTTAGAAGAATAAACTATATCGCTCTCTTGGTCTTCTTTTGGACATTTAAGATGGGGGTCTAATCTTAAAAAGCAATTTGATGTGGAGACGGAGTTTCACTCATGTTACCCAGGCTGGAGTGCAATGGCGCGATCTCGGCTCACCGCAACCTCCGCCTCCTGGGTTCAGGCAATTCTCCTGCCTCAGCCTCCTGAGTAGCTGGGATTACAGGCATGCGCCACCATGCCCAGCTAATTTTTTGTATTTTTAGTAGAGACGGGGTTTCACCATGTTGACCAGGATGGTCTCGATCTCTTGACCTCGTGATCCACCCGCCTCGGCCTCCCAAAGTGCTGGGATTACAGGCTTGAGCCACCGCGCCCAGCAAGATGGGAATCTTAATGGTATATCTAGGGTACTTTGTTAATACGGAATGCTGGCTGAAACAAGGCGTATCAGTCTAGAGTTGCAAAATGGAAAATGCAATCAGTAAATTTTGCTTTTAGATAAAAATGGAAGCCCCATTTGAAATGTTGCCATTTTTAGTTATGTCATTACTTTTTATAGCCCGGTTTTTTTATTTTAAAGAAGTTGCTGGGGGATGGGGAAGAAAAAAAAAAAGAAGTTGCTGACCAGTATTTAGAGAGCAGCCCCTTCATCGGCACATTCTCTTGTGTGGTGGTGAGGTGATGGGCTGGGATCATTTCTAATGCTGTTTCCGTTGATGGACGTTATTACCAGAAGCAGTGCTTTGTGCCAGCTGGTTTCATGGATGGAGGAAAACAATCGGGTTTCAGTTTCACAAATAGAAAAACAAAACCTAAGAGGAAAAGGAAGTAATTCGTTAGCAGTGGCCACTGTGCAGAGTAGGATAACCTGCCTTCAAAGATTTTTGTTTCATGCACTGTAATATAATGTTTAATAAATACTTTACTTCAAAGAACCTCACTACAAGAAAACCGGCCGCTTTCCTGCTATTCTTGTTCACCGGCTCAGTGTGACTATAAGTAGCTCATATCCGGTCCTCTGTGGTCTCAGGTAGTCGTTTGTGTTTATGATCCTTAAGCTGAAACTGTAAGGACTGTGTCCCTATTTTAAGTCTTTAGCAAATCCAGTGTTCTGCAGGAATTGATTGAGGCTCTTGTGAAACCCTTGACACTTTGACCCATCTTGGGGAAAATGCTTAGATGCTAAAAGCAGTGTGCATAGGGATTACATCCTCCAAAAATAGAAAACTCTAAATTTACTAGGCAGGGAAGGGAGAAACTCATCAGACTGCACCTCAAGTTTCTGATGTATTGTGATCACTTCTGCACTCCCATTCTAGACTTCTAAACAACAAGTTCAGTATCTTTAAGGTAAAAGCTGGACTGGTTAGAAAAAGAGCCTTAGAGATGTTTGAATTTTTCTATTTTCCCCTGTAGACATATTTGGTATATGTAGAATTTGAGAGCCCACTATTGATACCAGTTTTTTCCAGATACTACCAGATATCAAATAGCTAGAACTCAGAAGAAACTAATGGAACTCTGAAAGAAACCATTGTTTTTTCCACTATAAATCTTAACCCAGCAGCGTATTGGGTCTGGGTGGAGTCATTCCCCAGGGCAGCCGCTTCACACCATTTTGAGTCAGCTGCCCCATGATTCCGGTGAGCACCTCTGTAGGAGCCACTGCTGTGAACTCTTTTGCGAGGTCCGGTGGTGATTGGTTTGGTTTTCATTGCTCCCTATTTGATACACTGATAGGGCCCAGGGCTGTTCTTAGAAATATAGGCTTGAGATGACTTAAATTTCACACTGGCTTTCTCCCTTCCATTTCTACCTTCCTCTCTCTCTCTCTTTCTCTCTCTTTCCCTTCCTGCCCTCTCATTCTCTCATATGAAATGAGTTTAAAATCAAAGGGAAAGGATTGCTTTAATATTTAGCAGTCTAAACAGAGGGGGACAGGGCTGAGAGGAGGAAGGGACTGAAAGGGTGTAGAGGGGAGAAACTGTTCCACCCCGTTGCTTTAATGACAGCAGAAAGGGTGTGTGAACTGGGCCTGTGTTTCTCTATTAGCTACTTTGTCCTTTAAAGCACTGGCTAGCTAAGCCATCTCTTTCTCTCCCATATTTTGCCTCCTCGAGTGTCTGCCCAGAACCACTTAGCTGTGACAGCCCCGCTGATGGGGCAAGGTGCTCTGTATGTTTCTAGGCAAGGTTTCTGGATCTGTGTTAAGCCTGAAGGCAGATAGCACAACCATATTATAATAGCCACTTATAAACCAGTCAGCGCATGTGTGGGAGCATCTCTAGAGCTGAGGTATCGCATAGGTCAATTCACCAACATCCAGCATGGGTAATCTGAAAGAGAAGTTTCTCTAAAAGAGTTCTCCTCTTCAAACTGGCAGCCCCAACTCTAGAACTTTAAGGAATTGTTTTTGTAAATTTTCCTGGCAAGAGATTCATCTAAGTTTCCTAAACTTATTACATGGATATATGTATACACAGAGGCCTTTAGGAATGGCCAGCCACGAAGCCCTAGGGAACATCTTAGCTGGCAGTTCTCTGGATCCACAGTGGCTTGGGTCATAATGATACTGTAACTGGGAGAGCTCATGTATATGGAGCACTCAGTATGTGTGAGGTACTGTTCATTATCTCTTCATGTAATCTTATCATGAGATAAACACAGGCGTTAAATAATTTCCCTAGGGTCCCATAAGCTAGTACTAGGAATAGGGTTTAAACCAGGGCTCTCTAAGAACAAAAGTTGTGATGCCTTAGCGTTGTCGACAGCAGCTCCGAGTCTTACTTACCCTAGGGTAGTCACATGAGCCTGCCTGAGCTCCCGCTAACGCAGGGACCTGCCTCTGCCCGCTGGCCTTTCTTTCATTCCCACTACCATCCACAGTTTTTGCATGTGGCAGGTCGGACCCATCAGAGTGTCATGAGCCATTCTCTAAACTGCCTCATTCTCTGCCATTCCTGAAAGAGGGACTCTGGCTGGCCCATCTCATCTTTTCTCACCTAGGTGTTCAGTGGATCACTGGGTAATCTGAGGGTTGATGTTCTTTAGTCCATGAGCCAACCCGAGAGATAAGAGACAGGGCTTACATGACGCTCTAAATACTGCCACCTAGGATGACTTCTGTGGGAAAAGTACCGAGACCGAAGTCCACCATGGGAACTAACTAAGTTTCCAAAGATTTATGTCAGTGACATTCATCACCATGTTCTTTGCTTTCACAAAATTGGAAAATACCTGACTGTCCATCAACAGGGGTTTGATTAAAGAAGTTACATTGTTCCACATGGCAGAATATTCATATGCAGCCATTAAAACAGTGATGAGGTAAATGTTTACAAACGTGGAAAGATGCGATATGAACTATATTGTGACATGAAAAAATAAAGTTAAAATGGCCTGTGTAGGATATTGTATTGTTTTGTTTTACAAACACAAATTTGAGGCTGGATGCAGTGGCTTATACCAATAATCCCAGCCACTTTGGGAGGCTAAGACAGGAGGATCAGTTGAGCCCAGGAGTTTGACACTAGACTGGGTAACCTAGTGAGACCTCATTTCTGCAAAAAAATTCAAAATAACAATAAGCCAGGTGTGATGCCACATGCCTGCAGTCCCAACTATTCAGGAGGCTGTGGTGGCAGGATGACTGGAGCCCAGGAAGTCAAGACTGCAGTGAGCTGTGATCGTGCCACTGCACTCCAGCTTGGGTGACAGAGCAGAGAGACTCTGTTTCGAAAGCAGCAAACAGAAAGCTCCCACAAACATGAAAGACTTAATCCAGGAATATTAATAGTTACCAAACTATTTCAGCAATGTATTTGAAAAATACGTCAAGGTAAAGGAGTTGTACTGATTAAAAGTAGCTGAAATTAAAATTATTGATTATTGAGGAAGAAAAAGTAAGACATAGAGGCCTCAGGAGTATTACTGATAACTCAATAATTATTACCTGTACAAATAAAACACATTAAGGGCAGAGGTTCTGAACTTCAGCAGTGTTATTACTAAGGTGCTTGAAGGGGGCACCAACATTTCTTTAATAGCGACACTCCAGATTTCTAACATCTGGAAGTAACACACCATGAACTTTCTTTAGCCCAGAAAAACTGGGAAAAACTTCAAATCACTGAATGATGTGTTAACCAAGTTTCTGACTTTAAGACTTTAAGATTATTGACTCTGAGATTGTGTGTGTGTGTGTGTGTGTGTGTGTGTGTGTGTGTGTGTGTGTGTGGTGTGGTGGTCTGTTTCAAATAAGTTCAGGAAATGCTGGGTTAAATTAATATTTTTTATTTTGGGACTTCTCAAAGTCTTTACTAAGTGGATGTCTGTTTTGAACCTCAAAGAGGGAATATAGAATGCAGCCTTTCTCAAACGGAATTTGACCAGTGAGTCCTTGTTTTCTTTGGGCATGTACTAACTAGCCTTTCCTGGAGCTCATTTTGTGGAATAGCATAGGAAATGCTGCGTTGGGACCTTTTATTTATTTTTTTGAGACAGGGTCTCCCTCTGTCACCCAGGCTGGAGTGCAGTGGTAGGATGTTAGCTCACTACAGCCTCAAAACTTCTGGGCTCAAGCTATCCTCCTATCTCAGCTCACTGAGCAGCTGGGACTAGAGATGCACACCATCACACCCTGCTAATTAAAAAAAAATTGCAGAAACAATGTCCTACTATGTTGGGCTGGTCTTGGATTCCTAGGCTCAGGCGATCTCCTACCTCGGTCTCCCAAAGTGCTGGGATTATAGGTGTGAGCCGCTGTGCCTGGTGCATGCACACATGCACACACACTCTCTCTCTATATATATATATATATTTATATATGTACACACATGTATGTACACACATATACACGTATGTACGTGTGTGTGTATACACACACATATATATTATTTTGAGACAGAGTCTCACTCTGTCACAGAGGCTGGAGTGCAGTGGCGTGATCTTGGCTCACTGCAACCTCCACCTCCCAAGTTTAGGTATTTTTCCTGCCTCAGCCTCCCGAGTAGCCACCACACCCAGCTAATTTTTTGTATTTTTAGTAGAGATGGGGTTTCACCGTGTGTTAGCCAGGATGGCCTTGATCTCCTGACCTCATGATCTTCCCACCTCTTCCTCCCAAAGTGCTGAGATTGCAGGCATGAGCACAACACTTGGCCAGCGCTATATATTTTTTATATGCTTTTAAGAAACAGTAATCTCTGAGTTGAGTTTTTGGGAAAAAAAGCAAAAATATTGCACATTAGCATTTTAAAGTTAGTGGAGCCTGGGCACAGTGGCTCACGCCTGTAATCCCAATACCTTGGAGGCTGAGGCTGGAGGATCGCATGAGCTCAGGAGTTTAAGACCAGCCTGGGTAACATAGTGGGATCCCGTATCTACAAGTTTTTTTTTTTTTTAATTAGCTGGTGTGGTGGCACATACCTGTAATCCAGCTACTTGGGAGGCTAAGGCAGGAGGATCACTTGAGCCCAAGAGTTTGAGCCTGAAGTGAGCTAAGATCGTACCACTGCACTTCAATCTGGGCAGCAGATCAAGACCCTGCCTCACAAATAAAGAAAGTGGAAAGTGCTGTAGTAAACTTTTCCCAGTTTTTCTCCCGGCCTGTTTTTACCATGGACCACTCCCTCACCCCCACTTTTATTTTTTTCACATTAGCTATTAACATGCCCTGAAAGTAATGTTCCTTGGAATTCCCTCAGGAAACACTACTCTAGATCAGGTCTGTAGACTACACCCCACCAGTTGTTTTTGAAAGTAAAGTTTTATCAGAACACAGCCGTGCTCATTCCTGTATGTATTGTCAGTGTCTGCTTTCACGTGACTGAAGCAGAGCTGACAGTGTGACATGCAAAACAGTAAGAAAAGAATTACCTTCTAGCCCGTGTAGAAGAAGTTTGCCCACCTCTGACCTCGGTGATTAGTCATAGGTATTTGTATGTGCAAATTGATTTTAATTTCCTTTTTATACTCTAACATTAATACATGAAATTGGAAAGCTAGTATAGATGTGTGTTTGTGTGTGCACATATGTATATATTCTAAAATACTGTAAAATGTCAAGTGTTGCAGAAAACATTGTTAACTGAAAGTGACAAAATGGCCGGTCAAACTTATATTGTGTCAGAAACAAAATGTACCAGACAATTAAGATAATTTTATTCAGGCTGCTGCAGTAGGGGTAATGTTTATCTGTGAGGAAGTTCTCAGAGAAGAGGAAGGAGTAGGGTTTTACAAAGGCAGGTGAACAAGGGAGTGGTCCAAGAGTGACAGGGTTCATGAAGAAGAGTGGAAGTCTGTGGGGAAGGTGGCTTTGCCTCCAGCCATTTCCTGGGTCAAGAAAGAGGAGGGAGAGTCTGTAACTGTTTGTTTTCTCAGAGCACAGGGCTCAGGGAAAGTTCAGCATTGTCAGTTGTCAACAAAATGAGCAAGTGTTATAAAATACTGCACTGCTACGGTTCTGGCACTGAAGTGTGGTTGTTTTCTACGGCTCTAGCCGTGGCCACCTCTGTCTGTCTCTGCATTCTCTCTTGCATTGCTTCTCTTGCCTAGATCCGGGTCAGCACAGTTTATGGTGAGTCATTGCTTATTGAAATAGAGATGGCAACAGTGAGGCCTGCTACTATAAATTACACACATCTTACAAATACACACATCTAACAAGTTTTAAAGGCACGGGATCTTTGGAGTAATATCACTGGGGGGGTTCTATTTCTGTTTGCCATTGGTATATTACTGTACTCTAAGGAATATCATTTTTCCTTCTGTAAAATCATCATCAGAATGGTCACCATAGATCTGAGTTACTTTTCGAGTTAGTAACAGGTCACAGCATAGATCCCATTTCTATATCAAGGAGGAACAAGACCCTCACACTTTGGAGGGAGATTAGTTCCTTTTTAGAGGGACATGCACAGTTAGATAAATCTGTTCAAATGGCTTAGATGATCATAGCCAGCATCTGATTACTCTGAGCAAGGCACTTTTCTAAATGTTTTTAATATTTTGTAAACAGTTTTATTGAGGTATACTTTACAGAGAACATTCACTTCTTGAGCTACTACAATTGTGCGTTCTCACAAACTGAGTTGTGCAACCATCACCATATTCCAGCTCTAACGCATTTCCATCACCCCAAAAGGTCCTTTCTGCCTGTTTACAGCCAATCCCTGCCACCCAGCGAGGCACAGGCAAGCACTGTCAACTGGTTTTTTTTTTTTTTTTTTTTTTGAGATGGAGTTTTGCTCTTGTTGTCCAGACTGGAGTGCAGTGGCGCCATCTCAGCTCAGCACAATCTTGGCCCAGGGCAATGTCGGCTCACCACAACCTCCGCCTCCCGGGTTCAAGTGATTCTCCTGCCTCAGCCTCCCAAATAGCTGGGATTACAGGCATGCACCACCACACCCAGCTAATTTTGTATTTTTAGTAGAGACAGGGTTTCTCCATGTTGGTCAGGCTGGTCTTGAACTTCCAACCTCAGGTGATCTGCCCACCTCAGTCTCTCAGGCATCTGGCCAGCTATCAACATTTTATATGGATTACCTGATGGACTCTTCAAGACTCCTATGGGTTATTACAGTCATTCTCTCAGTTTTACAAGGTGAATAAGTGAGGTACTGAGGGCACTTGGGGTGGTTTCAAATGACTAAGCCCAGGTACTCTGGGTCCAGAACACTGTTACCCACTACAGCTTCAGTGAGCTTCAATCACCTCCTGGGTTGTTAGACCACAGATTTCTGGGCTCCACCCTCAAATTCGGACTCCCTAGGTATAGTATGGGGCCTGACAATTGGCATTTGGAAAAAGTTCCTGGATGCTGCTGCTGGTCGGGGGACACGCTTTTAGACCCACTGGTCTATGCAATTTCAAACAGTAAGAAATAGCCACTCATGTGTTTGGTTTTTTTGTGTGCTTGGTGCAGACTGTATGAGGGTTTTTTAAAAGCAATTATTGCTCATTCTAAGGGAAGGAAATGTATGTTATGAGATGGAATTATATAATAAACAGGACTGTTAAGTGCTGTCTGAAAGGTAGTGTTTTCAATGGCGGGAAATAGCATTGCTGCATATTTTGTGTGTGTGTGCCTTATCTTTGTGTCATTGTGTAACTTTAATTTGAAAGAACATCACGTGACTGCTGTTTTCATTTCTGCCTTTTAAAAAGCAGGCAGCTATTCAGAACAGCAAGAAGCAGACCCAAACTTTGTTCCTATGCCCCCAGTCACAGGCAGAAATGGAAAGGGTAATTTACCCAAAAAGAAGAAAATAGAAAAAAAGGAAAAGAATGAAAGGAAAGTACTGACTCACTGCAAACAGCTGCAAAATGTTGCCCTTGGGATAGAGGCTAACCCAGTTGTGAAATAATGGCCAAAGCGCGCACTCTTAATAACTTTTCCTTAGCCCTGGAGAAAGCTTCTCCGTTGACTTGAGAAGTTTGGCAGAGGTGCTGCAGCCTGGTGTCTGGCTCGGCAGGAGGCCCAGGATTGAAAGCTCTAAGGTTGTGCAAGCTCATTTGCATTTGTCATGCTTTTATTTTAAATCTCCAATAAATGTAAATATTTTGGTCTTTTTTTCTTTATTTTTTTTTAAATAAAAATATTTCAGTGAATATGAGTTAAATAAAGGAGAATCAAGTGGCTTCTGGGCCTCCCTGAAAGATCAAGTGGAAGCATTAGATGACTCTAATGATGGCGAATTATAACCCGTAAAGCACCTGGGCAAAGTTCAGTCAGAAGTCTCATTTCAGAAGTTTTTTGGAATGTTGGGAAATAATTACTTAGAAGAGGCTCATCTACTTGGAGAGGAGGTGGTTCAGTATGGCTTTTACAAGAAGCTGCAGAACCCACCCCCTCCAGGGCCTGCTTAGATGGACTGTCCTCTCTCTAGGCAGCAGGAGACAGTGGTAACTGCAGAAGGGTGTTTGCAGTTAAGTGAATGAATTGGCCCCAGGGTTGTTCCTGGTACCTTCGTGATACAGACAGGAGGCAGGGAAATACTGAGTAGGAGAGGGTGGTTCCCCAGCAAAGACCCCACCCACAAGCCTGGAAACCTGTGGTCCTAAATGGGAACAGGCATTCCTGTTTTCAAGCTCAAATGTTGCCTTTTGGCCCACCACACCCTTCCCCCATCCTGTATCCATATAAACTCCAAGCCCCAGGCTCTGCAAGCAGAAGAGCGGCAGAGCAGTGGAACAGAGAAGGAGCTTCTGAACATTGAGAGGAATTCGACTGGGGAAGGTCAGAGAGATCATCTGTGGAACAGCCAAACCCCAGTGGGAAAGATCCCACTCCATCCCCTTTCTATTCCCCATCTGTCTCACTGAGAGCCACCTTCCTCACTCAGTAAAATCTCCACATTCACCATCCTTCAAGTCTGGGTGACCTGAGTCTTCCTGAATGCTGGACAAAGACTGGGTACCAAGAGGGCAGGGTGTAAAAGGCTATCACCCTGACTCCACTGAGCTGGTTTAACATCTGTGGATAGCAGCTTCTAAAAGAGCATTAATTGTAACACACCCACAGATGCTACCTTGGGGCCAGAGCCCAAAAGTGGTCACCCCAGCTCCTACATCTGCTCCTGCCCATCTGCGTGCTCCCCCTCCCATAAGGGGTTTGAGCACGTGGCAGCTGGCCGAGCAAACAAGCTATATACCCGGCCGGGCGCGGTGGCTCACGCCTGTAATCCAAGTACTTTGGAGGCCAAGGTGGGCGGATCACCTGAGGTCAGGAGTTCAAGACCAGCCTGACCAACATGGTGAAACCCCATCTTTTTAAAAAAAAAAAAAAAAATATATATATATATATATGGTATATATAGTATATATAAACAAGCTATACACCCTATCACAAGTCCTGTGAGGAGTGAGTTCAGAGAACTCTCCTGTAAAACAGGAGAGTTCACAGATGGGACTCAGCATTCTCAGAACTTCAAAGGCCTGTGGGGTGGATGTCGGGGTGTGAGCTGCCCCACCAAGCTGGTGCCTGACCGGGGAGGCCACTACAAGAGTCTCTTTTATGGCAACAGAGCCGCTTACTACAGTGAGCTGCTCCTGGGGCTTTCAGAGTCCATCTGAGCTCCACACCAAGAAGAGAGCCAACCCACGTGGACATATCTCGGTTCTTAGAGCTGACATGAAACTTGATCAGACTGCCTCAAGCGTGTGCCGCAACCCCAGTTCTTGTAAATGCCCACAGAGGCTTGAGAAATCCCTCTTGTGGTCCAAATTGGGAAAAATATAGAATTAGTCAAAAGAAAGAATGAAGTCTTGGTCATCTACACACTTGCGAATTCCAGCCTTCCTGGCCTGTGAGTGTCGTTGCATGAATATAGCAGGAAATTAGCACTCTGCTGTCTTTCATAAAACGTGGTATGTTTCAGTCTGTGCTGGTGAACAGTATTCTCCACCTCCCTCCCTCCCAGCTTCCTTGCTTTCAGCTTCTCTCTCCTTTTTTTTGTTTTTTGTTTTTTTGAGATGAAGTCTCTGTCACCCAGGCTGGAGTGCAATGGCGGATTCTCAGCTCACTGCAACCTCCGCCTCCCAGGCTCAAGCAATTCTCCTGCCTCAGCCTCCTGAATAGCTGGAATTACAGGCTCCCACCACCATGTCCAGCAAATTTTCTGTATTTTTAGTGGAGATGGGGTTTCACCATGTTGGCCAGGCTGGTCTTGAACTCCTGATCTCAGGTGATCTGCCCGCCTCAGCCTGCCAAAGTGTTGGGATTACAGGTGTAAGCCACCACACCTGGACACTTTCAGCTTCTCTTTAAAGTATACTTTAAAATTCAATCTGTACCATTCAGACACAGAGAGCAGTGGCATATAAGAAGCAGACATTACCAAGTTCTCCTCTCTTAGGCCATTGTTTGTTTAATGGAGTATTAGATGATGGGGGTTGTTGTCTATCAAGAACATTGCCCCTTCTGGGGCTGTACTTAGCATTAACCTTCAGATGCCATGGCTAGGTCAGGATGCCACCCTAAGCAGTCTTTTTTTTTTTTTTTTTTTAATTAAAAAAAGGGTTTCACCATGTTGGTCAGGCTGGTCTTGAACTCCCAACCTCAGGTGATCCGCCCACCTTGGCCTCCAAAGTGCTTGGATTACAGGAGTGAGCCACCACGCCCGGCCGGCAGTCTTGACTTTAGGTTCAAAATTCCCTCAACACATTACAACATGACAACTATTTCTCACATTATCTAGTAGTGAAGCCTCTGCCCGGCCGCCTGGCTTCCTGACAATCCTGTGGCAATCTGTTCTTTCCTGTGTACATTCCTTAAATTGTGCCATCCCCTCTTCTGGAAAGCTCACCATTTCCTCTACCCTTATTCAGATTTATTTTACTCTGAGACTCCTCTCAAATCCTCCCTGTTCCCCAAATTCTCCTCTGACTGCCTTAGTTCTCTCTCTGAAATTCCATAGTATTTCATTTTCTCAGCAGACTCAGAGAAATTTGCTGGTGGGAGGGAGCTTAGAGTAGCAATTCTCAATTGGGGCAATTTTGCCCCCCAGGGGATATTAGGCAATGTCCAGAGACATACTTGGTTGTCATACCTGGGAGGGAGTGCTGTGGCATCTAGTGGTGGATGCTCGTGTCACACCTGGGAGGGAGTGCTATGGCATCTAGTGCGTGGATGCCCGTGTCACACCTGGGAGGGAGTGCTGTGGCATCTAGTGGTGGATGCCC